>NW_021703765.1:58308879-58457236 GCF_005190385.1 Monodon monoceros | reverse complement strand
GGGGAGGGGGTGCATCCTGTAGCCTTGGCTTCATCGACAGCCAATGTAAGTCCCGAGTGGTCTGTACCCACCTGGGCAAACAGCACTTACTGAGCTGTGTACCCGTCTCCTGTGCCTGGCTTCCTCCAGTGAGCTGGTGCACAGATGGAGCTTCAGACACCAGCAGTGAATATTATGTAATATCTGAATTAAGTGTATCAAGAAAGTATATATATATATATACTGAAAAAACCAAAAACACTAATTTGAAAAGATACATGCACCCCAATGTTCATGGCTGCATTATTTACAATAGCCAAGGTATGGAAGCAACCTAAATGCCCATTGACAGATGAATGGATAAAGAAGATGTGGTGTATATATATACGATGGAATACTACTCAGCCATCAAAAAGAATGAAATAATGCCGTTTGCAGCACCATGGACGGACTTGAAGGGCATCATGCTAGGTGAAATAAGTTAGACAGAGAAAGATAAGTACTGTGTGTTATCACTTATATGTGGAATCTAAAAAATATGACAAACTAGTGAATAAAACAAAAAGAAGCAGACACACACATATAGAGAACAAACTAGTGGTTTACCAGTGGGGAGAGGGAAGCGGAGAGGGGCAATATAAGGGTTGGGGGAAAAGGCTTGCTATGGAATTATATGAAACCATGTGTGTGAAACTTTTGAAAGTTGTAAAGCACTATAGGATTTGAAGAATCTTTCATTCAATAAAAAAATTTTTTAAAGAAAGAACCTTTAAAATGGGAAAATGGAGCAGCCAGGCCCTACTCTCTAAGCCTTGGCTCCATGTCTGATCTGGGCTTAAGGATCCTTCTGGCTCTGCAGACAGCTGCGGTCTTTTCAGGATGAAGCCTGTCAGCCTGGGGTGAGAGCAAACAAAGTTTCATGCGTCCGAACCCGGCTCCTTTTGTCTTAAGGTGATGGTTTATATTTATAATTCCTTTAAAAAAATCTAATCCTTCCAGGATAAGATTGTAATTAGCCAAAACATTCTTATGTGTTTAAAAACAAACAAAAAGACCCCACAGGATACCCAGTTTAAAATAATCCATGGGGAGGGGGAAGGGTAAGCGGGGACGAAGTGAGAGAGTGGCATGGACATATATACTCTACCAAACGTAAAATAGATAGCTAGTGGGAAGCAGCCACATAGCACAGGGAGATCAGCTCGGTGCTTCGTGACCACCTAGAGGGGTGGGATGGGGAGTGTGGGAGGGAGGGAGATGCAGGAGGGAGGAGATATAGGGACATGTGTATATGTATGACTGATTCACTTTGTTATAAAGCAGAAACTGGCACACCATTGTAAAGCAATTATACTCCAATAAAGATGTTTAAAAAATAAAATAATCCATGGAAGTATGTGTATGTGCTGTACATGTGTTTCCTCCCTGAATCTCTAGTGATGGTCCTGAGGATCTGAATGGCCTGGGATTGGACTGGTGCATGATTCTCTAAAAGGATAAGATAGGAAGCGACTGTTTATTTAGCCAAGTAGCTGGGACCACTCATCCTCCCAGGGGCAGGAAATCCTAAAATAGTGAACAAAGATAAACTCCAGAAAGAAAAGGGATTTCCTAAGTGCTGATTTGGCCCATCCTTTCCGTTTAAGCCATGGACACATTCATCAAACTTCCCATCACCTTGGTGGCAAACTCGGTAAATTTGAGGAACCATAAGCAGCTAACTTTATGAATGGACAGTTTCTTCTTCTGCCTGTAAAAAATGAGCTCATGTAGGTAAGATGAAATGCCGTTAGGGACCCTATGATTAG
This sequence comes from Monodon monoceros, assembly GCF_005190385.1. Classification (NCBI taxonomy): domain Eukaryota; kingdom Metazoa; phylum Chordata; class Mammalia; order Artiodactyla; family Monodontidae; genus Monodon; species Monodon monoceros. The sequence continues at coordinate 58,455,449 of NW_021703765.1, read as the reverse complement.
CGATGCTTCCTGTTTACTTTTTCAGGAAAGATCAAAGTTCCTTGGGCTTTACACAGGGACAACTGGAGACCTGGGGGTGCTTAACGTGGTTGAGTGGCTGTCTGCAATTTTTCCTGATTTGTGAAATTCACCTCATTGGCTAGCCCGTATATTGCAAACCATATAATCTGTTGGGTGGATAGGCAGAGTTCTGGACTGCAGTGTTTTCTGTTTTTCATTTATTTAGGCTGGAGGAGAAAAAATAGACCCAGAAGAGGCACTGATCTATGAAGAGGATTTAGAGGAAAGAGATGGTGTTGAAGGCGATTTGGAAGAAAGCACGAAATTAAAACTGTTCCGCAGGCTGGCCTCTGTGGCTTCCAAGCTTAAGGAGTTCATTGGCAACATGATAACCACCGCGGGGAAGGTGGTTGTGACGATTTTACTGGGTTCATCAGGTGAGGGTCTCCAACTCCTGGTGGAGCACAAGGAGGGAGCTGGCGAGTAATGAAAGGAAGGGTTGAAGAGAAAACAAAGAAGGAAGCAGTTCTGTTCCGTGGCACCAAAATCATAGCTGTAGCTTTTGTAAAATTGGCCACATGTACAAACACGCACATGTAGCTTTTCCTGTTCAGATCTAGGTTTTATGTTTTTCGATGGTTGCTGTTAACCTCTGTAAAGCAGTCTTCTTCCATAGCTGTTAGGTGACATCATTTTCTATGTGACGATCCGGACAACTGCTGTCCTCCCTCAGAGCCTGTGAATGGTGACCTGGGACAAGGGACAGTTTTCGTGGTCCCGTCCAGAGCCGCACATGTGCTCTCTGACAGCTTTTCTGTTTACATTGAGTCACTAGCAATCTTAATGTAACTCTCCAGGATAGACTATTTTTCTTCCAGAGTTAGATTGTAATCTTCCAGCACAGACGCTCACTTCCTCTCGCTGTTGGCTGCGGGCTGCTTGTTCCATAAAAACGTTATCTCCATCTTCGCCCCCTTCCCCATTGCCCCAGAGGTACTGTGAACTTTATTCCATCCTGCTTCGGTGAAATTTCACGAGATGAAACAATTTAACTGTTTTTCCGTAGGAAAGTTAGAAAATGGAAAAGTGAATAGTATTTCTCAAGAAGTGTAACTCAGGATTTTGATGGGAAGTCATTGCTCCCCCCAGAGTTTTTAAATACCTGTAAAGGAATTACCTCGTTTTACATTTCCCCTTTTAGTGGTAGTGCAAATCAAATCTCATCAGGCAGGGCAAAGGTTTAGTGAGACTTCAGCTGCCACAGAGTGTGGTATTATGAATTCTAGTTAACAAACAAACAAAAGCAAATCATTATTTTAAAAAATTTATTGGGGAAAGTTAGAGTGCACATGCAGTATTCCTGAAGAACTGGGGGAGAGTAGATAGATGGAAACAGGCAAGTAAATAAGCTAAATTCTACTGGTATGAAAAGTGGATGTTTGCGGGGCCCAAACGCCACAGGTATGGTTTCTTCATCATCTGGTATTTCCCCATATTTACAAATTTCACTTTACATGTGACTTTTTTTCACGTTAAGAATAGCATTAATTCTGATTTTATCAATAAAGTGTGATGAATTGTACTAAAAGCATAGGAAGCAAATTCACGTCATCTCCAGTAGTGACGTTTCCTGCGAGGCGCACGGTTTCTGCGTCTACGCGGTGTCTCACTCTAGCGTTTCTCCCTCCTCAGGAATGATGCTGCCCTCTCTGACCTCGTCCGTGTACTTCTTTGTGTTTTTGGGTCTGTGCACCTGGTGGTCCTGGTGCCGAACCTTCGACCCCTTGCTGTTCAGCTGTCTCTGTGTCCTGCTGGCTATCTTCACTGCGGGACACTTGATTGGACTGTATTTGTACCAGTTCCAGTTCTTCCAAGAAGCAGTCCCTCCCAACGACTACTATGCCAGGTAAGAGGAATCAGCTGGTAGACATTTCACAGTTCAGTAAGATAATCCGCGAGCCCTCGGGAGGGCCCCCTTATGACCCCGCCGGGCACTGTGCATCTGCTGGGGCTCTCCTGGATGCCCACTGACGTGTCAAGCCAGGGTTTGGCAGGGATGGGGAAGCTGGCTCTGCCTTGAATGTATTGGCTGACACTGTCTACAGTGAGGAGGTGTCGCTTCAGGTGGAGGTGCTGCTGGGATACGGCGGGGAGGGGAAGCTGCCCTTTGTAGCAAAGGACAGACACATGGTCTCAGCCATGGAAAGAGACCCAGGAAGAACATTTTACAGCAAAGGATAATAAGGACATGTCAGAGCATCAGCTGTAAGGAGCTCTCAAGGGCAAACAGAGGACAAACTGAGCATCATTTATCAGCATCATTAATCAAAAACAAATGATTAGAAAAATGTAAAAGTAAAAATGCATGAGTCCATGATGTGTGTGTGTATATGAGAGAGAGAGACAGGGAGACAGAGAGAAATATCTAATTTGCTTCAGTTGTCAGTGATTACTGTCCCAAATTCTTACTATGAAATGGGAATTAAAGGTAAAGAACCCAGCATTTACTTCGACTTTTTAGAAGGAACTCCAGGCCATCCTCAGTTAGTTAGTGAGGGAAAACTCTTCTTGACAGGATGACACCAGCTAATGAAAGGGAAAGGAATACTGGAATTAGAAAATTACCATTTATCAATCAATTTTTAACGAAATACTTAGATCTATTCACAAACTGAAACCATGACTTAAAGAGGTTGCTGGGATGAAGGCTGTTTGCAACAACGACGGAGTATAACCTCACTGATTATTATTTGCTAATTACAAAGGGAAAAGACCTTTGCAATGGTGGTCACCACCTTAACCAATTGATCCAAACTAACATTCCCAAGGTGGGATCCCTTGACATTTCAGACTTCTAGGCTTGATGCATTGTGGGGAATATGGCATCATATCGTTAAACCTTTAGACCTAACTTTCGCTTTACAGGAAATATAAAGGATAGAAATATGATTTAAATGACTCCACAGGGAGAAAAGGGAACCCTCATACACTGTTGGTGGGAATGTAAATTGATACAGCCACTATGGAGAACAGTATGGAGGTTCCTTAAAAAACTACAAATAGAACTACCATATGACCCAGCAATCCCACTACTGGGCATATACCCTGAGAAAACCATAATTCAAAAAGAGTCATGTACCAAACTGTTCATTGCAGCTCTATTTACAATAGCCAGGACATGGAAGCAACCTAAGTGTCCATAGACAGATGAATGGATAAAGAAGATGTGACACATATATACAATGGAATATTACTCAGCCATAAAAAGAAACGAAATTGAGTTATTTTTAGTGAGGTGGATGGACCAAATGTAAAATAGCTAGTGGGAAGCAGTCGCATAGCACAGGGAGATCAGCTCGGTGCTTTGTGACCACCTAGGGGGGTGGGATAGGGAGGGTGGGATGGAGACACAAGAGGGAAGAGATATGGGAATATATGCATATGTATAGCTGGTTCACTTTGTTATACAGCAGAAACTAACACACCATTGTAAAGCAATTATATTCCAATAAAAACATTTAAAAATAAATAAATAAATAAATGACTCCACAGGAAAGCGATCATCAAAGTCCAGAATGTACAACCTGTAAGGGAAACGATCTGGTCTCTTCAAAAATCAGTATCCTGAAAAAGAAATGTATGTGGAGGGAGTTGGGCAGGGACTGTTCTAGTTTAAAGAAGTGAGGAAACCTCGCAGACAGATGGGAAGCCTGACCCTGGATTACACCCTTGTTCAACGACAGATCTCTATGAGGCATTCTGAGGTTAAAAGGGGAAATTTCAATAGTCACTGGTTATTAGCGGACAGTATAGAATTCCTGTTAATTCTTAGGTGTGTGATTGTATGTGGATATCCAAGAAAATGTTGTTAATTTAGGACATACATGGTGAATTCTTTCGGGATGTCTGTGACTTCCTACTGGTTCAGCAACCATTGTGGGAGAGACCCACAGACCCACAGAGGGAGACAGAAAGAGAAGGAGAGCAAAATAAATAAAATGATCTAAACTAGGTGGTTGGCATGGGGTTATCCATTGTCCTATTTTAACTTTGATTTTTCTGTGGAAAAGTCCAGAATGGAAAGTTCCAGAAAAAAAGAAAGGGGAACGGAAGTGGCAGGAGAGAATTGTGGGTTTGGTGAGAACAGTGTGAGGATTCTCTCCATGCGCCCAGCGAGGTGGTGCAGGTGCTTTTCGTCTTCTTGTTGAAGTGAGATATCTGCATTTTAAAGGAACATGAATAATGTTATCACGCGGACAATAGAGATTTCATCCTTCTTCCAGGAGATCCTAAGATGGTTTTCATGTGACAGTAAATGTGAAGAAGCGGGGAGTGTGTGCGCGTGTGTGTGTGTGACCCACTCTCCTTACTCACAGTACTTACAAGCTAGTTTGTGGCTATCTCTGTACAATGCTAAAAAAAAGTGAGTCAAGTCCTAAAACCACTTATAGTCAGATAAAAAAGATATACCCAACACACACACACACACAAACACACACACACACACACACACACACACACACACAGAGTCTACCTAATTCTAAATCCAGTTTGCTTAACCTGGAGGTGTAACAAGCATAATTCCGTCTAAAAAGAGAAGAATGTTGCATAGACACAGAACACGGAGGAGACAAGACAATAACCTAGGTGCTTATTGATGGACTGATGGATAAAGAAAGCTTGGTATAAACATATAAGGAGTATTACTCGGCCATAAAAAAGAAGGAAGTCCTGCCATTTGCAACAATGTGGGTGGACCTGGAGGGCATTATGCTGAGTGAAATAAGTCAGACAGAGAAAGACAAATACTGTATGATCTCACCCTATATGTGGAATCTAAACAAAAGTCAAACTTATAGAAACAGAGAGTGGAGTGGTGGTTGCCAGGGGCTGGGAGGTGAGGGAAATAGGGAGGGGTGGGTAAAAGGTACAAACTTTCAGGTATAAGATTAGTAAATTCTGAGGATCTCTGAACAGCAGGTTAATCACACTGTATTGTAATAACATTGTATTGAAATTTGCTAGGAGAGTAGATCTTAAGCATTCTTACCAAGAAAAAAAAAAAGAAAGGAAAAGAAAAAGAGTAACTATGTGAGGTGATTGATTGTTAGTTAACTTGACTGAGGTACTACATTTCACAATGTATACTTATATCAAATCATCGTGCTGTCCACTTTAAATATATTACAATTTCACATGTCAGTTTTACCTCAATAAAGCTGGGAGGAAACTGCGAAGCTCTTTTTGTGGTACAGATTTACACAATATTTATTTTAGGCAAGAGTGAATAAATGCAAAATTTCAGTACAGACATAGTTCTAGATTAAATGAATATTTCAGTTTCTTCTAGACATTTAATTTTTGGTTTATTGAACACATGTAGAAAAAAGTTTTGTACTTTTGGAAGGGCTGACTTTTAGGGGTGGTTTAATTGGAAACGTAAATATCTTCTGTGGGGCCTTAGTCTCCCCATACCCCCCAATTTAAGAATCTTTTCTGCTATCTAGAGACTGATGATAGGAAATACAAAGGATATTCAGAACCACTTTGAAAACACTTTTTATGTACAGAATCAGTTAGTACTGTAAATATTTTTGACTTTGCAGGCCTACGGTCTCTGCCGTAATTCTTCCAAGAAGCTGTTTTATTGCAAAAGCAGCTCTGGATGAGATTTTAAAGAATGTGTGTGGCTGGGTTCCAGCAAAACTTCGTGGACACCGAACTTTGGATTTCAAACTATTTTCACATTTCATGAAATATTATTTTTCTTTTGATTTTTCCCAACCACTTAAAAATGTAAAAACCATTATTAGCTCACAAGTCCTATCCAAACAGGTGGTGAACCAGGCTTGCCAACGTATGGTGTGGATAATAGCAGTCCTAATAGTGTAACAACTTACCATATTTATTTGCATTTGGATTGTCTCAAAATTATGACTGTAAGTTATTATAAACATTTTGAAGATAATTACCTTGAAAAAGTTTAAAAGCTTCATTGCTATAATCTCATAGAGTCATTAGAAGTTGGGTTGCTTATCAGAGTATAGATAGCTTGAGCTAAACAATGCAATATACACACATTTATATATATACGTATATACGTGTATGTGCATGTATATATATATATCATATATACGTATATACACTGCCTTATTGTAGAGTCTTCCCCCCATTTACTTGGTGACAATAGGACATTGCCTTTTAGCCCTTGAAAGCTTGAAAATTTACATATTTTAAACAATAGCTTTTTCTTAAGGCATAATTTCAATGCATTGCTTTCCACCAATGAATTCTGAGTTGGAAGAAAACAAACTGGAAACAAGCAGAAAGAAAAAGTCATTTTGTGTAGGCGTTTGTCCCAAATTTCATAACCACAGAGACTCCAGCTCATGTGTCCAGGTTCGGATGTGGCTTTCCTCAAAACAATCCAAGTTGTTTTTATCTTCTTGTAAGCTTTCAAATAGGCTTTTTGGTGAGAACTATCTTTATTTTTAGAAATATTGAATTGATTTATCGTTAATATAATACATGCTTGTTGGTGATTATTTGGAAAAATATAATAAAGAATCAGGAAAAACACTTGAAAAAAATATAATCCTAACTCCCCAAAATACTGTTCATTTTTGGTCTGTATTCTTCCAGCATTTTTCCTATGCATATATGTGTTTTTTAAAAACAACCTTTGAATCGTGATGCACATGCTGTTTTATAACTTGCTTTATGCAAGTTCTGTATCTTCCCATGTTATGAAATGTTCTTCTAAAGTGTGATTTTCATAGCCTGCAAAGTGTTTGATTGTGTAGCTATCTTATAGTATAGTCAGTCCCTGATTTCTGACCAGGGAGATTAGGATTACTCATTTTTGCCCTCTTGAGTGATGTTGTAATGAGCACCCAGGTTACTTGTAAATTTAGGTAAAACTCATGATGACCAAGAAGCAAACCCACGGTCCTCAGTTGTAAAGGAGCCTCCATGGGGCTGGTTAGTGCTCTGCCCTGCGGGAGGGTCTGGAGGTTTCCCTGGTCCTGGGCCCACACGATACTACTCCACTGGTCTGTACGCAGGTGTTGTGACCTCAAATCCCGCACCTGCATGGGGCACACCTCTGTGGGCTCGTGTTTTTCTAGAGTGATGTCTTCTTTCAGCCCAAGGGCCCCAAGAGATCATATGCTTCCTTCCAACTCCACCCGCACCTGGGGGGAGTTTCTCCATCATTCTAGCCAGGGAAGCACGTGGAGAAGGTGGGCAGGGACCAGCAATGGACGGGGTGAACTGGAGACCCGGGAGGACGTGGAGGAGGGGCAGGGAGGAGGGCTGCCTGGGGAGGAGAGTTAGTGATTCCCTCCCGTTTGTGCACAGACCTGGTGTGACCATATTTTCCAAAACAAAATTCAGGGCTCTTTTTTGACAGTTATGAGCGTACCTATGGGAAGGTAAGGTGGAGTGAGAGTAGGATTCTGAAATGCTGGAGCGTATGGTTTTTTATGGTTATAACCATAAAAAATGTAGTGCCCCTTGTGAAGTTGATCCAGCAAAATAAAGCTTTAAAACGAATCCACATAACTTATATAAGACAGATAACATACCACTCAACACAGTTTGTTTAATGGAATAGAGACCAATCCCAACTTACTCTGGCAGGTCTCCCTAAGAAAAATGGCAGACTAAACAAAATTTGGCTTAGCTAGTCCCAAGGGTGGCCCCTTCCAAAGGTTTTGTGTTTCCTGGGGAATTTCTGTAGACAGGAAACACCTTATATTTTGAAGGCAAGGATCAAGGTGTTGGGCTGGTGTTCAGAGTCCTCACCTGTGTTCCTCCTTGTGAGGTTGGCCAGACTGATGAAGCCACAAGTCCCAGCCAGCTTGTGTCCTGTGGGTTTTCTGCACCGAAAGTGCGGGAGGTGCGCTGGGTGGAGGACGGGACAAAGGCAGGTGGACCTGACTTGCTCTGCAGTGTCCCTGAACTTGAGCAGAAATGCACTGAATGCTGTGAACAAATGTCTACTCATCGGTGACTTCACGAAAAGCCAGTTTTAACAGTTTGTCAGCTCACTGTTGACTGTTTCCTTGTGAAGATGACACCGCAAGCAATTCTGAGGTGAACTCATCTAAAAACAGCCCTGGACCAAAGGCACAGGGTCTTTGTTTTCTCACCTTCAATTATCTGGACAATACAGGTGAAAGTTCTGATGTGGGCCAGGGTGGAGGGCTTGACAGGAGAGTCAAATGTCTACTGTTTTCTTATCATGACATAGAGAATGACGTAGCCCGTACATTTACTTCTCACCCCGAGTCGTGAATGTTTGTGCGCGGTGGGCACTGAAATGGGTGTGTGACTGAATAACTCTAAGTCGTGTCTTATCACCTCTTACTGGCTTTCATTACAACTCTGAACTTGCTCTACAACAGTCACAGGAGTCACGGGTTGGATTTCTTTGCTCAAATTCATTTTGTTGTTTTGCTCCTTTTTTCACCTTAAGTTGTGCAATTTGAAAATGAACGAGAATTGTGGGAAGGAATAGGGGAGATTCTTGGGTCATTCCCTATGGAGGTAGCATTTTCTATTAAATAAATACACAACGATTTGTCCTATGTTGCCCTTTCCACGTCCTATTTCAATAAATCACGATAAGAAAATGCATTATGTTTAGTGAAGGAAAACCCTATGTTTATTCCAGTGTTAAAACAATGTAAGAGAGAAAAAGCAAAGCCTCAGACTCCAGCATCACTGTTTAACTATTCTGTGACAAATGAGGAAAATGTGAAAAAACAAACATGAAAAGTGCAGTAGTATTTATTATATTTACCCTATTTTTATACTAGTCATAAAAATGTCAATAATATGTCAGGAGTCATAACAGCCCTGATGCTGTATGTCTCTGGCTTCTAGTTTGGAGAAGCCAGTGGGTCCTCTAGAAAGTGACACAAGGCAGTCAGCCCTTGGGTGACGTTGGCTGCAGTTGGCTTTGTAAGTGGCTATCTAATCCAGGTTGTTTAAGCGTGTTTGCAGCCTCACCCAGGATGGCCACGGTGTTGCCTCTCATTAGAGCCATCTGAGCTTTGGTAACACAGACAGCACAGAAAGGCGAAACGGTTCTTAATGGAGGCCAGTTGGCAAGAACCTCATCTGAAAGCGGTCCAGCATGGGGATAATTAATGTCAAGCGGGTCATCTTAATGATGAAGAATGTAAATGGACCCACTGGTTAACACTTTCTCTTTTTGTTACCGATGGCACCCCAGGTAATCAGTGGTGGTTTAATTTATCCAGTTGGTAGGTGACGTAACAGTAACCAAACTTTTGGTTTCCTTTTGGAAAGATTCTTATGATTAAGTGACAGGTGTTAGACCCAGTTCATTTGTGCTCATCTAAAAGGCAAAAAATAGGAGCCAAGAGACATGAATTGACTTTCCACAGATAAATGGAAAATCGGTAGAAAGTAAATACTTGAACCCCTGAGTCCGTTTGGGCGATTCCCCACAACCTCATGGTCACCTGGGGCCATAAGTGGGTGTGGTGTTGACCCAGGATCCCAGGGTGACACCTGGCATTGTGTACAAAGCAGCTACTGCCTCTCACCAGGCAGACGACCCTTGGCACTGGACGTCTGTCCAACCAGAACCTGAAACCTCCCAACCTGGCCTTCCAGAATTCCAGCCTTGACTACCTGTGTCTCACCTTTGCTGTTGAGGGCGTCTACCCAGACAGGAAGGGTCTCTGTCTGGTTTTCAGGGAGGATCCGCCCTGTCCTCTGTGGGACCTGGGTGCCCTGGCTGACCTGACAGGTCAGGCTCATTCTGGAGCCTTCATTTCTGCAGAGCAGCTCACCTGCACAGGTCACCATAGGTCAGGACCTTCTGCCCAAGTGCTGTCCCTGCTCTCAAGGATAAATTGGGGTCCAATGAACCTTGCCAAGTAAAAAAATGACTCATTTTACATCTAGTCTATCAAAATATGAAGAGGAATAGCGATTAGGCATAGTTGGCGGTTGTATTTTTTCTAAATTTGCTCCAAATGATTAGTATTAATGAGCATATTACAAATTATCTCTGGATGGTACATTTAGGTGCTTTCAACCTTAAAAATTAATAGCAAATTAAAGATGGTAGAATTTCTTGTGGTGGGAAGGAGGACTATTCCTTCAAGTTAAGATAACAACTGATGAAAAATTAAAGTGATCTTTTGAGAAAGGGCATTTTGGAACAAAACAATTATTTTGCTATCAAATGTTTATTGGAAAGTGTGATCATCTTGTTTATTAGAGCTAAGATTCTTATTCATGGTCTGGATTTTAATTCAATGCAGTAACACCTCATTAATTTTTTACACTGTAGATAAGCCAATTTGGCTGACTTGCAAAGTATTTTGAGGATAAATATACTGAATGATGTTACCTCATAACCGCTTGGCTTTCTGAAGTTCAGAATGTTACTTATGCAGTAACTTCAGCTGTTGTTATCTTCATTTTAGTTCTAAGCAACTCTGAGTCAAGGATAAGAGATTAGCTCTGGAAATGGGAACCAAGAGGCATTGATTTTTCTCTTCAGAGTTTCTTCTAAAGAAGATTTTTTCTGAGAAAATTTGACAAAGGTTTTCATAAACTTGCTAGTTACTCATTTTTGGTGGAAGTAGTATAATTGTTTTTCTTAACAGCCTTCATGAGGTATAATTGTTATGAAATAAACTGCATATATTTAAAGGACACAATTTGATCAGTTTTGACATAAACATACCTGTGAAACCATCACCACGATCAAGGTAATGAACACACCCATCCATCCCAAGAGTTTCCTCATCACCCCCCCATTTTTTAATATATGTTAACTTTAAAGATTATTTACTTATTAAAAAATAATTTTGGCCGCACCCCACGGCATGTGGGACCTTAGTTCCCCGACCAGGGATTGAACCCTCACCCCCTGCATGGGAAGGTGGTGTCTTAACCACTGCACCACCAGGGAAGTCCCTTCTCATCCCCTTTTAATCTCTCCTGCCCTCAGCCTCCTCCCATCCCATCTCCAGGTAACCACTGATGGCTATCTCTAACTCGATTAGATTACATTTTCTAGGATTTTATATAAATGGAATCATATAGTATATACTTTTTAATGTTACTATTGTTATTATTATTGTTATTGTTGATATTATTATTAGCCTGGGTTGGGGCGGGAGGCAGGTCTGATTTCTTTCCCCATGCCTAGTTGTTTTGAGATTTAGCCATGTTGCAGTGTAAGGGTTCATTTCTTTTTCATCCTCTCTTAGTATAGTCAATCTTCTTAAATTTCAGGCATTCTAATTGTTGTGTAGAGGCAATTCATTGCGGTTTTAATTTAATGCATTTCCCTAATGACTAGTGAGGCTGAGAATTTTTTCATGAGCTGATTTTATGCTCATATATCTTTTTGATGAAGTGTCTGTTAAAATACTTTACCCATTTTTAAAAATCATCTTTGTTTTCTTACAATTGTGTTCTGAGAGTTGTTTAGAAAATCAGGATACAAATCATTTATCAGATATATATTTTCCCAAATATTTTCCCAGCCTATGGACTATCGTTCTCTTACTAGTGTCTTTGCAAGAGCTGAGTTTTTAGTTTTGATGAAGTGCACTTCATAGTCATTCTTTTTTGAATCACGCTTCTGGTGTGGTAGTTAAGAAATATTTGCAAAGCCCAAATTCACAGAGGTTTCTTTTTTGTTCTCTTCTAGAAGTTTTAGTTTGTTTTGTCTTTGATGTCAAATAGTTCAGAATCATTTTTTGAAATGACTGTCCTTTCTTTTGCACCTGTTAAAAATCAAGTGTCCATGTGCATGTGGTTGGGTTTATATATAGACTGTTCTGTACCATTGATCTACTCATCTTTATGTCACTGTTTTGATTACCTGTAGCTTGATAATAAGTCTTGAACTTAAGTAATGTTAGTCTTTCTTTTTTTTACATTTGAAGTTGTTTAGGCTATTCTAAGCCCTTTATGTTTCCATGTGAATTTTAAATCACTTTGTCAATGTCTACAGCAAAGCCTGCTGGGATTTTGTTTGGGATTGTATTGAATCTGTATGACGGTTTGGGTAGCATCAAGTCTTCTGATACATGAATATGGTATATCTCTCCATTTATTTAGGTTTTCAAATTTCTCTCAGCAGTACTTTTAAATTTTTAATCATAGGTATTGCACATCTATTGTCAGAGTTATCCCTTAAGTATTTAATAATTTTAATGCCTTTGTAAATGGTAGTTTTTATTTCTGATTTTTACACATAATACATAAAAATACAATTAATTTTTGTAAACTGATCTTGTATTCTGACACCATACCAAACACGTGTATTGATTCTACAAGATCTTTTATAGATTCCATCATGTTTTCTACATAGATGGCCATGTCATCTATGAATAAAAATATTTTACCTTCATTCTTTTCTATCTGGATATCTTTTACTTCTTTTCCTTTTCTTATCACACTTGCTAAAACTCCAGTTCAGTGTTGAATTAATAAGGAAGAATGGTTATTCTGTCATGTTCTCCCCTTTGGGGAAAAGCCTTTGGTTTTTCATCTTTAAGTATGATATTGGTTGTAGGTTTTTCATAGGTATAGGTTTTTCATAGTTATTTTTATTAGGTTGACAGAAATCCCCATCTAAGTCTGCTGAGTTTTAATCCACAATTGATATTAAATTTTGTCAAATGCTTTTTGTGTATCTATTGAGATCTTTTTTATTCTTTTCTAGTCTGTTAATATGGTGAATTGATTTTTGATTATTAAACCACCCTGGTATTCCTAGGATAAATTTCATTTGGTCAAGGGATATTACCCTTTTTATATATTGTTAAGTTTGAATTGATAAAATTTTGTTTAGAATTCTCTCATCTGTGTTCATAATAGATAATGGCTAGTAGTTTTCTTTCATTGGGTTGTCATTGGTTTTGGTATGGAGTAGTGATTCAAGTATTTCAAATATTTCCTGCAAGAGTTGTTTTACAATTTGTATTATTTCTTCTTTAAGTTTTTGAAAGAATTCACTTGTGAAACTATATGAGCTTGAAGTTTTCTTTATGGGAAAGTTTTTAAGCACAAATTCAATTTCTTTAATAAATATAAGACTTCTCAGGTTATTTCTACTTGAATGAGTTTCCGTAATTTCTGTCTTTCAAGGAATTTGCCTTTTCATGGAAGATGTCAAATTTATTGGCATAATGTTGTCAATAATATTTACTTATTTCCTTTTGAATATCTGTAGAATCAGTAATGATGTTATTTAATTTATTCCAGAGATTAGTAATTTGTACCTTCTTTATTTTTTTTCCTGTTCAGTCCAGCTAAAGGTTATCAATTTATCGTCTTCTCAAAGAATTAGGCCTTGTTTTTCTCTGTTGATTGATTTCAGCTCAGATTTAATTTCCTTTCTCTTCTTGCTTTGTGTTTATTTGACTTAATTAAATTAAATTAAAATTTGGATTTAATTTACTCTTCTTTTTATGTCTCTTTTCTGTCATTATTCTAAAGGAGGAAATTGAAGTCATTGATTTGAGCTCTTCTTTTCTAATATAAGTGTTTAGAAACAATTCAATTTAAGTCTAAATTTCCACTTAAATACTATATTAGTAGCATCTTACAAATTTTGATATGGTATGTTTCATTTTTAATTCAGTTCAAAATATGTTTTAATTTCCATTTGAGTTTCCTCTTTGATCCATTGGCTATTTATATATGTATTTGGTTTCCAAACATTTGGGAATTTTCCAGAGATATTTCTCTTTGGATTTAATTTAATTCTGTTGTTGTCAGAGAATATCATTTGTGCTGTAGTCCAGAATGTGGCCTATTTTGGTTAATGTTCCATGTGGTCTTGAAAGAGTAATTTTTTTTAATGAATTTGCCTTTTAAATCATGTAGAAAATTTCAAAAGTGGATTTAAAAACCAAAATTACAATACTACTAGCTTTTATAATTGCCCTTGTACTTACCTCTACTGAGGTCTTTATTTCTTCATGTTACTGTCTAGTGTCCTTTTATTTCACTTGCAGGACTCCCTTCAGCATTTCTTTGCAGGGCAGATCTTGTGGTCATAAACTCCCTCAACTTTTGTTTATCTGGGAATGCCTTAGTTTCTCCTGCATTTTTGAAGGATGGTTTTGCCAGATATAGAATTCTTGGTTGACAGCTGTTTTCTTTTAGTACTTTGAATATATCAGGCCACTGCCTTCTGGACTCCAAAGTTTCTGATGAGAAATTAGCTGATAATCTGACTGAGGATTATATGTATGTGACAAATTGCTTCTCTGTTGCTGCTTTCAAGATTCTTTCTTTGACGTTCAATAGTTTGATTATAATATGTCTCAATGGGCATCTTTTTGAGTTTATAAGCTTCTTGAAGATTCATGTCTTTCATTGCTTTTGGGAAATTTTCAGCCATTATTTCTTCAAATATTCTTTCTGCCCCTTTCCCTTTCTCTTCCCCTTCTGGGACTCCTCATAATGCATTTGTTGGTCTACTGGGTGGTGTCCCACAGGTCTCTTAGGCTTTGTTCACTTTACTTCATTCTTTTTTATAAATTTAGTTATTTTATTTTTGGCTGCATTGGGTCTTCATTGCTGTGCAAGGGCTTTCTCCAGTTGCAGCAAGCAGAGGCTACTCCTCGTTGCAGTGCGTGGGCTTCTCATTGCAGTGGCTTCTCTTGTTGTGGAGCACGGGCTCTAGGTGCGTGGGCTTCAGTAGTTGTGGCACACGGGCTCAGTAGTTGTGACTCGTGGGCTCCAGAGTGCAGGCTCAGTAGTTGTGGCACATGGGCTTAGTTGCTCAGCGGCATGTGGGATCTTCCCAGACCAGGGCTCGAACCCATGTCCCCTGCATTGGCAGGCAGATTCTTAACCACTGCGCCACCAGGGAAGCCCTCTTTTTTCTTTCTGTTCCTCAGACTCGATAATTTTGACTGTCCTATCAAGTTCACCGATTCTTTCTTCTGCTTCCTCAAATCTACTTTCGAATCTCTCTAGTCTATTTTCATTTCAGTTATTGTACTTTGCAGCTCCAGAATTTGTTTTTGGTTTCTATTTTTATAATTTCTCTTCATTGATATTATCATTTTGTTCAAACATTTTCTTGCCTTTGTCCATGTCTTTGTTTAGCTCTTTGAGCATCTTTCAGACAATTTTATAAAAGTCTTTGTCTAGTAAGTCCAGTGACTGCACATCTTCAGGTATGGTTTCTGTTTATAATTTCTTTTCCTTTGACTAGGTCATATTTACCTGATTTTTTTGTATACCTTATGATATTTTGTTGAAAACTGGACATTTGAATTTTATAATGTATTAACTCTGGAAATCAGACCCAGGGTTTGCCTCAGTTTTTAAAAAATTGTTGTAGAGTCTTGACTGGGGATCAACCTGAAGTGAAAGCTTAAGGTCTTCCCTTTTCTTTTTTGAGTCTACATCTTCTCCTGGGCATTTATGACAGTTTTCTGAATTCCTCCATATACATGGTTGTTTTCGAATGTGCCCCCCAACCCCACCAAAAAAAAAAAAAAAAAGATGTGGCTCCTTTAAGTCCCCTGGAAGCTGTTTCAGTCAGTTGAAACAATGATGACCAGCTTTTGTACCTGCACTTCAGTCACCATGAGCAGCAATCTGCAATTCAAATACAAACCCCAGTATTTGGAGGACAAGGTGCTTACTGCCCACCCCAGCTCCACCAAGCCACACCATGAATGCAGGTTGCCATTCCCACTGCTGCCTCTCATGGGGCTGGAGCATGGGGAGTGGGGACCTGTTGCCACACTGAAGGCTGAATTTGACCAATATTAACTGTAATTTTCCAGCCAAGCTTTTCTCTGGAAACGTCAAGCCTTTAAGTAAACTCCAGAGTTCCAAAATAGTTACTTTAGATAGTTTCTGCAGGTACAATTGTTGTCTGGATCAGAAGACAGATCCTGGTGCTTTCTATTCCATCATCTTCCTTGTTGTCCAATCTCTGCCTTTTAATTGGAGATATTTAGATCGCTTACATTTAATATAACTATTAATATTTTTAAGTTGAGATCTATCATCTCTATTTTCTTCTATTTTCCTATTCTTTCTTCCTCTTTTTATCTATATAAATTAAAATTTCTTATGATTCCATTTTACCTCTTTTGTTGACTTAGTAGTCAACTCTGTTTTGGTAAATTGGTGGTTGCTTTAGGGCATCAATAATTCAAATTTAAGTGATATTATACTACCTTTGTATAATATAAGAACTGTTCAATGATAAAATGCAATCTCTCCCTTCCTAGAATTTGTACCATTGTTATCATACATTTTACTTTTATACTACACTATTATTATATTTGTTTAAAGGGGTCAATTATATTTTAAGGGTTTTTAATTAATAAAAAATTCATATTTACTCAGTTATTATTATTTCTCATGTTCTTCCACATGTCCACATTTCCATCTTTATTATTTTTCTTCTGTGTAAAAGAATTTTTTTCACTTTTTTTTCTGTAGTGCAAGTCTACTGGTGATAGTTTTGCTGGATATAAAATTCTAGGGTAACAACTTTTATTTCACTACCTGAAAGATGTTGCCACACTGTCTTCTCACTTGCACTGTGTCTGACAAGAAATGTGAAGTTCTTATTATTGTTACTTTGTATGTTAATATTAATGAAAAATTGTTGTGCTCACCTTCCTGATAACTGCTTCCCTGAATTAAAAAAAAAGAAAAAGAAACAAACAAACAAACAAAAAAACCAGTTCTAACATCCATTCCATGATTCATTGGGTTTGGAGCTCGTTAACGTGACCACTAAGCCAGTATTTCACTCTTCTAAACCTTTTAACCCCATCCACACTAACATGCATGACATAAAAGAGTGAATTGTATATTAATTTTATTTCTATGACAGCAAACATAAATAAAAATTGTTTTAGGGCAAATAGACAATTTTTTATTAGACATTTATTGATGGAAGAGGATTTTTTTTCACAAAGATAACCTTTGTCTTTCTTTAAAACTACTTTTAGCTATATTTCCATGATACATGTTCATTAAAATATATTTGTGTTTCCCTAAAATAGAAAATTCCCAAGAATGGTCCATTCAGCTTATAATTTTTGTTGGACCACATTACAAGGACACTTTGTAGAAAGTTGTGGCCATTTCCTATGACATGAACCTGAGAAACTTAGGACTTTATTCCAGAAAAACATAGAAACATTTTTACCTGGACTTACAGGGAGAAGATCTGGGTTTTAGCTAGTCTTCTGCCAATTGTTTCCTTCTCTAGATATGTTTGCTTCTTCCTTGAATAACTTTAGTTTAGTTACAACTTTTCTTACAGAAGATTTCTTGCTTTCCCCTGTTCAAGCATTTCTCCATAAATGGATTATCCAGTCTTTTTCCTTCTACTTCTCTGACCTTTCTGGAACTACATGAAACTCCTTGGTCATTAGCTTGCAGGTTTCTCTTTAGCGCTCTTCATATAAATTAAAATGTAAGAGCAGACAATCAGCTACTCTCTTGGAGAGTGAGATACCTTCCTGTGGGGTCAGTGAGGCGCTCCTGTGCCCTTCAGAGGTAACTCCTGCTGCTCTTGATGCTCAGGAAGAGGTGGTGCAAGTCATCTCTCTGCACCCACCATCTAGGCAAAGCAGTTCTACAGGAGGAAAAGCTTGACAACCACTTTCCTGTGGGTGAACATGTCAGAGCACATTCTCTAAAAGCATGCCACCGTATTTGAGTAGTATTCCTGCTAGCATGGGTGCTCTGTGATGACAGGGTTAGTATCTTATTTACCTGCATATCCTCAGCACTAACTGTAGTGCCCCAAAGACTCAGGACTCAGCACATAAAAGGACAACTTTAATAAGTGTGTCCTATAGTAGAACTTTCTGATGATTAATACCCCTTCCTTAGGGACCCCTGATACTGCTGGGGTTTTCTTATTTTGCCACTTACTTCACCTGAGAAATGGGGTGGTGTGATTTGACGCCAGCAGACCTGGATACATAAGCCCCACCACTTAGCTACCTTTTGATTCATTTGTACCTCAAATCTGCATGTATAATGGAACCAAAAGCAGATCCCCACCAGAGCTGGCCTAAGACATTCAACATAGTACCTGATTCATCGGAGGAATTGTGTGCTTGGCATGGGTCTTCTTCTCTCTGCTTTTGTAACTTCATTCATTATTAACTATGTAGGGCTTTAAAATGAGGTATTTAAGTCCATGTTTACATTATAGCTACTTAGGGAAAGTTATATTTGTGGGTAATAGAAGTGCCCACATTTTCTGGGGTTTTTTCTTATGCTCCCAGCATGGAAGGCTGCAGGGCTTAGGGGCTGAGCTTGGTTTTGTCATAAGAAGCTATGCAGGATGACCAACTGGTCCTGGGAGTCCTGGTTCTGACTCATTTCTCACAGTGCTCTCAGAGGTGAAAATACATTCAGGCACGGGAAGTAGACCATAAATCTACAACATTCAGAGAATATAAATGTTCTCTTATGAACTCAAGATGTGACATCAGAGAAGGGTAGAGGGCCTTAAATAGTGAAATGTTTCCATCAACTATCCCTGTTCTGAAGACAGCACACCTTGTACCTGGTGCAAAATTGTCCATGGACAGAATGCTTTTATTAGAAGGCAGCGTTCTGCACATGTAGGGTTAAGCCCAATTACAGCAAACTGGCAGACTGTTAAGACACACATGTGCCAAAAAGGACTTCAAAGCCGTGATACAGAGCCCAGGGGACTCAATGTAAAGTTTTTCCAAGCTTAAGAAAACAATGTTGTACGGAAATGGTCAGATTCCAATTTCTCAAAAGTGTCTATGAGTTTGGCATGGAAACGTGTTTAAAGTATAAGTAAGAAACTAATGAAAAAAGACGTTAAACATTGGCTGTGTTTTTCATATGATGCAATGCAGGGGGAAAGGGGGTTGGAAGCCAGAGTAGCAAGAACTCATGTGTAAAAGCAGTCTGTCCTCACCCAGATGGGGCGCCGTATGGACCAGAGAGCATCTTGCTGGGAGGATCACTTAGAGGTAGATTCAGTCTCCTTCCGGCGAAGACGTTTGTCTAAATTTGAGGAAATTCCTTAAAAGGGCTGGAAACACAGACCTCCCTTTCTGTGGACATCTGACTGGCCTTGCCTTTTTCACAACTTGTCCTTGCTTTTATTCATGTGTAAAACTGATTCTGTTTTGCCCCCTGCCAGCAGTTAGATTTTTGGCCTTTCCTGGTACTCACTGCACCATGGAGTTTTGGATCAGGAGGAGATTCTGACTCCCTCTGCTGGCGGCTCTCGAGCTGTCTTGCTGGCCCAACGTTCTCAAGGATGGTCCCACACACACACCAGCTCTGCCACCTTGACCCCGTAATGCTGGGGCATTCTGCGGGCAGATGTATCAGAAGGTAGGGGTGGAGGATGAGAGCAGACAAGGTGGGTGCAGTTGAAAAGGTGACCCCAGGAGTTTCTGTTTTGCCCGCTTTGAGGGAACTTCTTTTTCTCCTTGAGGATCACTGAATCCACAGACTCTCCCCGTTCTAGACTTGATAAGTCATAAGAGCAAAGACAGTGAAGGCTGTTGAAATGAAACCCACCAGAAGCATCAAGTCTGTGTCCCATTACGTCCAGAACAAGACTGCAGCTCACCTCATTCACATTCTCCTTGACTTAGAAAGTAATTGTGGGCCATTCTTTGCAAAGCATATTTCTCAGTTTAATACAAGAGACATACAGATTGTGGGTGTGTAAGAGTGCACATGTATGAAACAACAGAAGAACCTATGTTTTGCAGGAACCAGTCTACTATTGTCAGTATCCTCAGTGGCCTTCTTCTCTTTCCTTTGATCCCATTACCAGGATGAAGGAAAGAGATTTTTCTTGGTGAATAACCTAATATTAATAACACAATGTTGTACATTTTGCACACCCTCCCTGCCACTCACCCAAACTCTCCCAACCTGTGCCAAATATTCCCACCCTGGAAGAGTTTCGTTCCCTGAGGGGGACTGTGCTTCTACTACATCTTAAGAAGGACATCATTTACTCTTCTTTGCCAGCAGTAACAATATAGTATTAATTAAAAAGCTGTGACTCTGGCATAAACCACATTCATGTCATACTTCATAGTAATAACAACAGTAGCCGTAGAAGCCAGAATTTATTGAGCAGCTGTTACATGCCGAATTCTGTGGTATTGCTTTATGTGCATTATATAATATACCTCCTTACCTCTGTCTTGTCATTAGCCACATAGATTTGCCATAATGAAACTGAAAAACAAGCCTGCTAGGATGAAGCTGATCTCCAGGTAACTTACCTGCCTGTCAGAACAAAATTCAACACCCTTTAAAGGAGAACATCACAATCTAGACACTTAACGTGAAAATTACAATGTGCAGCATCCAGTTGAAAATTATTAGACGTATGCAAAACAAGAAAAAAATCAATCAATGAAAATTGACCTAGAAATGGCAGACTCTTTGAAGCAGCTCTTTTTTTTTTTAACATCTTTATTGGAGTATAATTGCTTTACAATGTTGTGTTAGTTTCTGCTGTATAACAAAGTGAATCAGCTGTATGTATACATATATCCCCATATCTCCTCCCTCTTCTGCCTCCCTCCCTCCTTCCCTATCCCACCCCTCTAGGTGGCCACAAAGCACCAAGCTGATTTCCCTGTGGTGTGCAGCTGCTTCCCACTAGCTATCTGTTTTACATTTGGTAGTGTATATACGTCCATGCCACTCTCTCACTTCGTCCCAGCTTACCCTTCCCCCTCCCCGTGTCCTCAAGTCCATCTCTACATCTGCGTCTTTATTCCTGTCCTGCCCTTTTAATTATTTTCAAGATTAAAGAATACAAACATCATGAAGACAAAAACAGAATCTATAAAAAAGAGTTGATGGACCAAAAGAACAGATGGAAGCGAGAGCAGTGGGAAAAAAAATACTGTAATTGAAATTTAAAATTCACTAAATGGGCTTAAGAGCAAATTAGACACCACAGAAGAAAAGACCAGTGAACTTAAATATAGGGTCTTAGAAGGTATCCAAATTGAAGCACAGAGAGAAAGGAGATAGAAAAATAATAATAATAAACAGAACCACAGTGACCTGTAGGATAATTTCAAAAGGTTAACATAAGTGTAATTGGAGTCTTAGAAATGTGTGAATACAAAAAAATATTTTAAGAAATAAGGGCCAAATGTTTCCCTAATTTGATGAAAAATATAAACCCATAGATCCAAGAAATTCAATCTAAACAAACAACAAAGAAAACCACACCAAGTCACAATATAATTAAATTTTGAATAACAGTGATAGAGAAAAATAGTAAAAGCATCACAATAAAAAGTACATTATGTTCAAGGGAATGAGAATAAGAATTATCACAGACTACTCACCAGAAATGATGCCCGTCGAAAGACAAGAGGACAACATCTTTCATGTTCTGCTGAAAGAAAGAGAAAAAAAATCAAGGTATAATTTTATATCCAAGGGTATAGGTGGAAGAAGTAAAGGTCAAATAAAGACATTCTCAGACGAAAACAGGGTATGTGGGTATATGGCCAAAAATATTGAAAGTGGGGTCTTGAAAAGGTATTTGTGCATCCATGTTCATGGCAACGTTATTGATAATAGCCAAAAGGTGAAAGTCTCCATCTTGAAGAGATGAAGAAATGGATAAACAAAATATGGTCCATCCATACAATGGAACATTATTCAGCCTTAAAAAGGAAGGACATTCTGATACCTGCTACCCTGTGGATGAACCTTGAGGACATTATGCTCTATGAAATAAACCGGTCACTAAAGAACAAATACTGTGTGATTCCACTTATAGTCTATAAGGTATGCAGAGTAATCGTCTTTATGGAGACATAAAGTAGGATGGTGGTGGCCTCGAGCTGAGGGAGAGAGAGGGGTGAGGGTTTAGTGTTTAATGGGGACGAGGTTTAGTTTTGCAAGATGACAAGTTTGGGGATTGGTTGTACAGCAATGTTAATGTAGTTAGTACCCCTTCACTGTACACTTAAAAATGTAAGATGTAAACTTTGTGTTATGTGGATTTTACCACAATTAAATGTTTTAAAGTGGGGTGTTATTTTCAGTATTATGTATTTCTTGTGAATGGCTGGGTTTCTGTATTACCGGAGACTGAGCAGATGTGGTCTGGAGTGAACCTGAAAACAAGTGGAGGTTTTGTGAATCTGCCAACATGTGCAAGTAGAAACAAATACGCAACCAAGTCATAGCCACCATGTGCTGTCAAATGTTAGGAGTGCTTGGGAAGGAGAGAAAAATCGCAAAGCAAGTGCTCCACGGGAGGTGGAGAAACAGCTGTGCTCCCCGCCAGAGGAGGAGTGGAAGTGATGTGACGAGAGACCCTTCCTGTAGCTGCGGTGCCCACCTTTATCAAAAAGCTTTGGAGTGAAGTGCAGTTGTAGGATCTTGAAGGAATCATTAAGGCTGCTCCATATTTTGTGCCTATTTGATGTTTAAATATTTTATTGCTTCCTAATTATAAACCTGGACTCTCAGGCTTTTTTAAAAAGTGTTTTTTCTGGGGACTTCCCTGGCGACCCAGTGGTTAAGACTCCATGCTTCCACTGCAGGGGGCGCGGGTTCAAGCCCTGGTCAGGGAACTAGGATCCCGCATGCTGAGCAGCACGGCCAAAAAAAAAAAAAAAAAAAAAGTGTTTTTTCTTAACCATACACATGTATTGATTGATCCATCGTGAAGGTAAAGTTCGAGATTCTTTTTGGCGGCCCGTACAGAACAGAAATAACTCTCTGTAATACAGGGCCCAAGCAGACTTCAGTAAGTTACAGTGTTCTCTGGTACCTTGTTCTGCTCTTATTCCCCAGACCGAGCACACTGAAATCATGGATGGTGGGGTTCTTTATGGACAATGTCTTCCCATCCATTCTTTTTCTTCTTCGAAAGCAAGAACTTGGCCACCCTTTAGTCTCTGTTCCTGCTAGGACTGCAGACACCTGCTCTCACTTCGTGGTATAACTTTATCCTAGTGTTTTTAATTCAGTTAAATAAGCTCACCCCTTTAAAGCCTGCTCTATACTAGGCATGGCCATCAAGGCAAGATGACAGGACCCAAGTCCTTTTTTTGAAGAAATTAGAATCAAACTGGACAGAGAAACAAGCACATAAACGTAATAGAATAAAAACTATGACTACAGATAACGATTGCCGTGGATGCACGGTGCAGGATAAATCTATTTCAATCAGGAAAAATCGTACGAGGCTTCCTGGAGATGGTGGCAAGGGAGCCAGGCCTTGATGCTGTCGAGAATGCCCAACAACAACGTAGGGAGTATTAACAGAGGGGTCAGGTTTAGACTCTCAGTTGACATTGACTGTAAAGAAAACCTGGACTCAGAGAGGATGAAGAACTGGTGCCTGCGGCCGTACCCAGTTGTCATAATCAACATCAGGGCCCCGACTGTAGTCCTGGCTGTAATCCAATCCCACCTTCCTGGACTGCTGGTATCCTGGTGACCCCTGCAGTACTGGATGGTTGGGGTACCTAGAAGGGACCCACTGATACGCCTGTATTATGGAGTGTGGTTGTCCTGAGAGACAGCCTACTCTGTGCAGCCATGCCTGGCCTGCTGGACTGGATTTGCGTTACCAAGGAATCGGCGGGGTTCCCGGGGTCCTACCCCCCTCATCCGTGACCTCAGAAGAGTCACAGCTACCTCAAAGAACCAGACAAATCAATAAATAGCAAAACCAAAGGGCCTGAGATTTTATGGCAAATCCCAAATGGTCCAGTGAGGCTCAAGTCGTGGTGTCTGGGATCAGGGAGAGGAGGCCGGGGGACACTCAGCTGGGCCATGGGGTTATTCTCCAGGTGGTGGAGGACAGGAAAGAAGGAGACGAAAGTGATGTGCTGAACCCGAGCGCTCTGACGGTAACTCTGGCGACGGTCCCAACGCAGAGGAGGGAGAAACAGAGACCATCATTCGGATTGCCATTGTCCAGGAGGAGATATGGAGAGCTGCCCTGTGGACAAGGATGCTGGTCATGAGATAGAGAGCCGAGCACAGGCCAGGCGCCCACGCAGGAGCACGTGCTGGCTCCAATGGGTCTCTGCTGGGAGTGGACCATGACTCGGGACCTGTCTCCAGCCGTCCTCTGAGAAGTGGAAGAGGTGTGAGGTCTTAAGATTTGTCCACATGCTTGCACCCGTCCCCACCCCCTCTCCTGTTAGGTTCCGTAAGGAACTGAAGGTCCAGAGACGGTGAGCCGCCCACCACATGCATCTGTGTCCATCACCGCTAGAACTGGGCTAAAGGGATCTTCCAAATGCATAGAAGAGAAGATCTTTATCTTTCTGCCTGTAGATAAGCAATAAATGGAATGCATTTCTCCATAGTCGTGTCCCTGTAACTTCTCAGGCAAAGAGACATTTCTATGGAGAGATTTAAGATAGTCGTTTTTAAGTTCTTTTAGCAATGGATACATTTTAACAATGTAGATATCTTTATTCAATCAGTTTGGACCAGGACCACTGTGAAGACACTAATGGTTAGTGGGAATCATCATAGAAGGAAGTCTATAAATATTCGATGATGCGTCAATAATGAAATAGATTTTGCTGTCACCATGGCCACTCCCTGACTCCCCCCCGCCCCAGCCCAGCAGCTCTCAGGATTTCTCTTTTCTCTCACCTTCTTATCTACCCTTTTTGGACTGTCCGGACGTCCAGCATTCTTCTGACGACCCCGCCCATCAAGCATCCCAGACACCCACAGACAGAAAGGGTCTCTGGGACACCCTGCTCTCACCAGACTCACACATCACAGTGTTACCTTTAGAGTGAGAGTGAGTCCTGGAGGGCGAGGGCTGTGATACCACTTCTCTGTGTGTTGTCAATATCGAGAAGCAGTCCTGGATCACGGGAGGTCTGCAATAAGAAGATAAGGAAACGAAGTAATAGTTGGATATTGCCTGGCATCCTAGAATCGTAGTGCCAGAGAGGATGTACAGACTTCCTATCTGGTATAGGAATTCTCTCTGTAGTATCCAGACTCTTTAAAGAGAGAGAGAGAGATGTTAGGTCTGACAATATTTGCATAGCCCTGTTAGAAAAACTTCCTTACAGGGCAAAACAGTCTTACATGCTATAGCTTCTACCCTTGTTTGTTAGTCTATACACTGCTGGTACAACACGTAAGCCTGATTGCTCAGTTGGAATGAGCTGTACTATCAACGGGAAGGTGTGGTGTTGATGTAATACAGGTTTTTTTTAAGAGACACATAATTCAGTGTACAAATAAGTGCGGAAATTACCACTAACATTCTGATGGGGAAAACAGGTATTTTTAAACTGACGAATGGTGAGGTTATGTCTATCGTATGTACCAGGTGTGGGGTGAGAAGAGAGAGGATTTAGTAGCTGAAATCTGTCACTTAGGTTAATCCAAAGACTGTCCAGTTTGTCTAATCCTAAATCTAAAAGCTTTCGGTTCTGTGTACTTCATACAAGAAATTTGCATTTTAATGGAGGACTGCAAAACGATTTTTGGAATGTTCCATCATTCTAAGTGGGGCATAACTCTTTTGTTATCAGGAAATTTTTCTGTGTAATGCTAACTACAGAAAAAAATCTGCCTGGACCTGGGAGAAAAGATCTATGATAAGAGCAAGTTCTAGTATAACTCTTTTCTGATAAAATCAAAGAAAGTTACTTTCTATGTAGCTTTCTGTAAAATCTGTGTTCAGCAGTTCACTAATACTGCCCTGGCCTCGTGATAATAACAGCAGTAGCTCTGAGAGGTTTTACAAGTGGAGAACTCATAGTCCTGGAAAACCTTGTAACAGTAAAGAATGGGATGTAAAAGTTAAAGGAAGTTTGCATGTAAAAGCTACGTACGATAGAAAGATGTAAGACTCACTTAACATGTAAGCATATCTTTCACTTTGTGGAGTCACTTCTAAGAAAAAATTCACATAAAATGAATTTCTGAATGAATCATATTTACACAATTCCCTATTATATAATCAGAACGTATCTGATTACATAGTAGAAATCAACATTTTAAAAACCTATTTCAGAATTTAACAATTAACGATATATATATATATATATATACTTTTTTTTTTTTTTTTTTTTTTTTTTTTTGCGGTACGCGGGCCTCTCACTGTTGTGGCCTCTCCCGTTGCGGAGCACAGGCTCCGGACGCGCAGGCTCAGCGGCCATGGCTCACGGGCCCAGCCGCTCCACGGCATGTGGGATCTTCCCGGACCGGGGCATGAACCCGTGTCCCCTGCATCGGCAGGCGGACTCTCAACCACTGCACCACCAGGGAAGCCCTAACGATATAATTTTAAGGCTGTGAAAAAAATCAAATTGCCCATAAATAAAATTCGACAGAAATATGTCTTACAGAAACTCTAGTATACAATATCTGGCTTTTATGGCTGAATCATAGAACCGTGTCCAATTTTAATACTTGCCCAATAATATCAACACTAACTGAATAGCTAGTGCTAGATCCCACCAAAAACAAAGTATGTGCTCATTTAGCTGGACTTAGTAACATGTTACTACATACCTGACACTTCAATAGTGCAGGGTTTTTATAGGGCTGATTGACAATTCAAACATACATTTCTAATAGGTGTGCAAGGATTTAGTATTAGCTAGATTTTTGAACCAGGGTAAAAACCATCTGGGTAATGCTGGCATGAATTTTATACACACACTAACACACAAGTGTATGATTTTAGGATACATATATTATGTGTATATTTTATATATATACACACGGATACTATTTAAAGATGTAGTTATATATACAGAAGAGTAATGAAGTATTTAGAGTGGGATGGATCCACCTAGGACTAGCTCATGAACGTGTTAAAACCAGCTGTTTGTGTTCTGTTGACTGGACCCAGATCTTTGTTGCATCTGCTTAATATTTTTCTTTGTTTTGAAACAGGTTGTTTGGTATCAAATCAGTCATTCAAACAGACTGTTCCAGCACGTGGAAGATCATAGCAAACCCAGACCTGTCATGGTACCACCATGCCAACCCCATCGTCCTGCTGGTGATGTACTACACGCTGGCCACTCTAATCCGAATATGGCTACAGGAGCCCCTTGTAAGGATCAAAGGTTTTCATGGTCTTGTCTGCAAAGTAGCCTGGAAACTCCAGGGGAAAGTGTTCATTCCTGTCAACTGCTGGCTAATTAGTACTATATGCCAAAATGACTATAGTGTTCTTATTATAGTATTTTGCTTCTGCCAAGAGTTCTAACTGAATACAGATACTATCAGGACAAAGACCAGCTTCCCTATGTTAGCATCACCCCTGGCTGCTCAGGTGGTCCGTGGTGAGGGGAGTGGAAGCGTCATTTTTATTGAGCACTTACTAAATGCCAGGCCACGTGCTAGGTTGTTTACATACATTATCTCATTCAATCCCCTGCATAACTCTCAAGAATAGGTATTGTACCCATCTTAGAGATGAGGAAAACGAGGTTCGAGAGGTAAATCACACATTTACCAAATAGTAAATATTGGATTCAAGCCTATATTTGCCAACAAAGCTAGGGTCTCTATGACGACACACCCTGTTACCACGGCGACTGGAGTTTCCTAAATCTTCTCAAACCTCCAACCTCTGATGGTGCCGTGGGGATGTCCCCGCTCTCGGTGGTGCCATAACCCCCGGGGGCCCCACCACGGGGCAGGGCTGAGGACTGGGTTGTTACCTATGGGATTATTAGTAGAATATGGCACTTTGGGAACAGGACCAGGGTGGCTTGTGGCCTCTCTCTTTTCCCTTTCTGTGACAGGAAACTCCAGTCTGCTTTTGCTTCCCCTAAATGACCCTGAGAAGCTCAGCTGTAAGGCAGCTGATCCGCACACAGGGAGGCAGGTGGTGTAGACGGGGCTGCCGCATTTCACCTCATGGCCACGTGCTGGGGAGCAGAGCTCACATTAGACACCAGCCTGGCGCCTGTGATGCAGTCCCTCCAGCTCGGGGGCCCTGGTGCCCCGCCCGCCTCCCCTCTTTGTCTGCTCATCCAGGCTCCATCCACGCGGTCAGCTGGCTAGGCAACCAGTGTTTATCAAGAGCTAGCGTCTCAGACACTGGCCTGGGGCTGGGGGTAGAGCATCGGTCCAGGTGTGAGACCCCGCTCTGGGGGACTGTACATTGTACAAGAGGAAAAGCAGCCCCCAAAGACGTGAGCAGGCCCAAGTCGGCACAGTGAAACCCTGAGAGGTGTGTTCCATCCATCCCAGCGGAAGTGCCTCCTGCAGGAAGGGGGTCTGCCCACCTCCCTCCTGTGAGAGGACCACACAGGCGTGCTTGTTTGCAGGGGCCTCAAGACTCACTTCTCTCTTGGACCCAGTGATGGCAGTGACGTGGTGACAGAATGCTCTAAGGGCTCCTGGAGAAGCCCAATTACCTTCTGTTACCTTTTCCTCCAAGTCTCTTCTAAGATATGAGTGTGCCAGTAAAACCCCTTAAAGTGGTACTGTGTTCGCTTCTGCCACAAACACACAGATGTGGATATGTGTATATGCACACATAAAACTGTGCAAAAGAAATTAAAATATCTCACGGAAACTATTTCTGAACAATGTCTTAACCAACGATGGAAATGACTTTAAGGCCTTCGGGCTCACAAGAGTTCCAGGTGCCCTTGGCTTTTTCTGTGGTGTGTCAGGCAGGAGCTTGTGCACAGGTGCTGCTGGGCTGTTACAGCCCCTCAGGCCCAGGAGACACTTGGCCTCCTTAGCCACGGGCCCTCTGGGGTGGACAGTCCACGTTCCAGGCCACACAGTTCACAGCAGGTCACAAACCACAGCGTCTGCGGGGGTGTGTGGAGAACAGGGCCTAATTCACAACAGCATCGACCCTCAGGGGTCTGTATTTTAAGTGGGGCTGGGACACGGGACTTTCTCACTGAGGTGCTGATGGAGGGCAGGTGCCTGGTTCTATCATGGCTCCAGGTGGCCTGGCACATTTCATGGAAAACGTTAGTTCTGTGGTAAAAGTCTACGGTATATGTTTGAGAAAGAGAGAGAGAAGCAGGTGTCTGGAGGTGAATGTAACACACGGGCTCCCCGGGGCATCTGGGGCTCCCCGTGGGTGCTCTGTGTGCGCTGGGCCCCGGGAATTGGGCAGTGGCACTACGTGCCCTCCCTCTGCCCCCATATCAACATGTGTTAGTGCCCTTTTACGGGGCGTCTTTGTTGGGAACCGTCCTCAACCACCAGGTGCGTTCCGATCCTTTTTTTCTCTCTATCAACTCTCCTGGGCCAACTGTCAGTTTCAGGCCAAGGTCCCACTAGGCAAGGCAGCGGTGTTGTGCATCAGCTCTCTTCTTGCTTAATATTGAGTGTAAGCTCCAGATGAGCCCGCTTTTAGTAAACGTCTTCTTCATTAAAGATTCCCGTGGCTGAGTTCCACAGTCAGGTGTGACGTTTGTGAACCCAGCCCAGCCCCTTCCTCCCGCAGGTTAGAATACACACAGGAGGCTCGGTGACGTAACGTGAGTGCCTGTTCCTGTATTTCATGGGGCTTAGCAGGGAACAGGAACAAGCGATACTGCTGTGCTTCGCGTTCACAGGGTGGCATTTTGGCCATCTTTGAAAGTGTCTGGATAAAAGCCCATGTAGTGTATGCGTTACTTTACAAAATCATCACATGGGGGTAGAGATGGGCAGCTGTGTCTGGTCTCCCAGGCCGCTGAGGGGCTGCTCCGGGGAGCAGGGCTGTCCTGTGGGTTATTCTGTGTCTCAGGTGCAGGAAGAGAGGACCAAGGAAGAGGACAGAGCCCTGGCCTGCAGCCCCGTCCCCGTCACAGCCGAGAGGAGGCGGAGCCTGTGGTACGCGACCCACTACCCCACGGATGAGAGAAAAGTAAGCCGCAAGGAAAGGGGTTTCTCCTGTATTTTGCTGCTTTTTATTATATTGCTGAATTCAGGTCACGTGAGTCCACCTGCAAACCCAGATTGCTCAGTTTACGGGAGCAATTTGATGAGGAAGTCTTAGTGCCCAACATCTGTTCAGAGAAGGGAAGCCAGTGCTTCGAAAGGAAACCCCAGGCTCCATCAGACCCAGACTTTTATAGTTCAGTGCTTCTCCCTGAAGTCTCTTAACCCTAGAAAGAGAGTGTTCTTAATTTAAAAAAATAATTTTGTATTTAAAACAAACAAAAAACAACAAAGCGACCCCTTGGCCCTGGATGGTAACAGCTTGGGTGGTAGGATGCACTGCAGAGAGTAACTCCTTGTGTCGGGGTGGCTGCTGCAGTGACGATGACTGCTCACACGGCCTTCGGGACACCGGCCAGTCTGTGTGGACGTGAAGAGCCGCAGCCTCTCGCTGTGTCGGGGCCGCAGTGTGGATGCCAGGGATGGGAGCACAGCTGTGTGATTCTTCATCTTTTCACCATTTGTTCACTATTTTCAACACAACCCAGCCACTGACTTGTTAAAATGGCCCATTTGCAATGTGATGAAGACAGATACAATTCTCAGATGGGGTCAGCACTTTGCTTCCCAGCACGTTTGGGAATCGAGGAGCAGATTCTCTGATTGACTTGGTGGAAGAGTTTCTCTAAGACATGTGGTCCTAGTTGATGCCTGACTGTCATGGACTAAGAGACAGGGAAACAATGAATGAACTTCTCAGGGAGCTGGCAGCCACGTGGAACAGACGTGGTGCCCGGAGACCTCTGGGGTTTCCGGGGGCCCTTTCCTCCCATCACACGTGTCAGACTGTCCTGCCATGCCACTAAGCCAGAGGGACAGCACAGCAGTTTCCAAAATGAGGTCTGTGGGCCATCCCTGGGGATTCCTGGGACCCTTGCCAGGATCCACAGGCTCGAAACTATTTTTGTAATAATACTTAAGACATTCGCCTTTGGACTATGTTGACAATTGCTCTGATGGTACAAAAGCACCAACCAAGGCAGCAGCACGAACCCCCGCAGCCGTGGTCGTGTCCTTGGAAAACAAAGCAGAAAGGCCAGTTCCACTTAAGAATATTCTTGATGAACCAGGAACAGTCATTGCTTTTCTTAAATCTCAACCTTGAGGCACATACCTTTTTAATATTCTGAGTGACACAAGGGGAGATACCCCTGAAGTGCTGACCCCTCGAGGAGGAGAAGCACTTGGCAGGTGAGCGGCCCAGGTCGACATGCAAGAACAGCTGACAGACAGTTTGGGGTGGCTCAGGTATGGACATTCAGCAGTTACTGGAAAGTGAATGGAGTGGTCCATCGCTTCAAGGCAAACAACTGACAGCATTTGTTGCCAGTGATAAAATGAGAACTTTTAGTGAAAATTAGAATATTGGAAGACTCGGATTTTGTGCAGTACAGCATGTCAGTATTCAGTGGAGCTGTCTAATCCCTAAAGCACATCACCAGCACGTGCGGTCACAACGTGTGTGTAGGTAAAGGACCCGGTCCGGGTGCAGGATCCTCCAGGGGCTTTACTGATTCCACACACAGCTCACCTTCGGTTACTTGCCCATCTTGAGTTTGGGAGAGGGTCCAAGGAGAGGATCCACAGTCTGGATGGACTCCTGAGATACTTCTTTCTTTTCCAACTGCATCGCTGGGTGAAGCCAGAGTTCCTTTAACTACTTCAACCAAAACAATACATCACAGCAGATTGAATGTGCAAACAGACATGAGAACCCAGCTGTCTTCTTTTGAGCCAGACATTAAAGATACTCAAAAGTGTAAAAAAACACCACTCTTTTCACTATTTTTTAAAAATACAGCTATTTGAATAAAATTATTTATGTGAACAAGTTTTTTTCCAATTTTTAATGAATTAACAAGTGAATAGTTTTAATGCCTCAATTTTAATTTCTAGCACAATAGATACTGATGGATAGGATCTGCATAAATAAAAACTCTTTGGGACCTTCAGTGATTTTTAAGAAAGTGAATGAGTTCCGACCTAAAAAAGTGGGAGAACCTTTAGCTCAACAGATGCTTGTTACTGGGGGGAGCCCCAAACCCCTAGCACTGAATAGAGCTAAAAGGCATAATCGTGTCATAATTCTTTTGTTGCAGACAATACACAAATCTTAATCCCAGCCCGCACTGCACATCAAATTTTCTTTATTATGAAACTTCAATTTCTTGAAAAGTCAATACTTTCAGAATTCTGCAGATGTCTCAAAGGGTCCTAGGAATATAAAACCAAGCAGCTAATTCTATAGAACAAAACTCTTGAAAAAACGTAATCAGCTCTTTTGTAGTCATGTGGTTAATGAGTGCTTACTGACTGTCGTGATTAAAAGTTAACATCGGAAACTGGAAAAGGTTATAAAAACAGCACCCTCCAGCTGCGTTATTCATGCCTTTGTGTTTTGCATGGCAATTTTAACACACTAGCATCCAGCTAGTTGAAGGGATGGGTATGTGTGTAGTACAACTTTATAGCTGTGTATAAACATCATGATGCTTTCTGCTCACATATTAACATGCTGTCCTGCATTGCTTTTTGCAGCTTTTATCCATGACTCAAGATGACTACAAACCATCTGATGTTAGTATATCCTTAGAATTCTCATTTTTGCGCGTGTCAGTGATGTAAAAGGGACATAAATGGAATTAGCCCCTCTGAGTGTATTTTAATGGTCTATAAAATTTCCATACGTTTTAAAATAATTTTTTTGCAGAAATTGTATCTGGTTTATTGCTGTTAAAACACTGACTCATAAAACATGAGCTCGCGTATGAACATATAAAATGTTTTTAAACTTTTAAAAAGCCACAGTGGAGGGTTTGCCTGTTCCATGATTTGAATAAGAAGTCTTCATGTCCATGGACACACATATGTATGTGTGCATGTATATGTTTATATGTATATGCATAAATGAAAAATTGTAAAGCTAAAGAGACAGAAAAAAAGCAGGAAATTGTATTTAGTGTACAGAGTGCTGCAACATGGGAATTGCAAGCTACAGCATCAGGTAGAGACCTGTGGGGTTGCTGTCTAACCTGAGAATTTGCTAAGTCCTGGGAGCCGCGCAGGGTGTGGGGCAGGCAGGGGGGCCCGGGCAGTGCTCGGGCTGCAGGCCGGGACCCAGGCGAGTCTGGAGTTCCTGTAGCTGGAGGATGGCTGGGGGAAGGGGCCGTGAGCTGAGGCTGGAGAGGAGACAAGAGCAGGTCCTGAAGCCTCAGCATCCTTTCCAGGCTTCACACTTCATAGCGAGGACGGAGAGGGGGGCACGGCCTGGGGTGCAGCAGAGGTGGGCAAGGTCAGGTTTACCTTGTCCTGTGATGGCTCTGTGGGGTGTAGGTTTGGAGGGGGTGAGCAAGACTGTCTTGCTAGTGGGCATCACTGCCGACAATGCTCGGCCCCCCATCGGCTCTGCACCATCCCGTGTGCCCACCTACCAGAAGGGAAGGAGGCAGGTCCGCACTGGAAACCAGAGCTGCCGTCACAACTGCTTTTGCCCCGCCTCCCCGGCAGGGCCTGTTGGTGACTGTGAATGGCAACCCTGTGGATTACCACACCATCCACCCCAGCCTTCCTCTGGAGAACGGCCCTGCCAAGGCCGACCTGTACTCCACCCCACAGTACTGCTGGGAGCCCGCCGCCGACTCCCCAGGTAAGGAGCCGGGATCTGTCTTTGGTTTATCCTCCTGCAGGAGCTCTGAATCTGTCTTTGATTTATCCTTCATTGGATTTGGTTCTTTTTCCTTTTTTTTTTCTAGCAGAGGTTGCTTCCTTCCATGGTCAGTCTGATGAAGCTCATTTCCTTAACTTCTGCCTAGATTTTGCCCCTCCATCTTGCTCTGTGTGTTCTGTCCTTGGGTACAAAATAAGTGGCCTAATCGGGGTAAACTTTGAAAAATAAAAGGTAAAAAATTATTTTAAACAAGTCAACTTGTTTCTAGTGTTAAACCTATGTGCATATGTGTGTTTTAGTCTTTCTGTAATTTGATTGCATAATCACAGCCAATAGTTTTGCTGGTTAGTGGATGAATGTCTTCAGAAAGAGCTCATTTCGTCTAATAAAAAAACCAAGAGCCCCAAAACTTGGATGAGGCCTTTCTCCCTTTTCTCTCAGTTTATTGTGTTGAAAGAAAGCTGCCTGTTACTGTAGATGACAAATACGTGCTCTGTACTGCTTGGGACGTTTATGTGAAATTCACATATTTGCATAGATTTTTATATAAAATAATCTGTCCCTCTAGAAAAGAAGGAGGGAGAAGATGAGAATGAAGAATTTGAGGAGGAGAAGGCCTATGAGGAGGAAAGGAGTGTCAAAGTCCATGCCATGGTCTCTGTGTTCCAGTTCATCATGAAGCAGAGTTACATCTGTGCCCTTATCGCTATGATGGTGCGTGCCTGCGAGAACCCTTAACTTCTGCCTGGATTCTGCCCCTATATCTTGTTCTGTGTCCTGTCCTTGGGCACAAAATTAGTGCTGGAGGGATGGACGGTGCTTGCACCCCGCCGGCTCCAAGCCCCACCACCTCCTCCCGCCAGCACTGATGTCTTCATCTTCCCAATGTCTTGGCAGAGAATGGTTGCTTATGGTAATTTCTAATGGGCCCTTTATATTATAGATTTCAAAACCATGTCCTCTGTGCTAGCTAACCTCCTTCTAAATATTAATACCTTTCTCTCAAATTAGCCTAAGTCAGACTGTCCCCTATTTTGCCGATTTTAAAGGACGTATGAGTAGTTTTTCTAAGTGGCATTGAAGGTGTTCACGATTAACAAAGGCCACTTTTATTTCTTTCAGATAATGAGGGTTATAGTCACAGCTTGTCTTAGATTTGAGACTTTATTCCATTTGAGCTGCAACAAATGTTTACCGATCTAAGCATCAAGCACCGAGTCCCCGAGGGCTTCTTCTGGTTGTGAGCTCTCAGTTTACCTGCGTTTCTGCTCACCGCTCTCCAGCATCAGAGCTTCAGAAATCGTCCTTGGGACCAGAGACAGGATATAAAAGAAGGCCAATTTCTGCTCTTCCTAAAAACAAATTTTACTGGGAAAGCTAATTTATTTTGAGAAACTTATTTAACACAAAAGTCTTCAAATTTTGTGGCCAGTAGTGAGATCCCATGGACACCGTAAATGATAAAAAAAGAAAATATTCTATAATTCTAGGGGAAAAAATCACCTAAAGACAGTTTCCTTAGGCTCTCAGTCCAGATGTCTCCTGAGAAAACCTGTTTGCACATCAGCTTCAGCTTCTGCAAGGACCATGGCCATGGCTGAGAGCACTGGGAACAGAAATCTCCTCGAAATTAAAGATGGCTCTTTTGGGAACTGCAAACTCTGTTCTCTAAATAATATGAATTCTGTGCTCTCTGGGTACTTTTGGCACTTTATAGGTCAATCCCTAATTTACACTACAGCAAAACTCTATTTGAAAACATCAAATAATTCAGATTCTGAACTCAAAAGAGTATACGTTTCTTTTTCTGTCTCTAAAAAGAAGTCAGAGAAGTTGGTTTCTTTATGTAAAGAAATAGAGCTTAAAAAAAAAGAAGAACTTGAAATACACATTCAGTTCCTCAGTAGAAAAGAAATCTATTGTAAAAACAACACAGGAGAGCAGATCTCTTGTTAAAGACGTGCTCTCGTCTGGTGCCATTTCAGTTGTTTGCACGGAGCCACAATATTAATGCTTTAAAAGTGCCTGTCTTCCGTGGAAGTTCCCCCGTGGCAGCAGACTTTTAATCACAGACAGAAAGGAGCACGGTCTGTTAGAACGATAGATGTCTTTATTCAAAAACACAAAGAGCGAAATCCTCACAATTTCTTTTTCTCCCTCTTTCACCCGAACAAGGATAATGTACAGGGGGGAAAATACGCTGGAATTATAATATCTGCGAAGATTACTTTCTTGGGTCCTCCACAAAAAAATGGCCAGGTCAGATCTGAATTTCATCCTGGGATAAAGGCATTAAATATTACCGACCTTTGATAACACTATTTCCAAGGAATACTATCTTCATGAAAATAATTCAGACTTGGTAATAGTTGTCAGTCACTCACTTAATCTTACTAAAAGCAATTTTAATTTCCAGTTTATAATTACCATATGTTTGAACCAACAGTTTTAAATAACTCTACATTTAAAAAGCTAGCTCTGCTTTCGGACAGATTTGCATATTGCTGCAAGGAAGTATTTGTTTGTTCTGTGCTGACTTTATTCATTTATCTTATTTATCTCAATACTTATCTGCTTTCCAGAAGCAAAACAGACTTGTAAAACATTTCAGACTTTACGAATAACTCTTGATAATTCGTGATACTCAAGAATATGACTGATTTCAATTAGCTCCAAATAACAGCTAGAAAATATTTTTAAAGACCTTTTCACAGAAATTTGGTATCCGAGATTATGGTATGAGAGGATAGATTTACTGAAGTTAATGATTCTCATGAGCCTGATTTTCTAGAATGTTCCAGCCGCTGCCCTTTGAGATATCCTTTGGATCTGTGGGAGTTTGGTGTGAGTGGAAGATGTCTTGCCTCTTGCAGGGCAGAAGGGGAGGCCGGCCTCTCCATTAACCTGGCTTTACTGTTTGCGGTGTGCGGACACCTAACACTCTACCTCCTCCTGGAGATTCCCTGGTTCCTATCATGTCTGCCTTCCCGGCGGGTCTGCTAAGGGTGACCCCTGAAGCCAGCTTGTGTGCTGACCCTGTGGTCCATGCAGCTTCTGTTTCTGAGCCCAGCTTGGCCACACTCACCCAGCACCCTGAAAAAATAGCCAACCCCAAGCTGGTTTGGAAGAATAAAGGAGAAAGCACTTACGGTTGCTTCTCATTCTGCAAAGCAGGGTGAAAAGGAAGACATTTGGGGCTGGAGGGCAAAGGACGTGGAATGAAGCACCCTGCCCGACCCTCTTCCTTCCAGAAAGTCGAGGGCAAGTGCTAGCTCACAGAGGCAGCCTTTCTCCTCGCTGTGTCCCCTGCCGCAGCTGGGATGTCCCTCCACAATTTCACCACAACACCCTCCCTCCATAGTGTGAATGTTACTGACCTTTTCCTGCTAGATAACGTCTAACTTAGCAGGGTGGGGCCTGTACGTTGTATTGACGGTCACCGTTTTCTCCTCCTTCCTTCCTGGAGGCGTGGAGCATCACGTACCACAGCTGGCTGACGTTCGTGCTGCTGATCTGGTCCTGCACTCTTTGGATGATTCGCAACAGAAGGAAATATGCCATGATCAGCTCTCCATTCATGGTTGTCTACGGAAATCTCCTGCTCATATTACAGTACATATGGAGTTTTGAACTCCCTGAAATTAAAAAGGTCCCAGGATTTTTAGAAAAGAAAGAGCCAGGGGAACTTGCCTCAAAGGTAAGTGAACAGCAAAGCAAGAAAACAAAGCATTCAGACAAAACCACAGTAATCAAAACAAATACATCCAAGCAAAAAAGTACAAAAATACGTTCCAAATATTTGCTGCTGCTTGAAATCATAATGTTTTCCTAGCCCTCAGGAAAATGTTAATATAAACGTGTGGGCACTTAGAACAATTCCCCCTTCAGCTTTGGGAGAAGAATGGGAATATTAAGGGGTTCTATTTGCTGGCAAGAAATGTTCTTCTTTCCCATCTGTGGAATTCTTCAAAATAAGGACCACTGCAGAAGCAACAGGGATCGTGGAAGAAATAAATCATCTTGATACTTGTGCTGATGTCAGGGAAGGATGGGAAGTCAAGGGCTAGCACCTTGAAGGGGACCACTGGTCCAAGTTGGTTTCCAGCCCAGATTGTCCTGTGCAGCTTCCCGGGGCATCCCAGGCATGAATGCACCGTGGCACTGGACGGCATGCCAGCGTCCTCGGGAAAGGAGATTTAAAAGCCAGTGACTTTCAGCTGAAATCAAGTGGGTGCCTGACTCTATCTCAAGTGGAAAGGTTCATGTAATTGCTCCCACTGAAATGCAGAGAAGGCGTAGTAGTTGTTGAAATAGGCTTATGCTTCAAAGGCTTGATGCTCGTGTTCCTAATTCTCTCCTTTCAGATCCTTTTCACCATTACGTTTTGGCTGTTGCTGAGACAGCACCTCACAGAGCAAAAAGCTCTCCAAGAAAAGGAAGCTCTTCTGTCTGAGGTCAAAATCGGAAGTCAGGAAAATGAAGAAAAAGGTAATTAGTGCGTGAGGTGTGTGACGGGAGGAAGGGCCCCCGAGGACATCCAGGGGGCTCTGCTCCAGACCAGAGGGAGGCCAGGTGTAGACGTGAGCAGATAAATGACCGCGTCCCGGGGCTAAGTCCCCGTCCATAGGAGCTTCAGAGACCCTGTGTCATTTGATCCTCACGTAAGTGACTCCCACTTCAGGGAAGAGAAACTGAAGCTCAGGGAAGTGCACTGGGTTCTCCACGGTCACATTTACTGAGTGTTAGTACCAAGAGAGTGACTCAAATCTTCCAAATTCGAATCCTCTTCTTTTCAAAAACGAATATACCACAAAGTCAAAAATAGAATCTGATGTTTTGATGATCGATCACCTCTGTAGTTTTAGACCTGCTATATGGGTAAAATGAGAGCCTCTCACTCCCTACCTGCCTGGATGTACCAATAAATATAATTTAATGTTAGTAGAACGGCTTGGAGACCACTAGTGATGTGTGTAGCCTTGTCTGAAAAGGATGCCATAAAGGTTCACAGAGGTGGAGCTGGTAACCTTAAGACTAACCTGGTAAGGAGGAGAAAACCAACACGCACCAACTCATCCTTTTCTTATAGTTTCTCGTTTAGACCTAACCATGGAGTTACTTCTCAGCAACAAAAGTCTATAAGATTTGAATCTTGACTCTTTGACTTTGGATGTGTCTGTTAATAGAGTGATTAAATTCACCAGTTACTTTATATAAAGAATAGTTCATTTAAGATCAGCAGTTGCTCTGACCTCTCACCTCACTTGCATTCCCCTCACTCTGTGGATCTCCTGGTCATTTGAATCCATTATTTAGATGTATTTAATAGGTTGCCTTAGTAACATAAAAATGAGTCATATATTAGCATATTTTAAAGTAAGACCAAATATAAGCTTTGCATTGCAGTGCATAAAACCATTTTAAACTTAGGTAAATTACAATTCTTCTTCAATTCTAATTTAAATTAAATGATATTTGGCTTTAACTCTTACTTTCTTAGTTCTCTAAAAGCATACTTTTGGTTAAGATTATTACCATTAACCCAAATCCAGTAAAATACTGCTAGGATTGTCTGGAGTCATGTTAACAGTTGGAATTTGAAGTTGTCATAGTCGTTTTTATTTGTGTTATTGTCGCCTGTGTAGTTTTCCTCAACCCTACAGTAGTTGCAGCAGGATATTACAAGTGAAATAGGTGTTATAAAAAGATTAGTATAAAAGTATTACCAAATGTATTTCTTTAAAACTATATTTCAAGAAGTTTAGGAAAATGGACTATAATTAGTTCCATAAAT
Source organism: Monodon monoceros (assembly GCF_005190385.1). NCBI lineage: Eukaryota > Metazoa > Chordata > Mammalia > Artiodactyla > Monodontidae > Monodon > Monodon monoceros. The sequence goes on along the minus strand of NW_021703765.1, from coordinate 58,416,027 downwards.
TCTGCCTTGTTTATTAGAACCATCTAAAATTATTTAACTCATATGGTAACGCATGAAATGCGTGCGCTGTGTGGCACTCCCAATCACACTGGTCAGAGTGTGGTTCTGGTCCGGGGACCAGCTCCATTGAACGGCATGGTCTTCTCTTTTGAAGATGACGAGCAGGACATACAGGTGGATGGGGAGGCCCAGGAGAAGAAGGAAGAAGAGGAGGCAAAGGAGGAGAAGCAGGAGCGGAAGCAGGAGGAGGAGGAGGAGGATGAGCAGGACATCATGAAGGTGCTGGGTAACCTGGTGGTGGCCTTGTTCATCAAGTACTGGATCTACGTCTGTGGAGGCATGTTCTTCTTTGTCAGCTTCGAGGGTAAAATCGTGATGTACAAGATCATCTACATGGTGCTCTTCCTGTTCTGTGTGGCCCTGTATCAGGTGGGTACACAGCTGTCCCTGTTTTTCAATCCTCACATCTGTCCAGGAACATACGTGAGCTTCTTTCGACAAGACTCTAAGTTACTGTGACCTCGTGAAAACATCGTGTAAAGGAGTCGATGAGATTCAGACATTACACACTAGGAATCCTAAAATGAGAAGTAGCTCCCTTCAGCTTGTGCACTGATTTTAAATGTTAGGTTCTTAAAATGGTGGAGAAGTGGTTAGAGTGGGCATCCTTGTCTTGTTCCTGGTCTTAGAAATGTCCATCAACAGAGGAATGGATAAAGAAGATGTGGTACATATACACAATAGAATATTACTCAGCCATAAAAAAAAGAACGAAATAGTGCCATTTGCAGCAACATGGATGGACCTGGAGATGACCATACTAAGTGAAGTGAGTCAGACAGACAAAGATAAGTACCATATGATATCACTTACATGTGGAATCTAAAATACCACACAAATGAACTTATTTACAAAACAGAAACAGACCCACAGACATAGAGAACAAACTTATGGTTACCAAAGGGGAGGGGGGGAGGGATAAATTAGGAGTTTGGTATTAACAGATACACACTGCTATATATAAAATAGATAAACAAGGATCTACGGTATAGTGCAGGGCACTATACCCAGTATTTTGTAATGACATATAAAAGAAAAGAATCTGAAAAAAAAAAATGTATACCTAAATCACTTTGCTGTACACCTGAAACCTATACAACATTGTAAATCAACTATACTTCAATAAATAAAATAAACATGACAAAACTGAAGAAAAACAAATGCACGTGTAAAATGAAGTCAGAAAAAATTCATAAGTTTTTCAAAAATTATTAATTAAAAGAAGAAGTCTGTATCATTAGATTACACTTTTGAATACTTGTGTAAAAACCGTGGCTGGATAATCTAAAATACTGGATAATATTCGGTTCATTTGTATTTCAGAGTTTAGAATCAGAAAATCATGCGCATGTGTGTGTGTGTCTGTGTGTGTTTACAAATGTATGTATAACGCATTGAGTGCTTTAGTATTTCATTAATTAGAATATATGAAGTGTTATATTGAAATGAGTTAGCCTGTCCACAGATTCCGTGTGAATGATGATGGGTGGGAACCCGATGATGTACACAAGTGTAACAGTAAACGTTCCTGCCGGCAACCAAGAAAACAAGTAAAGCAACCTCGATTAACAAGAGTCGATTACCTGTGGAGATGAAAATGTCTCAACTGAGGTCAATCACACTTTGAAATACCTTTTGAAATTCCGGGTAGATGTTCTCTAATGAAAACCCACAGGTTTTTGGTAAAGAGGGATGCCTCCTCTCTGTGGCGGTTCCACATTTGTATTCATATGGCATCACTCTGAATTTCAAAATGGAGAAAATTTCCCCAGCCATGACCACAAGGACAGAATATACCTCCCTGAAAGCCTCCCGTAGACCAGAGATAGACCAGACATCATGCCGAAATAAACATTATTAATGATGATGATATAAACATCATTATTTCATCCTCAGAACAACTGGAAAGTAAGTACTCTTGAGGAGGAAACAAGCTCAGGGTAGCAGCTTTGCCCAAAGACACAGCTCACAGCTTCTGGTGGAACCGGATTCCAATCCACAGCCACCAAACCCTACGAGGAACAGAGCCTCAAAAACTAAATATGAACTTGCCTTTGTTTTCAAACATTTGTAAATGGAATCACCTGTCTTCTTTGAATAAAGCAGGTGTTTTTGTGAGTTTTCCTCTGACCGCTTTTTTTTTCTTATTTGTTGTTCAGGTGCACTATGAGTGGTGGAGACGGATCCTGAAATATTTCTGGATGTCGGTGGTTATCTACACGATGCTGGTGCTGATCTTTATATACACATATCAGTTTGAAAACTTCCCGGGCCTGTGGCAAAACATGACTGGATTGAAAAAAGAAAAGTAAGTAATTGTGGTGGACAGCGGGATGGAAAATGACAAACAGCGTGAAGTTGTGAATGTGTGTCGTTCAAGACATCTTTCTGGGAGGTTTTAGTAAAACATGACATCATCACTGGCTATAAGTTCCTCCAGAACTTACAGCCAGTGATGGCTATAAGTTCTAGAAGAATGGTACAGATGAACCAGTTTGCAGGGCAGAAATTGAGACACAGATGTAGAGAACAAACGTATGGACACCAAGGGGGGAAAGTGACAGGGTGGGGGTGGGGGTGGGATGAATTGGGAGATTGGGATGGACATATATACACTAATATGTATAAAATGGATAACTAATAAGAACCAGCTGTATAAAAAGATAAATAAAATTCAAAAAAAAAAAATAAAGGTTCCTCCAGAAGAGGACTCAGGTCTTGGTCATTTGGGGTTCTCATGACCTTGCCCTGAGCTTTTAGCACATAGTAGGTACTCAATAAATATCAACTGAAAAGTGAATTTTCCGCCCATTATTAATGAAATGGCATTTTCTAGTGTCGGTTTCATGTGAAGCACGCCTGCCCGGTTCCTCACTGTCATGCTTCCTCCTTTCTTAGCTGGAGCCCAGTTCCTCATCAGTAGGTTCATAAGGTGACACGTCAGCCTCTCCTCACTGATGGAGCAGGTGCTAAGATCTAAGGAGTAGTTGGTGCCACAGGGAAAGTGCTCAGAGACTAGTGATGATGAAATCTTTCTTGTGCATGAAATAGATAGGAGTCTAGGCTTTTCTCATTTGCTTCTGTAAACTTCTGAAGTTCGTTTAGAAATCCCACCAGAACTGGGCATAGAGCTGAGTATCCTGAGGTGGCCAAGAGGAAAGTTTAAAAGGAGGGTTCACCGTGTAGCTAGACTAATATATCTTTAAGTCAATTCAGCAAATATTTCTTGAGTGCCTCCCCTGGGCCAGACACTCTTCTGTACCTGAAGATGCAACAGGAAGCAAGAGAGACAGAGTCTGAGCCCTGTGGAGTTTATAGTCCAGGAGAGGAGACAAACCAAAAACCTACGTAGTGTACAAACAAATCAACTGCGACACGTCTGTGAAGGAAACAGAAACAGGTTGAGGTACTGAAGAATGGGGGACAGTAACTAGAGATGGAATAGTCAGGGCAGGCTTCCCTGAGGAGGCGTCATTTTTTCTTTTGGCTGCGCCACGCAGCATGCAGGATCTTAGTTCCCCGAGCAGGGAGCGCCTGAGGCAGGGCAGACTTTGGTGTGTGTGTGTGTGTGTGTGTGTGTGTGTGTGTGTGTGTGTGTGTGTGTGTAAAGGCAGGAAGGCTGGGCTGTGGGGAGCAAGGGGAGAAGTGGGAAAGGTCAGCTAGGCACCTGGAGGTGCAGGGCTTGTAGGTAGTGATGGTTTGCATCTCATTCATGGTGAAATTTCTAAAAGTCTTTAAAGCACCCTTGACTGGCTGAGGAAAAAGTGATGGGTGTGGAGGCCAAGAATAGACACAGGGGCTTTCCTGGTGGCGCAGTGGTTGAGAGTCCGCCTGCCGATGCAGGGGACACGGGTTCGTGCCCCGGTCCGGGAGGATCCCACATGCCGCGGAGCGGTTGGTCCCGTGAGCCATGGCCGCTGAGCCTGCGCGTCCGGAGCCTGGGCTCCGCAACGGGAGAGGCCACGGCAGTGAGAGGCCCGCGTACCGCAAAAAAAAAAAAAAAAAAAAAAAAGAATAGACACAGCAGCACGGTCAGCCAGCAGTGGGGGGGTCCTGCGAGTGAGGATGGTGGCTCCACCTAGAATAGGAGGTGCTAGAAATGAAAACGAGGACAGATTCAAGGGTCGAAGGGATGCAGATGGTGGGGACCGGAAGGCAAAGAAAGCGTCGGGGGAAGGCCCTGATTGGGGCGTTTTGCACGAGGTAGACGGTTGTGCCAGTGAAGAGCAGGGTGGGGAGAGAGGGGTGGAGAACAGCTCAGCTGCTTCAGGAAATGGGGAAAACGAGAATGCTGTCTTGAAAACACTCAATATGAAATCACTGTGAAACAGCCAACTTCCAGTAGACGTTCGGGTAGGAGAGCCCACAGGGGAAAGCCGTTTTGTTTTGCAGGCTGGAGGACCTTGGCTTGAAACAGTTCACGGTGGCTGAGCTGTTCACGCGCATATTCATCCCCACATCCTTCTTGCTGGTGTGCATCCTGCACCTGCACTACTTCCACGACCGCTTCCTGGAACTCACGGACCTGAAGTCCATTCCCAGCAAGGAAGACAGCACCATCTACAGGTGAGCCCGTGCAGGAAGCTCCAAGAAGGCAGCCTGGACCCTCCCAACCATCTCACTTAGAATCTCAGCCCTGAACTTGCCATGAGTATCAGCCTGTAAGTGGGGAAAAAATGAGAAAAAATGGGGAATATTTGACGGCGCTTTGTGAAACAGTTGGTAGTGATTTATGATGGTTCATGCAGTGATCTTGACAGGCATGTGAATTAGTTCAGAGTGGCTGTGTAGACTGGAATTCCTTAGCGGTGGTGATGTGGCTTTTGTGTCCAGGCTGGTGAGGTGTTTTTAGAACATTTACAGAATCTGGCTGATTCGGAGGATGGGTTTTCTGTCGCACTAACGGGCAGAGAAGAGGTCGTTGTGAGTGAGAGCGTAGTGCAGAATTCTACCTTCCGTCTTGGAAGGGGAGAACCTTGGCTAAAAGGAGAGAATCTGCCATCTATGAGTAACCAGAATAAGATTTAAGGAAAGAAAGCGAAGGCAGTGTTTTCTTTCATCAGCTCCCTGCTGTGGCCTGCCCATCGATAAACATAAATTGTTTACAAGTAGCAGATGGATCTGGCTGTCCCTGGCCATGTGTGCTGAAGCCACGGTGGGTCATCACACATGCCTAGATCTGCTCCATCACGGGGAAATTACAAGCACTCGTCTAATGAACCTTGATACTGATTTTCCTCTCTGCTTCACATAATAGCCTGTGATTCAGTTCCTGGAAAAACACTTGTTAAGTAAATAAGGGAGCAAAGTGCTGTATTCAAAGGAGCACAGATGCCACAGTTGAAAATTCCCCTTAGCTCTTTTTCAAGGGAAACAACGTGTCCATCCAAAGAAGATGCAGCAGTATCTCATCATGCACAGTTTATGAAATATCAAGCTGTCTGTGTTGTGCTGTACTAAGGAGTGGAATTATGGAAAACTGAATTTGTTGCACAGAGTTCCTGTTAAGTATGTAGAACCTGATTTAATTATGTAGGTTCTGGAGAAGGACAGCAGCCTATGTCAAGATGTGTTCTCCCTGTTCGCTCTGGTGTCCTGCCAGCCCATAACCCCCTCGCCTGGCAGGACAGGGAAGGAGGCCAAGCAGTCTGTTCAGTCTGAGACTGGAGCTGGCCCTCCTCTGGCCGCAGCTCAGCCTGAGCACCCCCCTTAACTGTTGCTTTTCCAAGAAAATGTAAAAGGGCGAGGCGAGAGTATATAATGGCAGCCACCTGAATGGTTTAGGAATGCAGGATTTCGTTTTTGGTTCTGTGAAAAACAGTTTTCTAGAAACTCGAGGAGTTCAAAGGACTCACTCAAGTTCGGTGTTTTGGGATTTCATACAAGAGTTTCATGTAAAAGTCCCCCAAGTTTCAACTTGGAACATAAGATACGTATCCCATCTTTTTCCCAGCTCTTTTCCATTGTAGTATTTTCCTTACTAGCAATTTTCACCTCACGGTAGTTTTAGTCCCTAGAACGCTAGTAAATGGCTACATTAAAATCAAAATGATGAAGAAAAACATATTTTTGGAGTTGGGATTGACTGTCCAGCTTTGCCTTCTCTGTTCCTGCCCACTTAGTAGATGCTGGGGGGGGGGGAAAAAAAAACAACTCCCAAATTGGGAATAATCAATGCATTTTGTCCCTTAAAGTGATTCCAGTCCTGTTGTTTCTGTGAATAGCCAACTGTCCTTTTTCCTGTTTTGCTGTCGTTTTTGTGGTTTGTGTAGGCCCTGTAGGCAAATGTCACTTGTGCCTGAAGCAGAATTCATTGTGTTTAGCCTTCCACAATTTATAAAGTTAGCATTATGAAAGTGTTTTATGATATACCTTATGTGAAACTATTATTAGTTCTAGGTAGGCATCCTCAGGAATATCATTTCCCTTATATACTGATAAAATATATAACATAATCACAATGTAATTATTATATAATATATACTTAATAAGGTACTAAGTATCCACTCCTTGTTTAAATGTCCGTCACTGCAGTTTGTCCATAATTTGTTTTAGAAAGTACTGTGATGCATATAGAAATAGAATGAGTTTTTTCTGTCTTCAGTTTTAGAACACCTCAGAAAACAGTATGTTGAATATGGACATTTAGGAGGATTTTCTTCTTTTAATTCTGGGGAAGGAGCAAGAATTAATGTTTTCCGTGGTATTTTATCTGATAAATGCGTTCTGGACATGTAAACCTTACAGATTCCTGACAAGGTGTGTGACTGGGGGGGAGGGAGGGAGAGACTGTTACCGTCCGGCGATTTCCCGACTCTGATTTCTCTGCTGCCGAATCTCGCTGTCTGGACCCTCCTCCGGTGCATGAAGCATGTCGGTGACACATGTGGTGGTGCAGAGCTTACGGGACATCAGCTCCTCCTCTCTGGCTAACACTCTCCTCTTTCTCTCTCCAACTGTCCCCCGCTGCCACCGCCTGCTTCCTTGTGCCCCCGCGTAGCCATGCCAAGGTCAATGGGCGCGTGTATCTGATAATAAATAGGTGGGTACCTCAACGTTTTCTCTCTCGTTTTCCTTTTTGTTAATGGTCTCTGGGGGTGTCAAACGCTCCATTAGCTTGTAAGTGAAAAATGGCGTCGTCAGACAGTGGGCGTGGCCTGCAGGTGCGCTGGATGTTTTTACAAACCCAGCCATTCGGCGTTTGGACCGAACGGTGCTGCCGAGCGGACTCGGAGGTGGCCGCGGGTCTTCAGCTGGCCCTCGGCGTTGGCCTGGCTCAGCCGCGAGCCCCACTGACGTCACCCTTGGTAGCGTTGGTTCCCGGCTAGCCTGCGAGCCCACCTCCCTCTTGAACACGTGACGGAGAGTTCAGCTCAAGAACCAGCTCCTCCACAGACCTGCCCAACACTGCTGGCTCCCCGCTGAGCGGAACTGCCCTTGCTCTGAATTCCCGGGGCACTTTCTCATCGCTGTCCCCCGACACTGGCCTTCAGCCCCTATCTGTCTGGCTGTCTTGTCTCCCCTGCTCGAGGCCTCCACCCCGCAGGCCCGGAGTCCCTGTAAAATCCATCTCACTTACCGTGGAGGCTTAACCATTAGTGGACCCTCAGTAGATATTCCTGAATGAAGTGACAATGGTCACAACAATCTATGGTTAAGAGAAAATTAAAGCATCAGTTTCTTCAAATATACGTCTACTTGAAAGAGCAACGTATTGAAGGTCGGTATTTTACACGACCCAACTTCACAATATATTTGCTTTCTGCCAAAAAGGCAAAGCTGGGCAGTACCTTAGAAGCATATCACCCAGCTGGGGAGATAAGCCATGCAGGTAACCACACATAATAAAGAGTGAGCTTTGACATGTGCCGTGTGTAGAGTTATCCTCAAGTGCCCTAAGAGTTCAGAGAAAAGAGCCTTTGGGGTCTAATTTACCAAAACTCTTCTTACTTTATCAAGTAGGTGAATTAAAATGCCCGCTCCCATAACTTCATGCCATTAGTAATCAAGTCAGTAATTTAGGTAATAGAAACATGTATTTTGCAAGAAATCCACTTAACAAAATAACCCTGGGAAAGATTTGTTGGTTTTCTAGTCGTTATCTTAAGTAACATCCCAAGGCTGACAACCAAATAGCAAACCCTAGGAGGCAGAACTTCTAGAAGGAGGTGTAAAAACTTAGCACACTGTGTGCAGATCTCTGCAGAAGAGGAAGGAGGCCGGGCTTGCTCCCTTTGGGTCCAGTTTTGTGGACAGCCTGAGAGAGAAAAGTCAACCTCAGGTTTTTAGCTGCCAGGAAGAGAAGTAAGATGGAGACTCGAACCAGAAATCTCGAGCAGCTGCATCAATCTTATCCCTCTAAGCATAAGGAAGCATAATCTCTGTCTCTCTCCCTCAGTGTTTCTCATAAAGTATTGACCATTTGCTTTAAGAGGAGGTGGCTGGAGCACCCAAGAGGTCAGGAATTGGTTTGATGGGCTCTGATGGCTGACACACTTGGCCTTCCATATCCACGGGTTCTGCATGCATGGATTCAACCAATTACAGATCAAAAATATGTGAAAAGAAAAAAAATTCCAGAAAGTTCCCCAAAGCAAAACTTGAATTTGCTGTGAGCAAGCTACTATTTACATGGCATTCACATAGTATTAGGCATTGTAAGTCATCTAGAGATGATTTAAAGTATACAGGAGGATGTGCGTGGGTTATATGAAAATACTACACCATTTTATATAAGGGACTTGAGCATCCGTGGATTTTGGTATCTTCGGGGGTCCTGGAACCACTCCACCATGGATACTGAGGGACGACGATACAAGTTTTGGTCCCCTTTGTCCCCGACTTTTCTCTTGAGAGAAAGCCTATACCCATTAACCCAAGTCACAAGGCCAGTGAATTCACTCAGGAGTTCTTAGAATGATCTAGATGCAAAGTCATCTAAAATAATTTAAAACTTGAAGCATTCCACCATTCGGTCAGTCTTCTTTCCAGTGGAATCTCTCATTTTTCTCTGAATGCTAACATTTTAAGAAAGGCCAGAGCTCTGCCTTAAGGGACACGTGACCTAACAAACCCGTCCCTCTCTGGACAATGTGTGCCTCTGAAAGGCTGAACGTGAAGTGTGTCCAATGATAGGGTGAACCTTTTATTTAAGTAAATAAGCTTTCTATCTCCCAAAATTTATTTCTGTACGCTCAATGCTGTTTTATAAGGAGAATAATGTGTTTGTAAACATGAGTTCCAATGAAAGAGGGGACATAGCTACATTTGACTTCTGCGTCGATTACAATTTAGACTTGACCTTACGAGGTGTGAGGTGGCGGGTGTGTTTAGGACAGTGGGTGACTGGTAAAATTTTGATGATGTGAAAAATTGCAGGAAGTTCCAGCTGAGTCTGTAAACAGACTGATTTAGAAGATTTTAACAGGAGTAATGATTATTTCTCCCACATATACACAAGCCAGAGCCATTATACCCAATCTTGTCTAGTAGATTATTTTTGGAGGAATTACTACCACACAGAGTTAAGATGTGACATTAAATTGAATTAAATTAAATCAACTGCTCATCTTTGAATACAGTTTTCTCAAAGTGCTTAGGAGTTCCAGAATATAATCTTAAAGAGTTTTAAAACTTCTACTTTAAATATTACTTATAAATAGTACACATTTGCAAGAAAGTTCCTTTTTTCTAATAGTCTAATGAATGGGTTGAGTGCAGTTTACCTTGGAGTAGTTATAAATAAATAGAATTTAGGCCTTAGGGGATTTTACCGTAGTAGAATTTCCATTTTCTTTATTGGAAAGTAGCTTAATATGTGGCTTTTCAAAGTCAACTCCTAGTACAGACTTAAACCTCTTCAGCTCTCCATAATTTGTTTCTTTGGTTTCAAATTAGAATGCCTCTCCAGTGTATAGAATTCACTCAGCAAACACTCAGGGAATGATAGTGTACACCAAGCAAAGGGAGGTGAGCAGAGTGAGACTGGATTTCTGTCCTCAAGGAGAGAATAAAATGATGTGGACACAAATTGAGAAATGCACACATTGACTTACAGAGCTGCGGAAGCATGAAAGAGAGAGGGTGGGTGAATAAACAGACAAAAGTCACCTGCTCTGTTGGAATGCAAGAGGAGAGAACCGTCGTGGCTAAGAAATAGTCAGAGGATTAAGCTCAGAGCTTGGATCATCGTAAAAGCAAGACCAGAGTTACAGGCGAGGTCAAGAAAATGCAGAAGAGAAGGAAATGGGCTCCCTGAGGGGAAAGACAGGCAAAACGGTGGGATTTAAGGAAGCTGGGGCGGGGTCCGGGAGAATCTGGTTCATCAGCTGGTCGGTTTGGATCCCAAAGTGGAAATCATCCACCAGTGATGGGATAATCCACACGTGAGGATCAGCAGAGAATTACAAGGATCCTAAGTTCCTTTGCTGGAAGTTTCAGGAATGATTTTTTCACTAGAGGGTGGTTTTTAATTTAGTCTTTGAAAAATCAGGATCCCTTTTTAAAATTAGCTAGGGAGAGGTACGTATCTAAGTTCAGGTACACAGGCTTTCCTGGGGAATCGATACAGCCGTCCATGACAGCAAAGGGGCAGCCAGTTCTGCCTCGACCTTGCCCTGGGCAGTCGGACCCCAGCCCTGCAGCAACCCACCCGATCTGGCCACATGGCGGAGGGAGGTGATGGTGGCCATAAGAGGCCCTGGGCATTGAGACTATCAGAGACAGATTCTCGAGGGAGAAACGTTTGCACTGTTCTCTGAATGGCCATTTTAACCCACAAGCCATTAAGGAATATGCTGATGACAGAATTAGAGTCCAAATTGAGCGCCCACCCCAGCAACCTGTGCTATGTGGTCCCACACGAAGGTGTGTCCTGATTCTGCCTCTTCCTTAGCATGAATTGATGATGCGGATTATCAAAAAGTATATGCAAATCTGTCGTTAGCAGATGGTTCTTTACTCTAAAAATGTGCCTGTGTACTAAGCACCGTGTTAAGCACTTAACGGAAATCACTTCCATTTTCACAACATCCCAGGAAGTAGGCACTGTTATTCCATTTCACAGATCAGCAAACTGAGATTTAAAAGACACGGCAAATATATACTGGGTTGGCCAAACAGTTTGTTCGGGTTTTTCAGTAACATTGGAAAAACCCCAATGAACTGTTTGGCCAACCCAATGTGTGTATATATATATATACACATGTATAACTGAATCACTTCGTTGTGCACCTGAATCTAGCGCAACATTGTAAATCAACTATATTTTAATTAAAAATTTTAAAAAATAAAAGACATGGTAATAAACTTTGTCAGTCCTCTCGCTAGTAAGATGTCTAGTTGAGGCTTGAATCTAAGTCGTTCTGATTCCAAAGAGCATGCTTTTAACATTGTTCTGGATTGACTCAAAGAAAAAGCTATGAGAAAAATGAGAAAAAATTGAAAGTCGAAAGGATTCACACAAGTGTCTTTTTAAAATAGAAACTCCAACCATGCATTGAAAATACTTTCTTTCATCTGTACTCATTTTACACACGCAAATTTTCTCGGTGAAATTTCAGATGGCAAACACCTAGGTTGGTAAATTATAGCCTGATACACGCTTCCCCTTTTGTCTTTTCTTTCTTTCTTTTTTTTTTTTTTTTTTTTGTTGGCCCTGTGTTACAAGCTCGGAGGTCAGGCTGCTCCAGAGGGCATCAGTGTCACTGTTTCCTCACGAGGATGATGTCAGAGGGGAGGTAGCAGCATTAGACACAGGAGCTCTCTCCCCTCTCCCCGACACCCCCAGCTCCATCAAGCCCCAGGTCTCCTGTAACTGACAAGTTTCCAGAAGTAGATCTTCCGGACTTACTTCCAAAAGGTTTAGTCTGAGGTTCTTCTGTGATTCCTTCGTTCAACAATCTCCCCTCAATCTGGACAGCACTTTGGGGGTCTCGTGGCTGGAGGACTTTTTGTTACGTAGCCATAGTGGCAACTGCAGAAACAGCCTCATCTCTGGGAGTTTCCCTCCATAAATAGCACTCATTACTGGAAAGTTGTTTTCAGTATCAAGTCGTGGCAGTGCCGAGGTAGATTATATAAGTGGTCATACTTCCACAGTAAAATCCACAAATTTCTGTCATTGTGAAAGTGGCTTCTCACTTGTAAAATGCAACCCCTTGCTTACCCTGAAGAGGACATAGAAACATTGACATTTGTGTAGCACCTGACTTTCACCTTAATACCCTTTAATACGTAGAGTCCTGATGAAGCAGGGACAGAAAAGAAGTACCCTGAAAGTTGATGCACGGAGCTGGTGTAGGAGATGTGGAACTACAGTTTCAAGAATGGGGAACTTCCCCAAAGGTGGAGGGTGAATTGTCTACCTTAAGAAAATAAGCAAGTGTATATCTGCACAATTTCTTCTACCATCCTCAGAACGTTCTTTGTTCATTAAATGAACAATTCGTTTCTGACACTCTGTCATTTACCTACTTGACACCCTGTTAAAAAGAATGACTTTTGAAGGAGAACCCCTCTAACAGTCTAAGGACAATGCAGATTCATGACCACAGTTATCCAATATCACAGGCGTTTTAAATGTAAAACCAACAAGTTGCATGTGAGCTTGGATTTTTATGTAGCCAAACTTCCTCATTTTGTAAAAAACAAAAAACAAGTAAATTCCAGAGAGGTGAAATAATTGACTCAGAGCCCACAACGGTACAGATATAATACAGTGTATATAATCCAATACAGATATATACAGTGTCCATCCTGTTACAGCCAGGCTGAAATGTATAGCTTAATTATTGCAAATGGAGAGGACTATGTGTAATTCCAATAGACCTTTTCCTAATATCTATTGCCCACAAATGTTCCTTCAAACATTCATTTGAATATGAATAAAAAGATATACTTTTTTAAAAAATTGAGGAGAAAGATCGTACTTGTTATTATCCACCACAAAATAAGCTGGACCGCCCGAGAGTCTGCTGGGCTCGGTGAGGCTGCAGCTCCCACGAGCTCAGAGGCTCAGCTCCTTCATCCAGGCTCATGCATGTCTTCTCAGGAGAGCTGGTCTAGCAGCTCACCTGGTGCCCAAGGATGGGGCGTGATGCAGGCTTCTCACCCCCAAAAGCATTAGCACCCGCTGCATATGCTTCAGATGACGGCAGAATGGGATTGGCCTGTGCAAAGGTTGACTGATGTTACACGTTATTTAAGAATTTTAAAATCCCTGCTTACAATGTGAATGACTTGATTCCTGGGGGATAGTTTGCGGTGTTACTAAAAAAGCATGATCTGATTTGCCTCAGCAGTCTCTGCATTCTGTCCTTTACCACTGCAGTCCCGTCCACTCTCAGATCAGTTGCCAGGCACGGGGTTCCCAAAGCCTGCTGCTGCTGCCATCCTGGAATGCACTTGGCGTTGGGACCCCTGCACCAGTGTACAGGAATGCAATAGTGGACGATGCATAGCATGATGTGTGATCTCTGACTCTCCTTATAATTCTTCTGTTCTCATCTCCTTTTTTTCCTTTCTATTTCAATTACTTTGAGCAGCATCAAGAAAAAATTACCAATCTACCAAAATGAGTAAGTCCCCCTGTGAAGCCATGAAATGCTTGCTCTACACGATGCCATTTCATGCTTCTCCATCCTAAACTCTGACCATTTTCTCCCGTGGGAAAAATGTCAAGTTTAGGTGTCGCTAGCTCTCATGACCAACTCATCACTAGAACCTGAATTGGAAGAGCTAACCAAACCTGAGTTTACAGTTCGTTTTTAGAAAGAGCTTTAAGAAATAAAAAGCGACCAGATGCTAACAAGCCCACATGCCAGGCTGTGTAGTGACTTCCGTTTTGTTTATCCTCCTTCGCGGGCCCCTCACTGGCATCCTCCGGAACCCTTCCCTCCCCTGATTTGGCTGCTCTCTGCCCACAGACTGGCCCACCCCGAGGGAAGCCTTCCGGACCTCGCCATGATGAAGCCGACCGGCAGCTTGGAGGTGGTGGAAGCCAAGCAGCTGGCTGGACCTGGGGAGGAGAAGCCGGGGGGTTGCCCTGCAAAGGCCAAGAAGGGTGAGCTCGGCAAGGACAGTGAGGAAGAGGACGACGAGGAGGAGGAAGAGACGTCAGGTAAGCTGCCCGCCCACCCCAGGAGCTGCTCAGAAGATGCTGGCTCCCAGACGGAGGGAATGAAACACTGACTTGCTCCAAGTGCATAAAACGAGTATACACTCGACCCAGGCAGTGAACTAGAGACCAGGGTGTGGTCTTTTGGTTGCTGTAGTCATAGCTTTCCTGTTCCAGTTGCCCCAATGATTTCCCTGTAATTCTGACTTAGAGGAAGATGGCAGATGGCTGGTTGTCTGGGTCCTGCAGGGTCCTGCCCAGTTTCGTTTAGTCTGTTAGTTCCCAGGAAGCATGGAGGAACCAGAGAGCATAGCCTTTGGTGGGGGGGGGGGTGACATTCTGAGGCTGTGACGCTGAGATGCTGCCCTTGTTTTTCCTGGTGCTCTGTGCTTTACAAAGTAGAATATAAAAGGCAGCACCAGGAGGAAGATCCCTCCCAAAGACAAGCTCCCCACAAACTGGCCCCTTTGCCCACTCGTCGCAGAAACCCTAGGAGAGCCCAGAAATGCTCCCTCCGTATCTGAGGGATGTGCCTTCCTCAGGTGAATGAAACCAAGCTCTGGGGATCAAGGGCTCAGGACTAGGTTCTATTTTATACTTAAAGGCAGGTTTGAGCTTTACAATAACGTCTCACCAAAAACTGGGCTGCAGCTTCCTCTTTACTTGCCCCTGTAACCTCGAAACTGTGCCCAGGTGTGACCTCAATCCTGTAGTGAGTCACCCGAGTCGCTCTGTAAATAAACATTTTCACAATAACTAAAACCTTCCTTAAACTTTCAAAACCAAGTATATTACCTGTTGCAAACACCCCAGCCAGGTCAGGAAACTACGTACAGAGACCCTGGGTCTTATCTGCCTGGGCCCGTGAGCTTCTATCTGCAAAGGTGGGGACAGGCTGATTGCGTGAAACAGCCCTGTGAGGACTTTTGTTCAGATTAACCGGGACAGACCTTCTAGGCAGAAGTATGACCCTGGTCTGCAAAATGTTATTCCCTAGCACAAGGTGGAAGGTAGAAAATGACAAATTTGATTAAAAATTGTGACTGGAATGAGTCTGAGTGCCACACTTGGTGAACTGTGACTCAGTCGTTCAGCCTCTCAGGTCCATCCTCCGCTGTGACAGGGGTGGGCTCATCCAGGGCGGCTGGTGGGCTTTGCCCACCCCCTAGTTAAGCCCCGGCAAGGAGATTGGCGCTTAAGGAACCACTGTTTTGGCAAAAAAAAATGTCATGAAGAGGGAGCTCAGCTACTTAATATTCGGGGGAAATCAAGGAATCATAGCTCAGCCCTAAGAGTAAACAAGGTCAAAATTCTTTTTTGCACAAATTTAATGAAAAGGTGGGTGAAAGCAGCCTGTCCTTCGTTCATTCTCGGCGTGTGACATCGAAGTCATCACTGGACGTGGGATTCTTGGGCCACCTTCCTCCAGATCGGGGTGTCTTAGATAGAATTCATCCACTCCTCTGATCTTGCAGCTTCTCGTTCCCATGGGAATGATACAAGGTAGGCTTTCAACCGTAATCGCACATACAAGCCCTTTTCGTGCCCTCGGGCACATTCCCTGCCCTGCAGATCTGAGGAACAAGTGGCACCTGGTGATAGACCGCCTCACGGTGCTGTTCCTGAAGTTCCTGGAGTGCTTCCACCAGCTGCAGACGTTCCTGTGGTGGATCCTGGAGCTTCACATCATCAAGATCGTCTCCTCCTACATCATCTGGGTGTCCGTGAAAGAGGCAAGTGACGCCTGTTTATCCTCAGGCCAAACCGAACCAGGGCCCGTTGCCACTTTCCTTTGTCAACTGTCCCTGATTTTTTAAAGGTGATTTCCCACGACGTCAGGACACCAAGGTGTGAGACAGGCACATACACTTGACACACAGGACAGCTATTCTGAGAAGAGGGAGTGATCTCGGGGCAGAAAGAGCCCCCGGCTTAGTCCCTCATCAGTGTGGTCCTATCACAGAGGTTCCTGATTTTCATCTAGTCTTTAGTGAAGGGTATGAGACAGGATACTTTTCTGCACAACGCGCGTGGGAATCTACCTCCATAAATTCTCTTTGGGGAAAGCAACAACATTCCGGTACATGCTACCAAGGAAACGCAGGTTCCAAAATTTGATAGAATCTTTCTTAGAACTCACCCTGTTCACGATTGGAGTTTCTGAGATGAAGCACAAAGTCTTTCAACATTGTAATGGCACTTCTGTTTTCTTACCTGAAAAGAGAAGAGTCATCATTCAGCCAACAATGGTTTGGTGTTTACTGTGAGAAGTTAGCTTTCTTTCAATTTCTTCAACAGATAATTTTCACATATTTCTAATTTCCCTGGACTCTTTTTGAGTTAGTGACAACTCAAAGAGTCTTTGCCCTCTAAAAATTAGGTCAGGAAAGACTGCCTATAATTTTTAAAAAGTTAAGTAATAATATACTACAGTACTATGAACCCCAAATGTTTCACGAGTAGGTAACTAAGGGGTAAACCTTAATGTGAGCTCTCCAGTCTAAACTGGGACTTTCTCCCTTTTCATACAAACCATCTGAAGTGGATGGGTAATCAGGGCCAGGTGGGAACAAAACAGGAACCACTGTCCCCGTGAGATTTGTGGCAGAAAATGACACATGCTCCATCGTTAAGTAACCAGGTCTGTACATTGATTAGAACTAAAATTTGGCCTAATATATATATTAATTGAGAATAAAAAAGTTAAAGCATTTTAACTTTACAGGTGAATTGACCAATTCAGACAGAATTTGAGGGCCGGAATATTAAAGAACAATGGAAAAGGATCAGAGGAAGCCTGTGGCTAAAAATGAACAAAGTCCGTTTCTGAATTAACCCAGTCTGGAGCACAGATGATTTGTGATGTGTGGCAGAGTGGGCGCGGGGGCATCGTAAGACAACTGAATGATGGGAGTGGGCTTTCAATGAAAGAGAAATTAGTGTGGGTAGGGCATGGAAGACCCACTCTCTGAATCCATCCTGGCGAGTCCAGAAGGAGAAAGAAAGAGAGGGTTAAATGACACCACTTTCTCATCAATCCTAAATGAAAAGCAGACATATATACATATAATTTTAAATCAAGACTAATGAGTCTTGAGAATGCGTTATTAATAGGCTCTCACGTAAATAAAGGATTACGGTCTCTTCACCCTGTTGCACCGTTAGAAAAACGGCCTCTGGTGGCATGCGACCAGTTCCTCCCCTACATTTCACATATTGCACAGACTTCCAGAATTTTCATTCCTGATCCCATCTCTCTCACCTATAACTTTAAAACACGTTAAGAGACTCATGAATCGGAGACATTCTTCTCCTCCCACTGCTGGCACTGCTGGAATCCTGGTGCTGTAGGATGGTTTGACCCCCAAGTGTGTCTGGGGAGGTCACCCCACCTGAAGGGTGAGTCACCACGTGGTCCTGGGGGTCAGTGACTCTGAGGCCTCCCCTCTCTGCACTGACTTGGTCCCTGGGCACCATCACCGTGTTCACAGCTGATTCTTATTAATGTCATGGGAGCACTGAGCCATCAGAACACAAGGCATCATTATAAGAACAACTGAACTTTTCTCCGTGCCCCGAATGCACGACACACTCTGATCATCCTCAGGTAATGGAAAGCCCTGTGGCTACCTTGAATAGCAAGCAAGATCTCAGTTTGTTAATCAGAGTTGTCTAGCCACGGAGAAGAAGCAAACTCTGGTCTCTCACCCAGTGGAAACATGTCCTCTTCCAGCCGCTTCTTTCTTTCTCACACTCACCTCCCTCACCGCCTCCCTGCTCCAATGAACTGACTGGTGTTGTGGACTTGGGCAGCGGTGGCGGGGATGTGGGATACTCGGATTTGACTTGTACTGTCCTAAGATGGCCTCACACTGGGCTGAGGGTGATCAAATCTACCCTCTTCCTCCCGGAGGCTCCTCTGCGATGGCTCCAGCTGCAGCTCTGGGGCCGTCACCCAGCCCGTGGTTTCCAGCACCCACTCCTCCTGGACCCACAGCCTTGTGGGCGACCCCCTGAGCTGTGCTCGAACAGCCCCACGTGCATGTCCACAACAGCCCTGGGGCAGTAGGCACGAGGTCCCCGCTCTGCCTCTGGACATGGGTCCCAATGAAGCAATGACCCTGCACTGTCACCAAAGCATCCTCTCTCTCCTTGCTGCTGGATTTTCTGGGTGACATTGGACATCTGTGCCCCAACCCTGTCACCAACTCCAAGGTGCACACACTGAGACTGCTGAGGGGTCCTGCTTGGGGCGCCTCCCTCAGGACTTTTGTAGAGAATTGGCATCTCCTTCTACCCTCACCATCTCAGGGTCGAGGGACAGACAGAAGCACCGCCCTACAGAGAATCCCCTTCACACTCCCTCCTGTCATCTTCACCGTCTTGACCCATTTGTGTCCTCCTGGACCCATTGGCAGATCTCTACATGGTTTCCCATCGACTGTTCGGAAATTTGTACACGTTTGGCCAGAACCTCGTTTTGCAATGTCACACTGACCTGCTCCAACTTGGTGCCTCATGACACTTGGATTTAACATCTCTCTACACTGACTACAGGTGGGAGGAGAGATAGACGCTGCCTCTTGCATGTAGTTCTCATAAGGAGCCATGTGCCAGCCCAGCGTGGATGTGGCTGAATTTTGCACCATCTAGGGGCACCGCTCACCTGAGAACCGCCTCCCCGGGCTTGTGCGTTCTGAGGTGCTCACCTCCGCCCGCAGGAGCCTCTTCTGCTTTGAAGGCTCCACTCATCCCCACAGGAGCAGTCCATCAGCAATGACATTTGCTGCGTATATTTGCTGTCCGTAGCTTATTAATTTTGATTAATACAAAAAAATCCTTTCTCAAAAACAGCCCATCAGTAAATGGCAAGATGAGGACAAAGTCCACACCCCTAGTTAAATCTTCAAGATATGTGGCCACACATGTGCTTTGCATTCAAACCATCTTTATCCAAGGCCACCAGCAAGGGTGCTGGTTTTCACAAGCTTACAGGGCCATTTCCCCCGCAAATATTAAACTTTCCCCGGGTTATCTTCATGGACGTCTGAGGAGGAAGAGACCATGGGAAAGAATTCATTACAGAAACCCTTCTGCATCTCTTACTCAGAGTAACACCGTTTTGGAAAGACCTAGATTTTTAAAATACATATACCATTGTCTTCGCCTTGTTTTATACGCAGCTGTGCTAATTTCAAAAGGTTCCTAGTGAGCTCTGTGAGATCAAGTTATTCTTGGAGGAGGGGCCAGTCCTCATTTCTTCAAGTATCTTTAGCATGTCCCACAGGGCCTGGCCAGTGTAGAAGCTCCATAAATGTTTACTGACTGAAGGAAGTAAATACAATAACTTTGCAAGTTTGAGATTTTCCCCAGATATCAGTTGATGCTTCATTATTATTTTCACTCTCACTTAGCATGCATTTAGCCTTTATTATGTACTTACAGTAAATTACAATAAATTGAATGGTTATATGGTGCTAGATGCTGACACAAAAGCATGGCAGACACGTTTCCTCCCTCAGCTTGCAGTCTGACGGTAGCGGCTGGTAAATAAAACCAAAGTCACCGGCACTGCTGATGGGGGAGGAGCCTCTGGGTGCTCAGGAGGGGGATGTCATGCCAAGGTGGCCCCATGGAGGTGACATTGAAGCAGAGGGGGCTCTGAGGGAGGGGGACCGGGGATGGGCAAGCATAATAAGGGTTGTCTGACTGCTTGTTGTATACATGGATGACCAGCTATTTCCTTAGAAATTCTGACTCGTTGGATATTGGTGGGGGCCTAGATATCTGTCATTTTTTAAAAATGTATGTTCCATGAGATTTTTATCATCGGGGACATGAGACCTTTGTCAACCATGATTGCATTGAATGAAGCACCACACTTCTCTGAGTCCCCGTTTTCCTGTTTGTAAAATGATAAGAGGGCTTCCCTGGTGGCGCAGTGGTTGAGAGTCTGCCTGCCGATGCAGGGGACAGGGGTTCGTGCCCCGGTCCGGGAAGATCCCACATGCCACGGAGCGGCTGGGCCTGTGAGCCATGGCCACTGAGCCTGCGCATCTGGAGCCTGTGCTCCGCAACGGGAGAGGCCACAACAGTGAGAAGCCTTCGTACCGCAAAAAAATAAAATTAAAATTAAATTAAAAAAAAAAAAGATAAGAAACAAAAACACCCACGTGACAGAGCTTTTCAGTCCTTATTTAACTTGATTCTCCAGGTCATTGGATCCTGGTGACCATTTCCTTATCCTTGAAGCTCTCCCCACCGTTGTTTTCCAAATCCGAACACTTTCCTGGCCTTTCCTCTGTCTCACTCATGGTCCCCTTCCCCTCTCCCCACCAGCTTCTCTCAGGGGCCTGCAGGCTCCGTCTGCAGCCCCCTCTACTGACTCCAGACTTTCGGCAGCTGTGTCAGGAGCTCCTGTGCTCCATGTGTCATCTCCATACAATGAGCGGACATCTGTACCTTCAAACCCATCCTCTCTTTAAACTCCAGACCCGTATCTCCAAGGGACAACTGGATGGGACCTCATTCTTGAGTGTCCCAAAGCCCCTTCCACGAAATATCTCTACAGCTGAGCCCGCCACCCCTCCCTCAGCCCCCTTTGAGATTACAGCTGGCCCTCTGTACCCCAGGATGGGGAGCCCGTGGATATGAAAGACAACTATCCTCTGACCAATTCCCCAAATTGCTCTAATCCTTTCTCCTTCCAATACGTATTCCCTTGTGTGGCCAGGGTCTTCTTTCCAGCCTGTAACTAGGATCGTGTTCATCCTCTTCTCGAAAACTTTCAAAGCTGTCTCTCATTCTCACAGTCACTTGATCTGGCCCTGTACCACATCACCATTTCCTGCCCTAGACACTTGAACCACCGGGTGGGCTGCCGAGTCCTCTGAATGGACTCAGAGCCCACTGCTCTCAAGATGGACCACCTGCGGGTCCAAGGATGGTCACCCCACGCTCCCCTCACCTGTGTGGCCTGACACCTGCAATTCCTCTGCCTGGCCAGCTCCTGTTTGTACCCCTGGCCTCAGTTTAGATCTAACGCCCTCTGGGCCATCTTCTCTAACCCTGGATTAGATGTTCAGCAGTGGGATCAACACCCACAACTCAGCTCAGCGCACCCCCGCCATCACGGTGTCATGGCTGTTTGTTGCAGTTCTCACTTGCACTACCTGGGTGTTTCTTGAGGGCAGGGAGCCGCACGGGATGTATGACCGTGAACCTAATTCGTTAATTAACCTAATTAATAGAAGGTATCATCTTTTCTTATCTTTTTCTATCACTCAAAAGATTAAAAGTCCTATGTCAATTCATCGTACTGTTTTTGTACTCAGTGCCTTAAATACATAATAAAAGAAATAACAAAGAGACTTAATTTTATGGGAGCTTTAATAGGATTTGCTTTTTAGCACCCCAATTAGCAGGACACTTGCTGATGACGGAGGAGGAGTCGGCCGAGTCGGCCGGCCAGTCAGAATATCTTGCTAAAATGTAACTTTTGTTATTTGTTATGTTTGTGACGGTAGTTTACAGGGCACTTCCTTGGACAATATTTCTTTCATCCTCAATTCTGTAAGCAGCTCCTACTGCTGTACTATTTCAGCACTTAACTCTCAGAGAGGTTCCATGCCTTGGACAGTGACAAGTAGTTAAGTAGAAGAGTCGTAGGTAACAAACTGCAGAATTAATACTGTCTTGGTGTCTCCACACTTCTTGTTTTATAGCTCTGCAAGCCCAACAGGTAACCATACCTCTCTGAGTGCTTGGCACTTGGTACCTGTTCAGTTTTATCAATTGCATTCTTGTGGTTATTTCTACCTGATCATATACTAAATGTTTCTGTGATATCAGTTTAACAATAGTCGGATATTATTTTAACGATATTCAGAATAAGTGAGGATTTTCCATGACTGAATAAGATGGCGGTGCTTCTGTACTGTTCAGTGGACTGCAAGCTCTGAAGAAAGGTTAGAAATGAGTGGGCATCTTACCCGATGGAAAAACACACTCATGGTCTCAAAGCAAGTTGAAGTCATTGCCTTCCTGCTTTACACCTGCCCCCACCCCAGATCCTGTCTCGGTTGGGGACTGCCATCCTCTCAGGGCTCTGGCTCCCACGCCTGAAGCTGGGAGGCATCTCCCACACTTCCTCCCTCACCCCCCAAACCACTCGAAGCTAATCAGTCTTCAAATCCTGCTAATTTTACTTCCCCCCTCAGACCCCCGACTGCTCCCCCTCTCTGCCCCACTACCCCAGTTTGGGCCCTTGTCATTGTTCTCCTGGACAACTGCAGTGGGTGTGAGCTGGTCCCCTGACCTCTGGCCCAACCCCACTGATGCACCTGCATTCCTCAGCTACACTATCTAAATAAAATGCAATATTTCCCTAGGGTTTCCCAGTGGAAAGCCCTTCAGCACTCTCTGCTTTCTGCAGGAGAGCTTCATGTACATGGTTGTAAAGCGTCCATCAAAATGTGGCTCCCAGATGCATGTCCAGCCTCCCTTTCTGCTGCTGTTCACCACTGTTGAGTCCAGAATCTCCAGCTGTTTGGGGTCACCTGCTCCTATCATGCTACTTCATGCTTTGCTGCCTTTGCTTGTATATCCTTTACCTGAAATGCACTTCTCACCTTTCCTGGCCTGGCTGACTTCCTGCATCCTTCAACGCACAGCTCAGGAGTCATCTCTGCCAGGAGATGTTCCTGAAGCTCCAGATTGTGCCAAGGACTCCCTGTGAGTGTTCTCACAGGAGCCTGTTCACCCGTGTAGTTTGCCACTGCTAGGTTATTTGACATCACCTGGTTATACACCTGTCTGCCTACAAGACATGTGTCTTAACACTCAGGGCCATGCCTTGCCCATGCAAGGAACTCAATCAGCCTTTGCTGAACTCAGCAGAACAGGATCAATCAGGTTGCCAGGTTTTGTAGATGTTGTGCCATGTTGCATATTTCTGTCCCCATTTCTGATTTTCTGTTTTCAGGTGTCTCTGTTCAACTATGTATTTTTGATTTCTTGGGCTTTTGCTCTGCCGTACGCCAAGCTCCGCCGCCTGGCTTCAAGTGTCTGCACTGTCTGGACATGTGTGATCATTGTCTGCAAAATGTTGTACCAGCTGCAGACCATTAAGCCTGAAAACTTTTCTGTCAACTGTTCCTTGGTGAGCCTCAGACACAGGGTTGGTGGGGCAGGGGGGCAGGGGGGGCATCTCTTTGCCTGGCCTTCAGGGAAGGGAGGCAGATACTGGGGGACACACATCCCCAGAACATCCTGTCTGGCCTTCAGCAGCTCAGCAGGTTGGAGGCATTCTGGCCCCCCGTCTCTTCTGATGCTGAGATTTCCCCCGTGAAGTGGGTCTTCTCTCCCTGCAACTGTAGCTGAGAGAGACTACTCTGAACTCTCCTAATCCATGGGGCCATTTCTTACTCCCCTTTCTCTTCTTTTCAGCCAAATGAAAACCAAACGAATATACCCCTGCAGCAGCTGAACAAGTCTCTGCTCTACAGCGCCCCCATTGACCCAGCAGAGTGGGTCGGCCTGAGGAAGTCCTCTCCTTTGCTTGTCTACCTGAGGGTAAAGCCTTCGTCACCCTAAGTTTGTGTGTCTGCCAAGTTAATGTCTGGAGCCCTTTTCCAGGAGATGCTAACTTCAGCTTTGATAGGGGCCTCATCCTCTTACATGGCGTTTGCAGTCACCTTCGAGTTTGTGCTTTCAGTATTCGAGCCAGCTTTCAGTATTGCATTATGCTGAAAAGAAATCGATCGAGTAATTTGAGATCCATTGAATAACATATGACAAGTATATTCACTGGAACATTATAAAACCACTCAAAGACAGAGGTAGATTGACACTATCAGACACTGAAAGATGTCCAAAATATACTGTAATGTTGAAAAGAAAAGCAAACTTCAAAACACCATACATAGGATGAAGTCTTTTAGACACAAAGAAAAAATACTGAGTAAATTATACCAAATGGTCAGCAGTGGTTGTTTCTGAGAAGTAGGTGTCACGTTACAAGAAATGTTTGCTATCTAAATTCTACAAATTTAACCAAGGGCATATATTATGTTTAGAGGTAGCCAAATAAAAAGAGCATATCTCTGAAAAGGGAATTTTGATTGCAAGTAGTTGTAACAAACATAAGGAAAGCAATATAGTTCAGATGATTCACATTTTATTCTGATGGATAATCTGAGCATTTTACTTTGATGGATTATGCTGACAATGCACTTAAAACCTTTGTACTCAACTCCCAGAATTTGAAAGTGCGCTCAGCATCTCATTTTTCTTGGTGTAGCTTTCTAGTTTTTTTCTCATATGGCAGATATCATTTGTAATGTATGAATGATATCTACCATTAAGAGTTGTTGTAAAGATAAAACAAACTTATATTTGAAAAGGGGGATTAGAATAGTGTCTGGCACATAAATGTTAACTATTTTATTAATAATTGTTATCATCACTATTATTATTTTGTGGTATAATCAACATATTTTTCCACCTACTGCTCTCTCTAGCCAGCTTTCAGAGGTGTTCAAAAATCCCCCCTCTAATGCGAGTCCCACTCGGCAGTTCAGTCTGTTTCCTGGGGTCCTTGTAGGACGCTGTACAAGGGTTTCTCACTTTTAGTCGCAAAGAAGGTTGGACGACCCTCCCAAGGTAACTGGACAAGGCTTCCAGGTTCAGTGTGTACTTTTTCAGGAACAGGCCATGACCATCACCTGTCTTTGGTGTAGAGGTTCCAGATCCTGTTATCATGGAAATTAGCCTGATTTGCATATTGGAGATAACTCCACCCTTGTTCCCATAAAACAGGGAAAATGAGCATTGAATTCAAGGCTGCATTTTATAGAGGTGGGATTTGATCATGCACTGTTCTTTCAGACACCCAGAATGGAACCAGATGGTGTCTCTTGGGGATTGTTTAAATGACCACGTGGCACCACATGCGGTTTACTTGCTTTCCAGAACAACCTTCTGATGCTGGCCATTCTGGCCTTTGAGGTCACCATCTACCGCCATCAGGAGTATTATCGCGGTCGGAACAACCTCACAGCCCCCGTGTCTAAAACCATCTTTCACGACATTACGAGACTCCACCTGGATGATGGACTTGTCAATTGTGCCAAGTATTTCATCAATTACTTCTTCTACAAGTTTGGTCTGGAGGTGAGTTTCCTTGCTGACCTGTTTTCTTTCTTTCCTGTGAAAATTCCAGTGGCAGCTTTTGGCCAGGTGTCCACTGGGGCTTTGTGGCACGTCTCTGTCCCCTCAGGATCAGGGAGGAGCCTAACTGAAGGGTTAGCCTGGCCTGGTTGAAAGTCTCCAGAACCTGGTGCCAGTCCCCTGCTCTGTGGCAGTGGACATGGCCTCTCGGGATCTCTGGTCTTACAGATGTGTGGATGTCTGTTTTGTGCCTTCCGGATGTGTAACCTTAGCCAAAATGCACTGTTTTGACCTGAATGGCGTGGTAGGCCTGCCCTCGATAGAATGTACTTGGAACAGTGAGGTTTCATGGCGAGATCATAACAGTAATTCCCTCCACCATTTGAAGTGGCTCTTATTGAGAGTGACCTGGTCAGTTTTTCTGTCTTCGTGATGCAAACACCCCAAAGAGGCAGTGCAGGTGAACACCTGCAGGGACCCGGCCCCAGGAATGCAGGTCTCCACCGCCCGCTCGGGGTGGGCCGCTGACACCACTCCCCTTCCCCGTGAAGCCGACTCTCTGCTTCTTTTCATCCTTACACAGACCTGTTTCCTCATGTCAGTTAACGTGATCGGACAGCGCATGGATTTCTACGCCATGATTCATGCCTGCTGGCTGATTGCCGTCTTGTACCGGCGCCGAAGGAAAGCCATTGCGGAGATCTGGCCCAAGTACTGTTGCTTCCTGGCCTGCATCATCACCTTCCAGTACTTCATCTGCATCGGCATCCCTCCCGCCCCGTGCCGAGGTGAATGCCCCCCACCGGGAGCCTGCTCAGGGACAGTGGGGACAAGGGCACGGAGGGGCGCCCTGACCCGGCTCCTCCCGCCTCCACCCTGCAGATTACCCCTGGAGGTTCAAGGGCGCCAGCTTCAATGACAACATCGTCAAGTGGCTGTATTTCCCAGACTTCATCGTGCGGCCCAACCCCGTGTTCCTCGTGTGTAAGTGGGGCCGTTGGGATTCCCACTTGCTCGTCCTTCTCCTGGTGGTGCGTTCGTGGGCCCCCCTACCCCACATACAGCCACAGGCTGGTTTCCATGCATCAGCATCCCAGGCTGCTAGTGGCTTCTGCTGGCCCTGTTACATCTGCAGAGTTAATACATAGCATCGGAAACACCATGTTCGCTTTCATGATTTCACTTCCCAATGCACAGCCCCGCTCTCCACCACTACACACCCACCTTCTAGAAGGTGGACTGCAGGGGGAGGCCTTGTCCTGCAAATTGCTTGCTTCTTGCTGCCACCGCAGACATACACCTACAGGTGGGCTGGGGTAGCCGGAAGGACGCAGCCAGACCACAGATGCTCCTGAGTGGGGCTGCAGCCTGAGCCCGTCCAAGGGCGGGTGACCATCCAAAGGTTAGGGTCTGGGCACCCACCGTAGGGGGTGGAGATTTGGTGCTGCCCACCCACATGCGGGTGTAGATTAAAGACAACGCCTCTGGGAGGGGGAACTGTTCTGGGCAGCCGGCCGTGAGAGCAGCTCCGTCGTCTCTACCCGCCCCCGTCGGCCACCGTCTTCACCTGCTCTCAACAGCTTCCACGCCCTGTATGTTCTGGTAAGTCTGGTTACCAGTGCAGAGGGGGACGGAGAGGACAAAGAAAGCCAGAATGCCTGCCTCTACGGCTTGTGAAGAGAGAAAGATGACGGAAAGCGCTCAGTGGCCCCTCAAAGCTTCAGGGGGAGATCAATGCAGGCAAACATTGTCGTGTAAGAGATTCATGAAGACTAGTCATCGCCTGTTGCTTTCACTCACCGACGAGCAGACAGCGTCCAGGGACTCACTCCTGGGAGCCCCGGAGCGTCTGTGGCCCCTCCTGCGTCCCCGTGGTGGGTGGGGGAGGTTGGAGTCCAGGAGGAAGTGAACTCTCAGGATGTGACTCAGGTAGCAGATGAGGAGCCGCTGGTACCCCGTGGGGACCCCTCCTCGCATCCCTAGGTGCAGAGGGGGAGCAGGGGGTTTCAG
This sequence comes from Monodon monoceros, assembly GCF_005190385.1. Classification (NCBI taxonomy): domain Eukaryota; kingdom Metazoa; phylum Chordata; class Mammalia; order Artiodactyla; family Monodontidae; genus Monodon; species Monodon monoceros. The sequence continues at coordinate 58,388,672 of NW_021703765.1, read as the reverse complement.
TTCCCGTGTCTGTCTTGCCAGATGACTTCATGCTGCTTCTGTGCGCCTCCCTACAACGGCAGATTTTCGAGGATGAAAACAAGGCCGCTGTGCGGATCATGGCAGGTGACAATGTGGAGATCTGCATGAACCTGGATGCGGCCTCGTTCAGCCAGCACAACCCTGTCCCCGACTTCATCCACTGCAGGTAACGCGGCCGCCTGAGTGCACAGCCCCCCGAGCGCACAGCCCCTGGGAAGGTGCATCCCCGGAATCTGTGCCTCCAGCTCCCCCTGCCTTTCCCGGGGAGCTGACTCGCTGATTGCACCCCCAAAGGCAAGAATCATGGGGCAGGATTGCCCAGTGGTCTGGAAGCCGAGCCCCCCACTTTTCCTCCTTCCTCCGTGGACAGCCCTCAGCAGCTCTGGAAAGCAGCTGCCCCTGAACCCCAGGACAGCCCCGGGCCTCACTTGCTGCCCGGGAGCCCCGGAGGCTCCTCCGCAGAGCGTGTTGGCTGGTGTTTCCGTGTCCTTCTCACAAGCTTAGTTTTATGCTTTCTGAAACTGAAGCAAGTCAGGGCTGAGGAGCGGAGGCCGGGCCTCCTGCAGGAGGAATTAACAGCTGCAGGCAGGGGAGGGAAATGTGTGGAAAACATGGTGCGCTAACGCGCACGTGTTGCACGCGCACACACACACTCAAACACGCCAGCAGCCCAGTTCTACTGACTTCAAGCCACACACATCAGGAGGCCCTGTGGGCGTTCAGATCTCACCCCTGGACTGAGTCACTAACATTTACCTGTATGATCCTGGGACGCTGAGAAACACCGACATCTTATCCATTCTCCTGTGTGTTAAATCAAGGATGAGTGTAATATATTTTAGGAAAAAAATCATAGAAACATTTAAAAGCGTTGAATGTTTTAGTCTAAGAAGAGTAAAGTTCAAAAGTTCGCTTATGTGACAGTGTTCCTCTAAGGTACAACTTATTCCCTAACGATGCTGGACAGTGTTGCACGTATTTATCAGAGGTGACTTGTTAACTCCCACAAAATAACAAGTCTTTTTTCAAATATCTGACCCACAATTGGTTCTTCTGTGCTTCTTTCCAAATCTGGGAAGAGAAACCGAAGCATAACCTCCAAAACTAAGAGGCTGTAATTAAGTGAATGCAGATGGGCCGATGGCCCAGGCCAGGAGAGCGGCGACAACTACTTTCATTGCAGGAGGATGGAGGCCCGAGCACCTGCCTCCTTCAGGGAGTTGTAGTGGAAGAATGGCTGCCACATGTCAGCTGAGGGAGGTGCAGAGAAACTGTTGGACAGAGCCTGGAAGCTCTGGGTCTGCTTGGGCAGAACTACTTCTCATCTGGAGGAGAGATTTTCACCTCTAGCAAAATCTTTGTATTTGTTTTAATCCATTAATTTCCAGTTCATGAAAAGGAATCCCTTTTTACCTGTTCTCTTGCTCCAAGAGGCATCTGTATCTTAGAATTTCCTCGGCCTCCTATAGAAAGACAGAGAGGGTTTTGAGTACTCAGGTAGTAGGCAGAAAATGTTGCCACTTGTGGGACGTTTGGCCCAAATTCGATGAAAATAAACACGCACATGGTGTTTTCACAAGGGACCAGTCTGTCCATCACTAACTGGGTGAGGGTTTCCTGTGGACCAGGCAGTGATCAGTGAGAGAGGAACACAGAGCTCCCAGGCTGGCCTGGACAGAGCCTGCAGACAGAGTCAGGAGGAGAGTGTGAGTTTGTCCCTTCCTCAACTAGAATCTCCCGACTTGATTTGTGCTGTTGTTTGTGTCGTCTTTCGGTTCTGTTTTGCAGATCGTACCTGGACATGTCCAAAGTGATGATCTTCAGCTATCTCTTCTGGTTCGTGCTCACAATCATCTTCATCACCGGGACGACCAGGATCAGCATCTTCTGCATGGGTTACCTGGTGGCCTGCTTCTACTTCCTGCTCTTCGGGGGCGATTTGCTGCTAAAGCCCATCAAGAGCATCCTGCGATACTGGGACTGGCTGATCGCATACAACGTCTTTGTGATCACGATGAAAAACATACTGTCGGTAAGTGGCTCCCCTGTATAACACATTAGTGGTTTCAGAGTCAACGATCCATTCAGTGGTTATTAAAAGCCCGTGGCCCGTCACACTGCTCTCTTAAAAGCCCCAAGTAAGATGCTTGCAAACTCAGAATTCAGATGACCATTTATTACTCGTTGTTTTACCACATTAAGAAGAATCCTTTTTGCTCATTTCCACCCTCTCAAGGACAAGAGGATATGTATTCATAGGAATAAACTCTAAAATGTATTTTATTAATTCAAATCCAGCTCTTCTGAGGAACGATCGGTGATCATTCCTACGATGGGCTGCAGTGTGGCCCTTTTATGAGTTGAATCAGTCATGGGATGTCTTCAAAAATTGGATCATATTGGCTAAAAGCAACTCTTTTACCTAGAAAGGGCTGTGGAAGTGTAAATAGAATGGGCGCGGCTCTCCATGACACCACTTGGGGTGGGGATGAGGAGGGATGGACCCCTGAAGGCACAGATGTTTTATGAAGCCCTGAGAGGAGGGCGGATGCAGGGGAAGCTTTATGGCTGATCTGAGCATCAGCGTCTGGACTAGAAAACAGCTAAGACAGTGGAGGGTTGAGACAAACATCTCCCGTCCACAGAACGTGGCTGCTTCTCTATTAAATATCCATGTTCCAGGGCACATCGCGGACACTGCCCTGGTAGATAAACTGCCCACGAGTCATGCCGGAATCACATGGATTCTTTTAGGCCACAAAGACACCTTTTAAACTATTTATTGTGTCAGGAAATTAAACAACGACCTTTCATGAGCTGAAGGAGTTAATCCACCCCTACCTCCAGCTTAAAGTGAATCCCAGGGCCTGCTACTCAGCGGCTGTAACTGACAGTGAATTAGAAGAACAGTGATGTACGACTTCCTGCTTCCCCCCTTCCTGGTACTTACAGATGAGCTCACCAGGCAATTCTACTGGAGAGCATTTGACTTTTTTATTTTGGCACGTGCACTGCTGTGTTTAGAGATCTGGGGAAGCCAAGTCTACGTAATCAGGAGTACATATTTGAAGAATTTATTTTGTGTCCTGTCCATTAGAATGCTAAGTTTCTAGCTGATGGTCAAAATGACTTTTATTCATCAGTTCAACCCCAGCAGTGCGTGTTGGCCTGTGGGGTGGTGTTGAGAGTTGTTGGAAAGGGGATGAGATAGGACAGGAGGTCACCCTTTCATCCTAAAGCCCGTCTGGTGGGCAGAGATCTGCGGCTGGAGGCTGATCCCTATGACTGTTCCTGGAAAGTGTGTGGCTGCAGAATCCGCTCATTCATTCATTCGTTCTCTAAACCTGTGTTGCAGACCTGATCTCTGCTAGGCACTGTTTTATATCTTGAAGAACTAGAGGTGAATAGTACTCAGATTTTACCCCTAAGGAACTCACATTCTAAAAGAGAAGATAGACTTTCTTATAAATAATTACAGTACACTCTGTTAATGCTCATTGTGACAGTATTTTAGGAAAGCAGTACAAAACAGAATGCCTAATTTCTGGCCTAGGTAAGTTGGGAAGCGGCTTCCTGGAGGCGTTGCCATGTGAGCTCATCAGAAACTTGAATTGAGGGGTGTCCAGGGAGACAGAGGGGGGAAGATATTCCCTGAGGAGGAGGCTATTTTCCCCCCTTGGGATGTGAACTTAACTGTGACAAGACATCACTGTTATGAGACAACAACGTGACAGTCAACAAAGAAGTCTCCTTTACTCAGAGAATTGGCTGAAAAAGAATTGGCTCGGGCTTCCCTGGTGGCGCAGTGGTTGAGAGTCCGCCTGCCGATGCAGGGGACACGGGTTCGTGCCCCGGTCCGGGAAGATCCCACATGCCGCGGAGCGGCTGGGCCCGTGAGCCATGGCCGCTGAGCCAGCGCTCTGCAACGGGAGAGGCCACAACAGTGAGAGGCCCGCGTACCGAAAAAGAAAAAAAGAATTGACTCAAAGCACATACTCTCTCTTCCTGCTCTAAGAGCTACACCAGGCAGCTTATGTTTGTGATCATCTCCTGGCAAATAGCGTAGGTTTACTATGTCTGACTCTGTCTGACTCGTGAGAGTCAGAATCCCAGTCCTGGATCCGTGCTCACCCGTTTGCCATCACGGAGCCGGGCTGGTCCCTACGGTGGTCTGAGATTTCCTCTTCGAAAAGAGAGGAGCTTCCGAGTTCAGAAAGCATCACGCTCAGGGTTCTCCCCTTGCTCCTTGAGTTTAACTCCCTGAGGAAGTGAAGCATCAAGCGCTCTACCCGGTGGGGACTGGATTTGGGGCCCCGTCCACCACCAGACTGGGACTTTGGGAATTCTTGCACGTGTTGGGATTGCAAGACATCAACCTTTTCTCTGGGTGTGGAGCTTCAGGATATGCCTTTCCCCTTCGTTTTTCAGATAGGAGCATGCGGCTATATTGAAAAGTTGGTTCAAAATAGTTGCTGGTTGATCCAAGCTTTCAGCCTGGCCTGCACAGTCAAGGGCTACAAAATGCGTAAGTATGAAAAGCAAATTTGGGAACAAAAGCACAAAGAAGGAAGGGCAGTTGTATTGTTCTAATTTAGAAACTGGACCAAAGCCCCTGAAGGGAAGAGGTGAAGGGACGTGAGTCAGCGTCTGCACGGAGCTGTGGGCTTGTGCCACACTGGGGATCTGTGCTCAGGACACACCCCCCCACCGCATCTCTCATCCTCTTCTACAAACGTCCCTGTCCCCCTCCCCAAGCAGGTCTAGGGGGCAGGTGTGGCCTTTAGCAACTCCTTGAACTTCCTTGAGTTACGATGGGAAGGGTCACAGATGCCCACACACACCTGTGGCTGCTGCGGTTGGAATCTCGGTCATCAAGTAGCTCTGCCTCCAGACGCCCCCTCCTCTGAAGCTCAGAGAACCTCCACCGTGGGAAGACAGTTGGGAGCTGCAACAGGGTGTCTGGAGTTAGATTCCCACCTGTACGGAGGCAGGAGTTCCATTTCCGCCCCTCTGCCTCTTGCATCAGAACCCTGGACAGCATCTATGGAGGATGGCCTCCTTGGCGCCCAGCATGGGGCCTTGAACGTGACGCCCCTCCCCCACCTCTGCCTTCCAATCCTTACTACACTTTGCAGAGGATGAAGAGGCACTGGAGTTTGTTCTGACTTAGGATCAGATGTTCTGTTGACACCCCTTCTTCCGATAGACCGTACCTGCTCCCCTGGCTACCCCTGGGGGAGCCCATTCCCAGAACATGTGTCCTTTTTGCACCAGAGCTTTCCTCTGGCATTGGGACATGCAGATGTTATCTCTCCATGGCCCTTACTGGGTGGGAGGGGTCCCCTTCCAGCCTTTGCCTTACATTATCAAGAGCTCACTTTGTGGTCAGCCTTGTGAAGCAGTGCTGATACTGGATTTGAAGTGTGTGCCCGTGGCTGTGAATAAATCCACTCAGGGGGACTCGGTGCGTCGGAAGTTTGCTCTTACACCTGTGTGATTTCCCAGGTCTGATCACGCCACGAGAGTTTATAAAATAACAATGAGAATGGGTGTAAGTTTTCATTTTTTTCTTCTTTTCCTTTTTCTTCTTTTGCCCCAGCTGATGATGGCTCCTCGTGTAAACTGCCGAGCGGGGAAGCAGGGATTATTTGGGACAGCATATGCTTTGCCTTCCTTCTGCTGCAGAGAAGAGTTTTCATGAGTTACTATTTCCTGCACGTCGTGGCGGATATAAAAGCTTCACAGATCCTGGCTTCGAGGTGGGTCAGGCCAAGGAACCAAGGGGTTTCTCTTAAGAAACCTGTCAGGAAGTGATACTGCACTCTGATTCCTGTCTGAGCTTGCTTGTAGAACCCACAAGAAATTAAGAGATTCCTTCCAGGGAAACTGATCCAAGAAGGCTTTAGCCCAAGGCCTTTAAGATCTAAAACAGAAGAGTAACAAGCAAGTCTATGGAGGGAATCGCACCTTATGAGGACTGGGACACCCTCGAAGGTTAAAGATGGACTGGTTGTCTGAGCCCCTTGGTCCAGACCTCATCACTGGAGTAGGTCCTCTGGCCTCGGTCAGAACAGGAACATAGGCCACGTCGGTCCAGAGTCTAGTCCGTCTCCCCCCACCCCCCACCCCCACTGCCGCCTCCTTTTTAAGAAGAAACTCCTGAAGACAGAGAAAAACATAATCTGTTATTTTTCAGACCGTAGACAGAGGAGCGTGTTACTCCAGCCTCACCCTAAACCCTTCCTGTTTGTCTTTCCTTATCCCCTTCCTTTCAGGCTCTTTTTCCCCAACAACCTGATTTTTTTCTTCTCTGGGCCAGTGGCACTGTTTATTACTTTCTCCTTAGATTCCCCCTTTTTCCATTTTCTGCCCGCAGTCGTATAGGTTTAGGGAAAAGACTGGGAAGAGACCTAGGTACTAAAGAGGATGCCATTGAGATGGGGGTCAAAGGGCAGCTGCATGATCCCCAAGAGCGAGCTTGTCTCTGAGACCCTGGCCCTGCCTCAATCCCATGGGACCCATGGTGCTAAACGACCTTCTAAATGCTAGCTTGTATCATATCAATTACCAGTATTGATCATTCTGATTCTCTCTATACCACCAGTGTTCCCAGAGCCTATTTCTTCTCTGCCAGGAGAAGCAACATGTGTATTTCAAAGGTCCATTTAAAGGCTGAGAATTCCCAGCCATTGTTAACTAACCTGGAGCCAAATAGGATGAGGACCCAGTCGGGCACCTACATTTTTTTTTTTAACAGCTTTATTGGAGCATAAGTGCTTTACAATGGTGTGTTAGTTTCTGCTGTATAACAAAGTGAATCAGCTGTACATATACATATATCCCCATATCTCCTCCTTCTTGCGTCCCCCTCTCCCCCCCCCTCCCACCCGTCTAGGTGGTCACAAAGCACCGAGCTGATCTCCCTGTGCTATGCGGCTGCTTCACCCTAGCTATCTATTTTACATTTGGTAGTGTATACATGTCCATGCCACTGTCTCACTTCGTCCCAGCTTACCCTTCGGGCACCTGCATTTAATCCGAGGAGCCTTGCTGCACCCTCAACCCTCACCATGTAGATGGACGCTGACTTCATTTAGGGACAGTAATTTACCATTACAGTTGTTTTCCTAATGCCCAGGACATCATTTTCAGAGCAGAACATAATGTCTCATCCCAATAGTAACCTTATTTACTTGTATGTAACAGCCGGTCCTTTTGCTAGCAAATGCATCTTTCTCACCTTCCCCTAAAATTCAGTCCTTAGACACTCAGGACATAATAGTAAGCCAGCATCTTTTTCTCAAAGTTGTCACAGTTATTCACAAAGCATAATCCTCCTGTTATAGAAACTGGTGGCTTTGGTCAGAGTACAGCTCATGTTTGTCAAAAAACAACCATGTCTTAATAAACACTGAACTCACAGTGCAACTTCCAAAGACTAGACTAGACATTCATTCATTCACTCGTTTGCCACCTGCTCTGTTATGAGGAGGTGGATGCTTGCCATGCGTGCCCTCCTAGAGCCTGCAGACGGGCAGGGAGATGGACCCGTCCACAAGCTGCTGCAGGGGGTGGGACGCACGTGATGCAGGAGGCATTCGGGAACCTGGGGATTGTAGGCAGGTGTGCAACCAGCCGCGGGGCAGGACCAAGGCAGCCTCCATTCCAAGCTACAGCCTGAGGGATGAACAGGAGTGAGAGGAGGAAGGTGCAGGAGGGAGACAGCCGAGGGAGGTTACCGGGGGATCGGAGTGGCTGGCACACAGACATGTGAAGATGAAGACAGTAAGTGGAGAGAAATAAGCTGCGGGAAGCTCAGACTATCAGGGGCCTTAGAACCACGTTTATGACTTTAGAAGTGGCTGCACTTGCTTTTCAGTGGGCTGCAGGACAGATGGGGTCTAAGCAGGACCATAGGCGAAGGGACCAGGTAGGTGGCTGCTCTGGTGATCCAGGATGGAGATGATGGCCGGGACCAGGAAGGGATAAATTAAGATAGTTCAGAGGTGAAACTGGCCCAGGTGGAAATCGATTGGTTGGCAGGGAGGTGGTCATGGGAAGGGAAGAGAGGAGGGCACTGTGCCCAGGATTCTGGCCTCAACAGGTGGTGGGGGGACAGCCCCAAAGGTAGAGGGTCTGAGGAGCTCTCAGCTGGGAGCGGAGATGGGCTCCGACTGTGGAGCTGTGGGTCTCATGAGCTTGTGAAACACACACAGCCCGTCGGGAAGCCCTCGGGCAGCTGAGTGGACGGGTCTGGAGATGTGAGGAGACTTGAGGGTCATCAATATGCAGATGGTGTTGGGGCAGTGGAGTGATTGGAGCTGCCCGGAGAGAATGTGGAGGTGAGACAAGGACCCTGGGCAGCAGTCACACCTCAGAGATGGGTGGGGAGTCTGAGCCAGTAGGAGAGCGTGGGCCCGAGGACAGCGGCTTCAGAGTGGAAATTCAGTACACAAGATACGCAGAGACAAGGCTGAACGCTGAAATCAGTGACCTCGACAGGTGGGGTCAGAGCCAAACACCAGCAAGTTCAGGTTGAGGTGACGGCTTGGGGATGGTGCCTGCAGGATATTTGACTGCAGGGACAGTGATGCAAGGCTGTGCGTAGAAACCCGTGCGGTGTGCGTGGCTCTTTTTCTAAGATTAGCAGACCCGAGCATGTTTGCATGCCTGTGGGCAGGATGCAGGGCAGAGATGCAGGAAGAGGGGCCGAGAGGGAAGGCCAGGGCCCCTCAGGCTGCAGATGGGGAGGCGCTGGCCATTGGCGTGGGCTGTCACCTTCTCCACGTCACCGCAGGAAAGGCCATCTGGGGTGGGTGACAGGAGGCTGAGAATCATTGCCTCGTGACTTTGTTCTCTCTGGAAAGCAAGCAGCTGGGTCGTCTGCCAGGAGTGAAAAGCCCTTGACAGAATTCTAGGTTGAAGAAAGTGTAAGGAGCTTGAAACAGCCGCTGTAGAAAAGCAGAATTTCCATGGCATGGGGGAGGGGGCAGTTCACCAGATCCTCTGCCCAGCCCTGCATTCCTGCACCGCTGACACCCCGTCATCAGGCAGCACAGGACCGGCATCCCAACGGGCTCCCGCAGACGGGATTTGCCAGGCTGATGGGATGGACCCCAATGGGACAGAGCTGAGGATACGGAGAAGTTGATGAGCTCTAGGGGACCTGGAAGTGGCTTGAAAAGTGAGAAGGAACAGAAGGGAATGGAAGGACAGGAGGAAGAGAATCAAAGGGAGGGGGCTGGACAGCCCATCCCATTGCATTTCCCCTCACGAAGCCCCAGCTTGCTCCACACCCTTTCCTGCTTACTGAGTAGAAAATGAACCTGAACTCAACCCTCCTTAAATGTCCCCTCATGGGACGACCATAATGAGGGCAGGTCAGGGGCACAGGCTTTAAGAGGCTTGAAGAGGCCTTGACAGTCTCAGAAAACACACACCGTTTTCTTTTCTCTTATCCGCAGGGTTGTGAGCAGCCCCTCCCCCCAGGGGAGGCAGGAGGCGGTGCGTGTCCATCCACAGGGAAGGGACTCCCACTCCCAGCCAGGCAGCTGCCCCCAAAGAAATGTTTTCTAGCCCTTAGTAACCGTTGTCAGGGGAAGGTGGGTAACACCGATAAAAATGCTCATTTGTTTCATGTTTCTGACTTTTCTTTTAGGGGGGCTGAACTTTTCCAGGCCACGATTGTAAAGGCTGTAAGGGCAAGAATTGAGGAAGAGAAAAAGTCCATGGACCAGCTTAAGAGGCAGTAAGGATGCTTTCCTTTTATTTGGGGTTTGCCTGGTCCCATTCTGCCGGCTCTCAGCTCCCAGGGAGCCCCAAGCCCTGAGGAATCCATTTGTGGTAACTTTCACAACTGCCCAGGTGTTTGCTCTGGGTGTTGACTGAAATGGAAATGGTCCAAAGGAGTAGAGCATCGGGGTGGGGGGAAGGGGGCCGCCATGGGCGGTCCTAGTTCAGATGCTTACTCTGGAGCCTTGGGCAGGTCTGTCGAATTCTCTGAATTCCAGTTTCCGTTTTTAAATCAGGACTCACAGTTCTACCTGAGTATTGGTAAAGATTAAACAGTTAGTGAATGAGACCGGGTCGTTCCCAGTAATACTCACTTGAAGCCCATCATATCTGTGGGTTAAGTGAACAAACACAGAGTTCTCACTTTGGAAGGATCTTTAGAGATAATGTAATCCAGTCTGTTTGGGAAGAAACTAATGACCCATGTAATAGATGACTTAAAATCCACAACTAGGGCTTTCCTGGTGGCGCAGTGGTTGAGAGTCCGCCTGCTGATGCAGGGGACGCGGGTTCGTGCCCCGGTCCGGGAAGATCCCACATGCCGCGGAGCGGCTAGTTCCCGTGAGCCATGGCCACTGAGCCTGCGCGTCCAGAGCCTGTGCTCCGCAACGGGAGATGCCACACCAGTGAGAGGCCCGCATACTGGATAAAAAAAAAAAAAAATCCACAACTAACCAGAGGCAGTACTAGAAATACACCCCGAATTTCCCTGTATCCAGTTCAAGGCCTCCTTTCCCACCACACCATTCTGGAGAACTCAAGTAATGGACTGACTCCACCCAGGAGATCTGAGAATTCTTTCTTTCTTTCTTTTTTTAATTAGCCCACTGAAAATAATTATTCTCTTAGAGTGAAATTTCTAGCAGTAAGTGGAACCTCTGAGGATTGCTAGTGCCTCACATGTTTGGGGCCAGGTTTAACAGCTGATGGCCATAGCATTCAAAACCTAGCCACTTTCTCTAAGGAAATGGAGATACTCTGTCAGCCCACCAGGAAAATTCCCTGGTTTGCTAGGACTACTTAATTCCATCCTGACCTCATTTTTCCAGCTTCTTTCCCTGTGCAAAAATATTTGCCAGTAAAAATTACACTATCCCATGGCATGGTTATTTTCACAGTCAAAGATATGAGTTATGTAAAACTATATATAATGAAAATACAGTATGGTATAACTATTACCATTGTTGTTTCTAGCTATCTAAATCAGGTGTAGAGAAATAACAAATTTGAACCCACATGTAGAATGTGTTCCGAATTTCCCGTAAGTGAGACCTGTTACTATAATTCATGTCACTGGATTTTTCCATTTGTTTAAGAATGCATCCTCTCAAGTGAGAGGTCAGAATAAAAAAGAATGAAGGCAGTGATCATTGCAAAAGACAAATATTATTTAAGCTGCCCAAAACAGAAATGTCACTTAAATCAGTTTAAAAACTTGGGCAATACATTCAGAATTTTAAGAAACTAAATTAAGAAATGAAACCTTTCATGAGGGCAGATGTGGGAGAAAAAGCTCAGCATTGCGGTTTCTGAATAGACTTCCTGAATAAACAGACAAAAAGCTGCAATTCAGCATTTTTCCAGATCCAGTAAGAGATTAGATTTGACAGGGAAAAGAGTCGTAGGGTCTGATAGAATACTCGAGAACATTTGAGGAGCAACTTCCTATTTACAAAACAGTTCTCACGCGCATACATCTTTTCACCTGACCTTCACGACAACTATGTGAGGCAGACAGTATCTCAAAAGATAATGCAAAACCTGGGAGAATAAAGGATTTATATTTCATAATTTGCTGTGTTCAGAATGGCTTTGGTATAAGGTATAAGTGGACTTAAAGTATTTAGCATAATTACTATTGATCGTATGATTGAGCTAGCACCTGTGTAGTGCAAAATAACATGGGAAAAAAAAAAAAAACCAAGGAGACGTGTCGCTAATAAGTAAGCATCCACAAGTCCCAAATGTTGACCACTTTGTCCATGATTTTAGCTGTTTGCATAAAAGTGTACAGGTAACTATGGGTGTGTTCTTGGCATTGCTGCTGCTGTTTTGTTGTACAGGATGGATCGCATCAAGGCCAGGCAACAGAAATACAAAAAGGGTAAGGAGAGGATGCTGAGCTTGACTCAGGAGTCAGGGGAAGGCCAGGACATCCAAAAACTCTCTGAAGAGGATGATGAAAGTATGTTGAAACATTTCCTTCTTAGCCCAGAGTACCTTGATGTTGAGTAAAAGCATGATATTGGGTAGGGCTGTGAAATAATGTTACTTTTCCTTCTGCCAGTTTTATCAATGTATCTTTTTAACTCAGCAAGTTTTATGTTCCCATTGTGAGTGGGATGTGTTTGTTTGTTTCATAAAGTACATATTTAATGAGTCTATGACTTTACAAGTATCCCCCAGTTCAGCAAGACGACTTTAATATAACCTAGCTTCTGTTTCACGGACGTGTGATTCTGAAGAAAATAGGATGAGTTTGCTTCATTTGTTCCTTTAGGGAAGATATTTAAGCTATGCAGTCTACTGTTGCCTTTGATTTCTATAAATTTTATACAAAAATTAAATATGTAGGTCTCTGAATAATAGTAGTTAAGATATCATTCAATTATGGTCTGTTCCAATGAAACTTAAGATGAAATACATATTTATTATATCTAATTATAGATTTGTTATATCCAATTAAGTTTAAAAGCTCTTTTTAAAGATGCTTGCGTGGTGGTTTTCTGTTTGAAGGGAATGGAGAAACAATGCATGGTATTCTGCCAGTGCATAATATCTATTTATCAACAGTAAATTTATGTTTTTCCAGCCATGCATTAAAATGATCACAAGAGAAATTTCTGGTTATTGGAATTATGCATTTTAACAAATTATTTGCCACTAAATTGTTCTATAATATTTGGGTGATGCTTCTTTTCTGTTAATTCCATGGAAAATTTACTGTGAGATGCATCTTTGACAGATAACCCCTTCATTATTATATTTCTTCATCTGCCCTCAATTCCTAGAGAGAAAGTGAAAACGTGGCATTACGTTAATAGAATACTGAGTATTTACCTTGTGAAACCGGCTGCTGACCCATGTAAACTTTTCAGATTCAGTAGAGTTTCTTTTCCTGACTTCTGATGTACTTTTGCAACTTGTCTAGATTTTGACAATTGAGTTGTTAAAGCGTGGTTTTCAAAGTTTGTTTTCTCACTTTCTAAGAATTAATATTTGGACATATTTTATTTTAGGAGAAGCAGACAAACAGAAAGCCAAGGGCAAAAAAAAGCAGTGGTGGCGGCCTTGGGTTGATCATGCTTCCAGTAGGTTTTCTTGATCCTCTTACAATTTCATCGATTCTAACCCTTATATCCTTGACCAGAATTCAGGCGTCCCCATGACCTGTGTGTCCCATGCATGGTTTGACGCTTGTGACTTGATAGGATTCAGAGGGTAGGAAATGTGATCTCTGTGGGTCTCTGAGCCCGACAGATGGAGCCGTCCAGAGCAATCAGCTGGTTACCCTGTGGCTTACGTGCTCCCAAGTACCACTTACAGGCTCAGAAAGGGAAGAGGGATTAATTACTGTGTTATCCAATTCTGAGGTCCAGAGTTCTGCTGAGATGTATTTGTTTCATGGCTGAAAACCCTTCTTAAAAATGAGTTTCAGCGTTTCCTGGGACTCTGCTTTAAGGAGAACCGCTATATTTGGAGTGTCCGTGACCCTCTTTGTAAGGTACTTGACGTGAATGCCAACGAGCACCAGTGCCCTCCCCCCACCCCGCCCCATTCCCAGAGCTTTGATTCCATTTGCATGTAAAATTTCTGGGCAATTTATTAAACATAAAGATGAGGACACCTTAAAACACATTTACTTTCTCACGCTGCCTCCTTCCCAGTTTCAAAACAGCTCTAAAACTACACTCTAAATTCAATATCCAACATGTGGCTGGCCTCAGTGGCACCCGCAGCTCAGCCAGGACCAATTCAGAGCAAAGTCAGAAGATGGTTTTGGAAAAGCAGAGCTTCATAGCCACACAGAATTGGAGCATTACCCCGCTGATCACAAGGAAAAAAAAAATGGATGAGGAATCGTGGAACTCAGTGGCTTTATCTGCTCCGCTTGGCAAAGGACACAGCACTCACTATTGGCGATGGTATTCTAATGGAATGATCCATTTCAATCTGGCCCTCCTTGAATTTGTTAGAATATTGAATAATTATTAATTATCTTGCAAATTACTCAAAATGTCTTCAGCCGTTTGCGTCTTATATTATGTCTCGATTACTGTAGCTAATGTAATCATACAAGTAATATCACCAAGGTCCGTAACATCAGCAGGGTGATATTCAGAATCACTAGAAAATCACATAGATCAGAATCCTTTCCCTCACCTAATTCTTACTGTCATTTAGATCTGGTATTGGCCTTTCACCCAAGAAATAATTTCCTAAAATCAACAAGCCCATTTGAGGAAGTGATATTCAAAATTTGCTCAGGATACCTGGATGTAATCAAATGTAATCCCAAATATTGAATTTAGCATTATGGTATAAAAAAAAATCCATGAGTTCTAAAGAGTTTCACTTTATTTGCTGCTCAAAGACAAAGATTCAAGTTGAAATTCCGTGTGACTCGTATGGTCCACTGGCGTGTCAGTCATGCTAACAATCTCGTAGTGCAGGAGCTGTGTGCCGATCTCTATCAAGTCACAAGTAAACTGTGCCGATCTTTCTGTTTTAAAGGGCCCTTTGCTAATTTAGAGAGACCTATCCATTTCAAAACGGTGTCATACTGACGTTTTGTCCTTTCGTCCAGGGTTACATTCCTACTGCAATCGTTGTGGTTCTTTCCTTTGCTCATGTAAACATTGCATTTTGGAAGGAATTGGATATGGTCTTTGATCATCACCTTATGAGTTGGTTATCCTTGAAAGAACTTCTTCTGAAGGTTATTGACTTTAGATTTTCTGATTCATTTCACCCTCATTATATCAAGTTCTTGAAGGCTGGTATTACACTACCCGTGCCTGTTACAAGACTTCCAGTGCAATAATGCTGGGATGTGTGCCACTCATAGTTTGGAATCAGAGTCTGACCGTGGCGTTAAAATTTTTCTACAAAACATATTCCGTTTTACAAGCTGGTGAGGAAAGGAAAGGAATTGACATGAGGTTTATTTTGTAGACTGTGACGATTTCCAGAACTTGCCTGGAAGCACTTTATTGAAAGCCCTTTTTCTGATCTCTCTTGAGTCACTGGGCTTTTAAATATTCCTTAGAGGTGGCAAGTGTAAGAATAAGTGTCTGCCCTTGTGTAAACCCATTGACGACGTAATAATGCTGTTACGTTGTTCATATTATGGGTAAGCATCTGAGATGCTTAACATGGTCTGTAGGGGACACCCTCTCAGTTCCACATCTATGTGCACACAAACCATTGCATCATTGCTGTTCAATGATACCTTCCATCCTCGTGTAGTGGGTCTCCGTGTCAATTCTGTACAGCCTAAGTCAATGCCAAGCGTCACTTTATTGTCAGATATCTGAGATAAAGGGCCAAGTTCCTTTGGGATACAGGTGGTGGGATTTTAAGAGTCATTTTCACACTCAGCCGTCAGCATCAGCATTCATGGTACATATATGGACCCAGGCTGGGGCAGGATAGCTATCAGAGCCCAGAAACGTGTATATAAGAGCTTCTCTACTTGTTATGAGCAGATAGAACTTCAGAAAATATTCTCTATTTCCTAGTTTTATTTCAGTAACAATTTATAAAGGAATTGGAGACTTTTAAAATACTTCCTTCTTTTTTTGATGTGTTAATTGTACTTGTCACATACAAATTGGCACCATTTTTCAAATCATAAAAATCCGTGTTATGACTGTGATGAAAAATGTTTGGACTCAGTATCCACATGAAAAAAAGTTATTGAAGGTATGATTGAATACAATTGAAGCTATTGTTGATTTTAGAGGCTATAATGAGGGTAAAATGTTCAATATTGGAAATCTTGGTTTTTACCAAATGACCACGTGACGTCAAGTCCATGTGACTTTCCCTCAAATCTCTGAGCTTATCTGAAGCATTACTTTCATGGTCACCCTCACTGTCCAACAGAATGCTGTGACTTTGGTTTGTTCTTGCTTATTCTTACCTTATTTTGAATTGCGTTTATTTCCTCAGGCTTAGGCCCAGTCCTCTGGGCCTGGTTCTTTCTTCAAAATAAAAATAACAAATTACAGTGCTTCTGTTCAAGGATATAAGGCCCAATTCATTCACACTGCATCTTCACGATGGAGGCTTCAGATTTGTCTGAAATCTGGGCAAAATTATTCACTGTTGTGTTTAGTGATATTCAAGCAACTAACTTTCAACAAGCCAAGGTTCCCCATGACCTTACAACAGAGAAGTCCAAAAGATAAATAAAGACATCACGTGATGTCATCCAAAAGACACCTCAGCATTTGAAAACACAAATATAACTTGAAAATATGAATATGTTTTCCTGCAATGATGGTACAGTTCTTGTAGCATCAGAAATGCACATGCTGGGTCTCTTTTCTCTGATAAAGCAATGATCAAATTGATAAAGATTCCATTCTCCAACTTCTTTAACTCTGTGAACATTTCAGCTCTCTCTGCTCCCGTGCTTAAGACAGCAGTATGTCCTGGTAGGGACAATGTCAGGCAAGGCAAGGACGACCCATACTGTTTGTGCTTTGGGTCTTATGGTCAGCACAGTTCTCCTCAAATTTCAGTAAGTGACTGAGGGCTCCTGGTTGACCAGAAGCCTCACAGCGCTAAACTGTGTGGACCCTCTCTGCCGGACCTCTATCTGTCCCATTCTAGGCATAGAAACAGCCAGAGTGTGGTGGTGGTGCTCTTTTTTTGATGTTACCTGCCCATTTGCTCCTCATGACAATGTGTGATTTTTTTAAAAAACTCTTTCAAATGTCTTGCCATCTGTGTTACGGCCCCATGTCTGCACAGTATAAAGTGAAGGAGAAGGCTGGTGACACTGATTCTTGCTCCTGAATCATCCTGATTAGCTTTGCTACAGCAGTTTGGACCCATTCTGACAACAGCAAAGCCTCTGCTTCACTTTGGCCTTGCCTAAAGGCCCCAAAGTGCTGATAATAGTTTTTAGGCCTTTGGCCATCTTGGTAACAAAAGCGGTTGCTGCAGAGTTGATCTGGTGCATCTGTGTAAAATTTGCTATGAAAAAGGAAGAAGACGCCAGATGAATGCAGCAGCGGCCAGGTCTCCTCGGAGGCCTGGACGAGGCCTGGTGCTCTGCAGACCACATAGCACCCCCTCATCTCCTGTTTCCTCCACCCCACCAACGTCTCTTGCTGTGGTCCTTTGAAGGACAACTTGTGTGTCTTTGGGGGCATTTCATTCATACGCCCCCAGTTATCTCATATCTCTTCCAAGAAATAAGTAAATATTTTGTTTTGCTTAGTGGTCAGGAGTGGAGATTACTATTTGTTTGAAACGGACAGTGAAGAGGAGGAAGAGGAAGAATTAAAAAAGGAGGATGAAGAGCCTCCACGAAGGTCAGCTTTCCAGGTAATTACGGGGATGAGGGAATCACAGTCTTTGCTAGTTGAAGAGTTTTTCTTTTTGACAGACCTTGATTGCAGGCCTAGATTTCTTCTGCCGTGTTCATATGTTGTAGCTCCCAGAAGCGTCTGATTTACATCTGAAGTAGTGTGTCCCATCCTGCTGCTTGCTGTCAGCGTTGCCATCATTACTGCAAGAGTTCCTGCAAGAGCACTGGTCCAGCCAGGGCTTCGTTCATTTGCATAAAAAATTCTGATGCTCTATCAAAAATAAGGCTTCCTTGGGTGAACTTTCTTTTGCTGGCATTGCTTTGAATTGTTTGAGTGGACTTCTCGTTCCATAGGTGAAATAGTTGACCATGAAAATAAAATCCCTGCTTTGTTGTGAAAATAAACGGTCATTTCAGTGTTACTTCAAATTTTGAAAATCAGTTCCGTTTGTATTGCTAAAGATTTTAGAATGTATTAAAATCATGAAAACCTCCAGCCCAGTTTTGACGTTCTCAGCTTAACTGCCTTTCTTTTTCAGAGCCTGCTGTATCATTCTTGGTGATATGACTCACCAGCCTAGTATCGTGTATCCAGTGAATGTATAGTGCTTGTTAAAGCTGTGGGTTTGTCAGTAGAGTTACCTATGGGATGAAGACTTGGTAAAGATTTCTGTTACAAAGGAGCGTATATAGGACTCTTCTTTCCCATTTGTTAGACTACAGGGCACACAGAAGGACGTCCATCCAGGCTCATGATGTGTCCATGAGAAGGCCATTGTCAGCTTGCTGGCCAGGTCTTCCCAAGCTGGCAGGTTATCGCCACCCCTGTCTTCCCAGTGAAATTGAAGAACTAAATTATTCACCGGGACACCTTGCTTTGAGGCTTTGTCACCGGCCCCATTGCCTCCTGTGTGTGTTTCTCGATGACAGTGTCTATGTGCATGTCTGTAGCTGGCTTATCGAATACTAATAACTTGACTTGTTTATTTTTATTCCAACGAGTTTTCTTCTAACCATCACGCATCATGCAGCAGAGGAGAGAACATGACCATCTTCACCATTTCTACAGATTACATGAACGATAGGCTATTTTCTTTATTCCTAACCTACAAGCAGGGTATATTTGATTCCACATTCAGTGATGAGCGCGTTTTAACCTAGTCGATGTAATTATAGAGACAAACTCATACCAATGTCATATATTAAATGATCAGTTTTTGGTTTTTTTCTACTAATTACTCTTGCTTTGTCCTTCTTTGTAGAGAGCTATTGGGAAGTTTGCGTCAGCCATTTTAGCCTTGCCAAAGTCTGTCATTAAACTTCCCAAAACTATTCTTCAGTATTTAATCAGAGCTGCAAAGGTATTTGATGTTTTACTGATGTGTGGTGTGTGGCCCTCCGCTCTGTAGACCTTTAGACGAGCAGATCCCATTGCTCCACATCTGTGTTTTCCCTGTTCTATACATCGTATGATGAAGGAATTAGAAGAATTTAAAATATTAGGCAAACTTTTCCAAAAACTGTTCTGAGAAGACAAATTTCTTATTATGTGTTTTTCGGTGGACATCAGAGCCAATTAAAAAAATAGAAAGAGAAAATGCAGATACAGATCTAATTTCTCCCCTTCTCGTAGTTTCGCCTAAGTCACATCTCGTGTTAAAAGGTCACATCTGGTTGCATGCATCAGATATGATGTGTCAAAGTATGATCATTTTTCTCAGAAAGCTGGTAAAATTAGGAATCAGTAAGAAAAGACTCATTTTGCTCCATCTCCTTTCTGGCTCCCTTTTAAGCCTCCATCTTCCTAAACTGGACTCTTCTGGCATCTTCTGCCCTGCGTTCAGCATCTCTCTTCACTGGGCTGAGCTGCCGTGGATGGTCTATGCAGCCGCCACACTCCATGTCGTCAGGGAGGCTGCTGGATAAACTGTTACAGTTATTTGTTAATTCACCCACTGCACCACAGAAAGCATCCGGCTACCTATGCTGTGGCCACTAAGTTACTGGAAATCATAAACAATGAATCGCTATTCTTGTACTTTATAGAAAGCCATTTCTCCTGCCTTAATCTGGAGTAAGCACTTGAACTAATAAAATGTTCCTCCCGGGTTTAGATAGCGAGGGAGACCTTTGCTTCTCGACTTTCACCTGGGGGTCTTATTTAAGTGCAGGTTATTTAGATTCAGCAGGTCCAGTGGGACCTGAAATTCTATGTTTTTCTCAAGCTCCCAGGTGAAGTGTAAATGCTGGTTTGCCTTGAGTAGCAGGATCTCGACCTCTGGGCTCCTTCCCTTTTTAAAATGCCAGGATTCTGACTCTTAGTTTAATATTCCCTGTTGCCACTTCCCTGGGCTTCTTTTCCTCTCCCCTTTTATGACGGCACTATGAGTCTCTCCATTCATATTTAAGAATTTATATGGAAGACTGCAATGTGATTATCCCCCATCTTACTGTAAAAACAAAAAAATTTTGTTACTGGCAACAAAAAGAAAGGTCTGGATCACAACTGAATTAAAGAACATTTTAGAAAACAACCAATTTCAGTTAAAGATCTACACTTCCATAAAGTTCTCTCCTGTTTCAAAAATTAAATGTATTTTGCATAAGAAGTTTTCGGTCAAAGGAATCCCATTTCCCTAACATTTACAGTGAAATCACTCAGGGGAGAGTCTGAGATGAAGTTGGGCCAGTGGCAGTAGCAGCTGGAGAAGCCGGACGTCATTTATGCACATTTTCATGTGTTTTTCTCCTTAGCATCAGTGTGCGTGTGTCTGTTCTCCAGAGACACCATGACAGTGGGTGATAGTTACCTCTGTGACTTCAGAACTGAGATGTTTCAGAACGAAACTTAGTGTCTCAACTCTGTAAGAATTGGGATGTTTCCTCTTCCTCCTTCATTATCAACTTTTTCCTGAAACAGTTGGCCTGATCCTCTGTCCGATGTTCCTGGAACTGTAAAATATTTGTATTTCCAAACATCGACATAGAGATCATTTACCTACAAATGAGGACTTGTCATAATAGTCTCTCCGTCCCTCCTTTGCCCTTATTTGCATGATCCAAACTCTCATCTCAATGAGAAAGCACCAACAGGATCAATCATTTAAGGACCACATGTAGCACCAGGAATGCCTTTCCAATAAGGCAACATCTGAGTGGCCCGAGCCGTTTCTACGAGACTCCTTCAGTTCTGTCCTGAACCCACCCTGCTCTCTCCTTCCCACCCTCCCTCCCAGAGGCTTCATTTTTCTTCAGAGCAAAAGACTTGTGCACCTAATACATTCACAAATCCTGAATCACTTTCTTATTTTCTACTTTGGCATTCTTGCTTTATCTAAAACCAGTATCATAATAAAACTTTTTTTAAGGAAATGTCACCATATGTATCTGTTAAGCCTGAAAATTTCTCGAGTTTAGCAGTTCAGAGTTTTTTTAAAAATCAATATTTTGCCGAAGCAAGTTTGCCTATTAACATCCTAAACCTCAGAGATACTCTTAATAGAATTCCCAATTAACACGCTCAATAAACATCGACCGTCAATTCCTTTTTTTGGTGCTTCTCCTTCAAATTCCAGTTCTTCTCACTTTCCAAAATATGTTTTTGGCATAAAATAGGATAATTTTTGGCCTCCTGTGTTTCTTATTCAGAAACTGTACAGATCTTACATGTGTGTGAATTGCCCGTAAGATTCACATTTCTACCTGTGAAGAAAAAGGAAATGTTCTGTCTTAGTAACCCATGACCTTTACATTTCCATGTATGGAAAAGTTGAATCCCTCTTTATTTTTACAATGCCAGTGGTTTGCTTACACTCTGTTTTTCAAAGATTTCAGAAATCTGAAAATAATATAGAATAAAATGAAAGTGTCTGGGTTTTCAAGCGCCCCCAGGAAACACTCCTTTAACTTTATCTTCATAATAGAAAACCCAGCTTCCCTGAGACCAGGTGTGTGTGGGTGCACGCAGAGCATGCTGCTCGGCTTCGAGGTTGTGGATGGCTGACTTTGCGTATCAGGGTTTTCTTTCTGTTCCTTCTGCATGACTTGGGATACTGTTGGTGGGCGGGCTGTTCACAATTGCTCTGTTACGGTTATTGGTTGTACTGTATTAATGCAACTGTTTTTAGCTATTGAACGAAAATGACAAAAGGCAACCAGAGGCACCCCAGTTTTCCTTCTGTACCATTCTGGAATAACCCCTTAACCTTCATATCACATTATTTTTCCTCTCCAAATGCTAATCAATCTACAAAGCCCTTTCTCAAGTTGCTGGTAGTAGCCGTTATTCACAAGAGAGAGTATTGGGAATTCCCTGGTGGTCCAGTGGTTATGGCTCCATGCTTCCACTGCAGGGGACACAGGTTCGATCCCTGGTTGGGGAACTAAGATCCTGCAAGCCGAGTGGCACGGCCAAAAAAAAAAAAGAAACAGAAAAAAGAAGAGAGAGTATCAAACATGCAAAAGTATTTTCCCAAAGTAAATGAACAAAAGATGTTTTGGGTTTAACTCAAAGTTTATTTGTGCCGGGAGAAAAAAAGGAATGACACTTAGCCAGGCTTCCAGCTTGTTCCTAGCGTGTATAATGCAATAGGATCAGGAACTAAGTATCACAAATGGTGGTGGGATGTGCGGATGTGGGAGAAATGGTGGTTTGTAGACCCAAAGTATTTCATGATTGTCTGATACCGAACAAAATATATGCCTACAACATCTGTTTTCACATTTTATTTCATGATAATGGAAATAGCACAGGTCAGCTCAGTGTATTGAGGGATATGTGAAAGAGAAGTTTACTTTGTGTTCAGAGAAAAAAAAGATTCTGAAGGTCAGGAAGCTTGGTATTGGTCCCTTTTCTTTTAATTCAGCTTATTAAAAATCCAGAAAATAATGGCGCTTTCTCCCTTCAGTTTGTTTATCAAGCCTGGATTACTGACCCTAAAACAGCACTCCGACAGAGGCGCAAAGAGAAAAAAAGATCTGCAAGAGAAGAACAGAAAAGAAGGAGAAAAGAATCTGGGGACGGTAAGTGATAAATGCGGCAGCACCCCTGCTTCTGTGACCTTGAACACAAATGAGGAACCGCAAAGGACGAGCTTGGGAGGAATGAAATTCTTGACTTCTAAAGAGTGCAAAGAGTTTTACTTACCCTTAATTACTCAGGTCTTGGAATAAAGTAAAACATGAATTTAAGTTAAGGTGCATTTTATGAAGTGAGAGAGAAGAAATATAAACCTAAAGAAAGTAGAAGGAAAATAATAATTTTTAGGTGGATATTAAGTCATAGAAAAGAAATATAAGACACAACCTGATTATTAAGTGAAAAGCTGTTCTTGGAAAAAACTAATGATAAAGATGAACCTATGGAAATTTGATCAAGAAAAAAAGGGAAAGCACAATTAAAGTGTAGTCGGGAATCAGAATGGAACATAGCCACCAGTGCCATATTCAACATTATACTGATTCATTTGAAAACATATGATAGGAACACATCTCTAAGGGGGAAAAGAATTCCAAACGACAGTAAAACACACCAAAAGCAAAGTTAAAGAGCAAGTGGGGCAATCAGGAAAAATATTTTCATTATATATCAGACTAAAGACTAGTGTTCCGGATATGTTAAGAACTTCTAAAAATCAGTAAAAGAAAAATTCAACCCAATGAATGAACGGATGTGAAAAACAATTCGAGATCAGAAAATAGAAATGGCCAAAAGGAGCTCAATTTCAGTAGCAGTACAAGAAACACAAACTAAATATTTTGACATACTGTTTTTTTAACCTATTGGATTGGCAAGAACCTAAACATTTGATAGTATCACTGTTTGGAGCTAGTGGGAGCATACATATTTGTGGTGTTCTAAAGCAGCATATCCACTTTGAAGGGCAGACGTCAGTATCCATGAAAATTTTAAATGTGTGTCTCCTACCAGAGATCTGTCCCACCTCCAGGTGTATGGCTTAACTTGAATCAGTATTTGCACATGAGCACAAGCACACGTGTCTAAGAATATTCATCAAACATTATTTATAACTAACAAAAATTTGGAAACATCCTGAATGCCCACATAAAGAAGAAGAATCAAGTAAATTATGTTACCAATGTATTATGGCATACGACTTAGTAATTTAAAAAATGATATGGGCTACTTTGAACTGACTTGGAGAACAATTCCTGACGTATTGTTAAATGAAAAGCATTATGTTGCAAACTGGCATGCACATTATGAAACCATTTACGAAACAAAGGAAACCAGAGTGCCTCCAGACAATATTTTGCATTTTTAATGGGTACATATAGTCGTGTATAAATGCCAGAGGAAGATCAGGAAGAATACTTAGCAAGTTAATTACAGTGGTGACCTCTGGCAGAGGGTGGGGAGAGACTGAGATTAAGGGGTAGGATTCAAGGGAACTTTAGCCTTGTTATATTTTAGCTCTTTACAAAGAAAATGTATATATAGATTCTTTGTGAAATTTAAAATGTATTCAAAAAAGAAAAGAAAAGGAAAACATAATTTCTAATGGAACTCTAATTGCAAAGCCGTTCTCCTTTTTGACCACTCTGGTCGCTGCTACCTCCTGGTAGCTTTTATTTTAGTTTAGTTTATTGGTTTAAAAAAGGCAAAATTAAGACACAGGCAATGTAGCGAGTCAAGCAATAAAGAAGTGGATGCACAGTCTGGCCTTGAAAGCTACCCTAAGGCACCAAATCCCTGCATTGGTTGTGCTCTCTTCCGCCCCTTTCCTGTGATGTACAGGCAGTGTTTCCTTTGTTTCACAAATGAGTCCATGCCGTCCAAATTCTCCTGTGCGTTCGTCGGCAATGTATCACGAACACTTCTCCAATTAAGCATTTATAAAGCTATATCATCCTTTTTTAATAGCTGCAAAATGTTCTATAATATGGATATGCATAATTTATCCAACTCTTCCATCACTAATGGACATAAGGTTTGCTTCCAGATTTTGCCACGATTAAGAATGCTGTCATAGATATCCTTGCACAGAAGTTCACATATAGTCGCGTGTGTGTGTATTTAAATGCATGGCAAAAAGTCAGGAAGAACACACACTTCCCACAAAATAGATGATCAAAAGTGGGATTTCTGGGTTAAAGTGGGTGCTTTAATAAATATTTTCCCGAAAGGTTTTAGAAATTTACACTCCTATGTACAAGGTGCAGGAGTGTCTATTCCCCTGTAGCCTTATCCCATAGGCTATTATTACTCTTTTTATTGTGTGTCTTTCTCAAGGATGACAAACGGCTTTTATTTTCATTTGAATTTTCCTAACTAATGAGATTGAGCATTTTTTATTTCATATTTTCTTGGTATTTTTTACTTTCAAATCTGAGATTTAAAACGTTTATCATGTTCCATACTATCATTCTATTGGGTTGTTTGTCTTTATTAATTTAGGAAATATTTATATGTTAGGGATATTATCCTTTTTTATGTGTTACAAGTATCTTTTTTCCAATCCAATGCTTATCTTTTGATTTAGTTTATGGTATATATTTTCTAAGCAATGTTTAATTTTTTGTGATGTCAAATAGGTCCGAATTTCTTTTTGCAATTTCTATGTTTTCATCTTGTTTAAGGAAGTCTTCCCCTCCAATTTTATGCAAATGTTTTCTTATATTTCCTCTTAATTTTATTTACCTTTTGAATTTTTTATTATTCTGTGAAGTAGAGCTCTATTATGATAAACCTGTTCGGTAATGTCTTCCTTTTTCTATTGAAGTTAAATGCTCCTTTTCTCAATATTAAGCTCCCATTTGTGGTATGGCTCTTAGGTATGTTTCTGGACTCTGTATTCTGATCCAGTATCCTACTGTCTAGATGTGGGCTACTGTCTTATATTTTTGAGTCCAGTAGCTAGAGTTAGTTTTAATATTTAGTGTTGCAAACTTCCCTCACTATGCTCCTTTTTTCAAAATTGTATTTGCTATTCTCAGACATTTGTTCTTCCAAAATTATTGGGCCAATTCTAAAAAATCTTTAGTCACCTTGTTAATATCTCATTAGTCTGTATCATGAAGATTATTTCATGCGTAGATGCACCATCGTTTACCTACAAATCTAGGACAGCAATAATTCAAAGATATAGGGACAGAAATCAATGTTTATTTCTTTAATAAATATTTATTCAGCACCTTCTTGATACAAGGGATCATCCCTTCTTCGTCGGCAGATGAAACAAGTAGCACCTGTCCTTCCAGAGTGCCAGCTGCCTTTGTGCTTTCTGTGCAATAACTCACTCGCCCCTCACTCCCTGCTCTATACTTGGGGATGTGAGGTCCCAAAGAGTGAAGGAGCCTGCCCTGGTTACAGCCAGCCAGTGAGTGGTGGGTCTGGAATTCATAGCAGGTGTCCTGGCTCCAGACCCCTCCACCTTAACCAGTAGGGAACACAAATATAGGGGAAAAAATCCCTGTTGACATAGAAACTGCAAGGTTTCATTTAAAAAATAAGCATACATAGAATAGTGTGGGACCAGAGGACAAAAGGTGACTTATGACCCAGAGTGCAAAGGAATACAGTACTTCGTGCAAAAGATAGTCTTTGAGCAGAGCCTGGCAGAAGAAAGCAAGTTCATGTATGAAAACTAAAGAACAGGTCAGCTTAGCTAGTAAAGACGGGATGTGAAACAGAGCAGCAGAAAAGAGTACAGTAGAAAATAAGTTTGGGAAGATTAACTGGGGTCAGGTTGTGAACCGTCTTTCATAGAGTTACCAGATAAAATACATGAACCCCGGTTCTAGTTGAATTTTTTAGAAAAACAACAAATAATCTTTAAGCTTCAGTATAATTTGGACATATTGCATGGCATTTACTTACACTAAAAAATGATGTGTGGGGGCTTCCCTGGTGGCGCAGTGGTTGAGAGTCCGCCTGCTGATGTAGGGGATGCGGGTTCGTGCCCCGGTCTGGGGGGATCCCACATGCCGCGGAGCGGCTGGGCCCGTGAGCCATGGCCGCTGAGCCTGCGCGTCCGGAGCCTGTGCTCCACGACGGGAGAGGCCACAACAGCAAGGCGCCCGCGTACCGCAAAAAAAAAAAAAATGTGTTATTTATCTTAAATTTAAATTTAACTGGGTGTCCTATATTCTCATTTGCTATATCTGACAACCTCAGCCTTAAAAGAAGAGGCTAAGAAATAAAATGAAACTCTGTGATGTCATTTTAAGGGTGACCCACTAAAATTTATAACATTACCCCAAGGTGTTCAAAATTACAACTTCACAGCGTGTAACAGGAGTCAGCACACTTTTTCTGTAAAGGGCCGGATGGTAAATACTGTAAGTTTTGCAGGCTGTAAACTCCTGCTGCAACTCAACCCTGCCATCTGGGATGAGAGCAGCCTTGGACGGTATGTCCACAAATGGGTGTAGCTGTGTTCCAGTAAAATTTGAATTTCATATAAGTTTCATATGCACAAGATATTACTGTTCTTCAGACTTTTTTCAACTATTAAAAATAGTTGAACTCACAGGCCATTTAACAACAGGAAGCAGGAAAGATTTGGCCAGAGGACTGTAGTTTACCCACCCCCAGTTCCATGATTCTCATTCTGGAGTGGAGTGAAGAGAACCTGAAAGCTCAGAATTCTTATGACTTTTCCCCAGGAGCTC
Organism: Monodon monoceros; assembly: GCF_005190385.1. Classification (NCBI taxonomy): domain Eukaryota; kingdom Metazoa; phylum Chordata; class Mammalia; order Artiodactyla; family Monodontidae; genus Monodon; species Monodon monoceros. The sequence goes on along the minus strand of NW_021703765.1, from coordinate 58,361,683 downwards.
TTCAAATCGGCAGAATGTCCTAGACTTCATTATAAAATTCCTTTGAATCCAGAAGAGTAGTGTTGGCATTAATTTACCCTAAAAGGATGTAACCCGTGTTTCTCGAACAATCTTGGCAGGTCCTGTGGAGTGGGAAGACCGGGAGGATGAACCGATCAGGAAGAAGTCTGATGGACCAGGTAACAAAATAAAGGCTCCCATCGGCGGGGGGCGAGATTGGAATTTGTTTCTTGCCCAGATAGTACGTAATGGAAGGCTGCCTGAAAACAATGAATTAAATCCTTTTGCTGGACTGTGACTTAATAATCAGTGTCCCTTGAAATCTCATCTCTAGTGAAATTGCAAAGGGACTCCAAAAAGTAGACCTGACCTTTACACTGTGGGATGAAATGTTGGATTAGAGTCGGCTTGTAAATTCCTTTATCCAAGTACCTATGAAAGGGAGTTTGGAGAGCAACTTGTAAATGTCCCAGGGAAGCCATCAGAGTAGAGGCACAAAAAATATTGACAATTAATTTAAAGTACATGGAAAAGGAGTGAAGTGAGAAGTAAGTAACTGCGGAACTGAGCGGGCCTCCAGGCTTGGGCCAACCTCCTCGTCTTAGGGAAGAAAACCAAACCCCACTGCGTTTCCTCAGGACTCCACACTGTGGGGGACAGAACCGGTGTCTTCTAACTCCTAGCCCGGTCACGGTGCCGTTTGGGCTTCACGGAGTCCACAATTGGGAGGAAGATTTCTCCATCAGGAAAAAAAAGAGGAGAAACAAAAGCCTCCAAATGCAATGAACCCAGGTGCCTCTTGGCTCCACAGACGCTGCTTCGTCTCTCATGGGGCTGGCATTCCTGTAAGCATCACTTAGCAGCAGGCAAGGTTTTCAGGCTCTTTTGCTCTGGACACAAATACATCCAAGGATGCCATCTGCTGACACGAAATGAGGCTTCCTGAATGCTCTCCAAGCCCTCGGAGGCACAATCCTTGAACCTGGCCTCCACGTCCAGGTAACCGGCTCATGTGTCTGTGGGACCACATACCCCTTTATTGCTGCAAAGCTTTATCACGCTTTGCACGGCACAGCTCCTTTGCCAGGCACTTTTCCATGAGCTTTACACGCATCGACTTGTTCAACCCCCTCAAAACCCTCTTCCCCATTTAACCAAGAAGAAACTGAGGCAGAGAAAAATTAGCCCACTTCTCCAAATCTACACAACCACTTGGGTAGAGTTGGGATTTGGATCCAAGGACTCAGAATCCAGAGTTTGTGCTCTTAACAACTATGCCCTCTGGCCTCTATGGTTAAAAAATAAACAAGAATAAGAATCCTAGTTTCCCATGTGAGTCTATGATCACCCCAGTGGGTAAAGTGCACGTTATGTTACACAGGGCTCCAACATAGTAACACCATAAGCAAAACCGCAAAATAATTAGGCTTATCTTCACAGCTTCTAACAAAATAATTGTGAATATATGAAAAAAAATAGGTCGTCAAAAATATTAAGATGCTGCTAAAGTTTATCAAGTTTAGTCCTTCAGCCTCCAGGGGTCGAACTTGCCTTTGATGTCTACACGAAGAGGCTGTGGGCAGTCAGTATCTGCCAGGTGGGGCTCTCTTGGCTGGTTCCTCTGGGCCTGCTTGACCCGGAGGCTCAAGGCCCCTTCTCACTACATGGTTCCCCCAGCTCCTTTTCCAGAGTCCCAGCTAGCAGCTCCAAGGTTCCTGTGACCTCAGTAGGTAGCACCGTCTACCGCTTCCTTGTGTCTCCCTGACCCACCTGGACCATGTGCGGAGCCCACACTCTAGCTAAGCTTCCCTTGGATGGATTTCCTTTGGAAAGAGCAAAATTTCACCTGAGAGAAGTTCTGCCTTTCTCCTAGGCCACCCAAATGCACAAATAATTTTTTTCCATGACAAAGTCAAACTCTGGTTCATGTTTCAGTCTCTAAAGTAGAGAGAGGACAGTGACCAGGGGTGGGCCCTACACCTGGGCTAGAGGTTGCAAGACTCTACCACTTCTGGGCTAAATCCCACCTGCCACCTGTTCTTCTGTGGCTTGTTAGCTAAGAATGACTTTTACCATGTTTCATGGCTGGAAAAAAATCAAAAGAAGAAGAGTATTTAATGACATATGAAAACTATGGGATTCAAGTGTCAGTGTCCGTCATTAAAGTTTGGTAACCCAGGCTTGCCCATTGATAAACGATCCACCCACTGTCTACAGCTGCTTTCACACCAGCACAGCCGAGATGACCAGAGACAGCAAGGCTGCAAAGCTGGAAATGTGTACTGTACGGCCCCATCCAGAAAATGACCCCCCCGCACAGAAAAGCTCATGTCAGAGAATTTTGTCTTTTTCTACCTGCTGTATTAGTGACCTTAAACTACAACCGTTCCAAACGATCATCATTAATCATAAATTCATTACGATCTTACTATGACACTTGAATCTGATTTCCTTTTTCTGGTGAGAGGAAGAGTGAAGGATACAGGTTGTTTTTCTTATTGAGGGTCTTGGTGGTGGTGCTTTGATTTTTTTTTTTAAACAATAAGGCAATTCTTAATTCATTGTCCTGTTCACTAAGTATTCCCTTTATTGCAGTCAGTGTTTGAAATAGCTAATAAAACTAATTTTTTAAAAAGCCAAAGTAAAAAAATGTACACATGGATGGTGATTTGGTGATGTGTCTTGAAGCGTTCCTTGTATACCAGTTGTAAAAGCACTGATTTACGAGAAGCAATGAGTGAGACAGACGGTTAATATGGGATCTTCCCTCTTTTATTTTGATTCTGACCTAAAATAAGTTACGTCACAGCCATGACCCAGAGTTCACATTGAATTCTGGGGGTGCCGGAGAGGCACGACATCAGGGACACGGTGGGACCCCGAGTGGAGCTTGTCACACGCGGCCTCCCAGGCGGGTCCCCAGTCACAGCTGAGATGAGAAAGGCAGCCCAGGGTCATCGGGAATCTCGGGGCTCCTGTGTTTTGGAGAGGACTGACCCCCACCCACAACCCCCGGGGAAAATTTTGTAGTTAGCACAGCTTGATGTCATTAAATACATATGGACAAGATAAGTCAGTGGTTTAGATAGACTCTTAGTGTGTGGACTGAATTCCCTACAAAATACCTTTGAGGCGGTTTAACTGCAATCCAGCTGCAGTGAGAAGCATCAGAGTCTTCTGAGCCAACAGAATTGTTTCCCACGACAATTGTTACTTAAGAAAAGAAGAAACGTACAGGAACAGTGTTAAAGGACCCAGTTACCTGGATAGATACAGACTGTTTCTGTCCCTGCGTCAGTAACAAATATCTTTGAGCACAATCTCTACTTTTAATCAAACCTGGTAACTGCATACAGACCTATTCTGACTGATGCTTTGACCCAAGGTTAAAAACTCTATCCGCGGGCTTCCCTGGTGGTGCAGTGGTTGAGAATCTGCCTGCTAATGCAGGGGACACGGGTTCAAGCCCAGGTCTGGGAGGATCCCACATGCCGTGGAGCAACTAGGCCCATGAGCCACAACTACTGACCCTGCGCGTCTGGAGCCTGTGCTCTGCAACAAGAGGCCGCGATAGTGATAAGGCCCACGCACCACGATGAAGAGTGGCCCCCGTTTGCCACAACTAGAGAAAGCCCTCATACAGAAATGAAGACCCAACACAGCAAAAATAAATTAATTAATTAATAAACTCCTATCCCCAACATCTTCAAAAAAAAAAAAAGCATTAAGTCCCTGGAATTTATTAAAAAAAACTCTATCCGTGTTTGGTTTTGGTGCTTCCGCAGCAGGTGTGGAAAGGTCCGCCCACGGCTTCCTAGCCTGCGGTCCCCACGACGCCCCTGTCACTCCATGTTGGGGACGAGGGCAAAACCAGGGCTGCCTTTGGTAAAATACCACACACAGCACCACGGCTGAGGGCACGATGTCCCTTTAAATCGTGTTCTCTTCTTCCTCCTAGATAATATCATCAAGAGGATATTTAATATTCTGAAGTTCACCTGGGTCCTGTTTCTGGCGACCGTGGACAGTTTCACAACGTGGCTGAACTCCATCTCCAGGGAGCACATCGACATCTCCACCGTCCTGAGGATCGAGAGGTGCATGCTGACCAGAGAGATTAAAAAGGTAGCACTACTGGCATGATTCTGAAAGTCAGTATACAGAGCCCCAAGTAGGATCAGACAAAATCCGTTCTCTCTAGACAGTCTTTACATAACCCCTTTGCTTTTTTGTATATTTAAGTCTGTTCCATGCTCAGAACGAAAATAATCAGACACCACACACACACTCACACAGTCCCCGGATCTCGGCCAGTGGGTCCTTTCTGTCCCCCCCCCTTCACCACCGTTTGCAGCTGCGCAGGCTCTGTCGTGTCTCATAAAGGGGCATGTTGTATAGTCTGGCAAGTTTGATGTGAAACTTCTCATAGGGAAAATTAGGATATATGCAGAGCCACAAAACACAGCCATAGATGGTTTACAGATTACATTTGAAAACAATCGTTCATTGCTGGAAAAGTTACTCTGACTTAGCAAAATTATCTACATATAAGAAGGGCTTTCTTTTTCAATATTTTAACTTTAGTTTTGGAGATGTAAGTGACATATAACATATTAATTTCAGGTTTACAACATAATAATTTGGTATTTGTATATATTGTGAAATGATCACCACAGAAAGTCTAGTTAGCATCCATCACCACACCTTGTTATAAATTTTTTTCTTGTGATGAGGACTTTGAAGATCTATTCTCTTAGTAACTTTCGAATATGCAATACAGTGTTGTTAACTATAGTCCCCATGCTGTACATTGCATCCCCAGCATTTATTTATTTTATAACAGAAAGTTTGTACATTTGACCATCTTCACCCATAAATGAGAACGGGTTTCTGTTCAGCATGACCCAGTCACATCGGGCACCATTAATTCAATGAGTTAATGTCGATCCCCAGCTTGACTAGCTTGGCTTTTCATCCTATTCAAGGTGTGCATGATGGTGGAGGGTTGTCCGTATTGAGCAGTGCCAGGCAGCTGCACAGGCCTAGTGCTTCGTGAGGACCGTGACAATGTCTCCTTCTCTGCAGGGCAACGTCCCGACCCGGGAGAGCATCCAAATGTACTATCAGAACCACATCATGAACCTTTCCAGAGAGTCGGGACTGGACACCATTGATGACCGTCCTGGCGCCACCGCAGGTATACAGACAGCCCATAGGATGGACAGCTTAGATTCCCACGACAGCATCTCCAGGTACGTCACGTGCTCCACGATGGTGTTGCTTTTGACAAAGGTAACAGAGGTGAGAAATGATGGGTGAGGTGCAGATTGATCAGAATCATGCGGGGTGCCCAGCCATTCCGGGCTGTCTCTGTGGCCACAGCCAAGCAGAGCATTGCCTATCCCTGGACCGGGCAGATAGAAGCAGGAATCAATAATAATTATTAGCAGGAGCTGTATGATTCACAGCCACAGGACCGGGATTTCCAAGCTGGAGTCAAGTCAGATGGACGAGCCTTCCACATCACAAAATGACGAATTGTATCAAGAGCTGCCTCTTTAATGCCTTTAAAATGCTGCTCCAGAAAGAATCTTCTGTTCTAGAATCTTCTACTATCTTTTGCCATCCTTTATCTTTTTCCTTTCAGAAACGTTACTTTATGGTTCGTAATTTTAGAAATTTGAGACGTGGTTCTGTCTGCCCCCATCTTCCGCATTGTGTGGTCACAGCCTTACTTCACACAGGCACCTGCGCTGACCCTTCACCTGGGGCTGCACTAAACACTGTGCATGGGTTTCTTCACTTTATCCTTAAAAGACCCTTCGAGATGTACTGTTATCATCCCCATTTGACAGAGACATGAGCCTCTTCTGAAATTTCATGAGGCTATAGACTATTTCCCAAAGGGGGAAACCACACATAATTACAAATTTTTTATGTAGAACTTCAGGGGTTTCACGGGCCTCCAGAATATTATATGTGAGCCTGGCTTAAGAATAGTGGTTCCAGAACCAAACTCTGAACCAAATGAATCAAAGAGAAAATTAGAAAGTAAACTGAAAATCAGTTGTTCATAAAATAAACATACATGATTCGTTATTCCTGAAAGTTACTTATTAGTAACTTTCAGCTGTGTAACCACTGAGAATGTGGTCAATTAAGAAAGTAACTAAGTACTGTAAATCACAACTTTAGGAGGTTGAAGAAGAAAAAGAAAATAAAGACTGGCCAAAATAAAATCAAGTAACTGCCTTTAAATCTGATCCAAGGTGACAAACATAAAGCTGCACCCATAGTCAAAAACTGTGAGGCAGGAGATTTTTAAATCCATCGATTGCTTTTTAACAAAGACTGTCAAAGTATTCCAAACATTTTTAAATGTTCAATCCGTCAATACATTTACTAGTAGGAAGCCAATACCTTTAAAATTACTTTTTAATGTTCTTTTACTCTTTATTTGTAACCTAAAGAAAAGGGAGACACAATAGGTTCATTATGTCATTAGTAGCTGAGTGAACATATTTGCCCTTTCCTTAAAGGCAGAGCAGAGCTTCCAGTTTCTTTGTTTAGGAAACTTTCAAATCATGTGTCTGCATTAGAGTCCACAGGAAGCCTTGCCGATTGCTGGGGAGGCAGTGACCTTCTCTGGGAGGGACTCCCAGCATGGAAGCTTGCTCTCCGACACCTGTGCCCTGCGGCAGGGTAGTGTCAACCCTGGCGGGGACATGGGGACACACACGCTCCATGGGGCCCGGCCCCTTTCCGAGGACCCAGCCTGCATGGAGCCTTCCTACTCACCCCATCTCACCCGCTTTTCCCTCTGGCAGACAGTAGAGGGGGTCAGGGTGGGAACCTAACAAAGGAGTTTGTATTCCCTTTGACTTATTGGAATCGTCCCGATTTCCTTCAAATCCAGTTGTAAAATAGCGCTTTTTTAAAAAATGGTTGTTTTATGAAATCGGATATCCTCTACCTTCCCAGAAAATAAATTAGTTTAAGTTCCGTCAGGAAACGGTGACATTCTAAGGAACATTCCTAGATATGACCAGAGTGGTTATCATTTGAAATGTGTGCTGTGTGCCCCTGGGGTATCTCGATGAAGACATTGTCTGATTAGATTTGTCATCTGTTACTGTGAAGCTTCTCCTCTTCCCTTTCACTTTTAAAACTGTCCTGGCTTGGATGACAAATTGGTCCACTGCAAATAACCCAATAGTCTGGGGTTGTGTGGGGTCCGAAAGTGGGCTGATGTGACAGTACAACTCACCTAAGAATTAACAAGGTTAATAGGACTTTGGGGTCAGAGCAATGATACCCGTGCAGAAAATCGAGCAGGTGAGGGCGCACAGCATCTTTCTGCTCCCAACTCCCAAAAGGCCATGGGATCCACCTCTGAAAATAGGAAATGACACAGAAGCTCACAGATCCAGTTCCATCATCTCATAAATGATGAAACCGACCCCGAAGAGGGGAAGCGCTTTATCTAAAACCCAGCAGGCAGCCAGTGTCGGTCGGCGTGGAGACCCAGGCCCAGGCCCACTGTGCTCGTCCACTGCGTTCCTAGTTCATCTCCCCATCATCTCCTCTTTTTGTCCAGGACGGGTTGACATCTAAAGGAGTCAATGTCATTTTTTTAAAATCCTTATTAGAGACTGTTTGGTCGCCTGCGTGTTCCCCCCTCTCATTGCCCGACCCCCGTGTTGGCCATATGGCTGTAACGTGCAGTCAGGGTGGCCCCTCCAGAGCACTCGGGGCTTGGTGGGGGAGCTATAACTCCAGGAACCTGAAACCCTTTAATGGTTCCATGAGAACCTCGAATTCCCTACTCCCACAGGGGAGCCCAGAGGTAGCTCCACTGTCCTGAATGGTTTCCATTTCTGCCCCATGGTCACTGACTGTGGGCGTCTGACTGTGTGGCCAACACACAGCAGGTCCCCTAGTGCAGCCACATGTGACGTTTATTCAGGAAATCAGCCGTCCAGTATCACAAGGGTCAGCCGGGTCACTCATGCTCAAGCTGAAGATTAGCGCCCCAGGAGCCTCTGTGTCAGGCACTTTGGGGGGAGTGTCCCTCTCTGGGATTAAACTCTGCATATGGACTGCAGTCACACCTCTGTCTGAGCTCTGTTGGCTGCATCTCCAGTACTGTGATCACCCAGTAGCAGCTCAGCCCTAACTCTGCCACCCTTCCTCCCTGATTGTCAGGTGACAGGAGCTGAGGATTTCAGCCGATGGGCTCTCGCCCTCATGACATCCGCCAACACCTAAAACGTGATCTGAAGAAAACCATTCATTAGGCTCAATGAACAGTTAACAGACAAAATGGCCCTGCCACTGCTGGATTTCCTTTGTTGTTGCCTTTTACCATTTTGTTTCATTTTTTTGATGTTGGTTTATATCCAGTTGCATATCAAACCAGCATCTCTTCTCCAAGCCATCTAGTTTGGTTCAACTGAATATCACTCAGAAAATGGGATGGAAAATTCAGTTTGTTGTGGTCAGTCCTGAGCTTCCCTCTTTCCCTTTGGAGACTGTGTTTAAAAAAAAAAAATGACATTTTTATATAGACTTTACATGAGCAGATATTTCTGTGTAACCAGTTTGGCTACAAAATGCTCTCAGTGAACTCAGAATTGGGCGGGGGGCTGTGAATAAAACATGTTTCCTTTCATCAAAAAAAAAACTCAGTTGTAAAACTATGAATTCTGCTCTGTGAGAGAGAGGTCGGGACTTGTCTTTATTCTAGTTCCCTGTCCCACCCAGAGAGCGACATTTCCTCATTTATCAGCTGTTATATTCTTTTCAGCCCAGTACTGCTGTGTTTTATCTTCCCTTTTCTGTCCTGGAGGCCCTGCTGCGATGGTCGCTGTCCGTGGTGCTGGAGTGGCGTGTGGTTTGCTGCATGGCGGTGTCTGGGTCGCTGACCGTGTGTGACTCCTGTTCCAGTGCTGTTTTAACACTGTGTCTCTGTGACTGTTTGCGCTGCTAGCTGCTACACGGAAGCAACCATGCTGTTCTCAAGGCAGTCCACCCTTGATGATTTAGATGGACCAGAAACTGTTCCTAAAACAAGTGAGCGCGCTCGGCCCGGGCTCCGTAAAATGCTCAGCATGGATGTGTCCTCTTCGTCGGCTGAGAGCACCAGCTTAGCCTCCAGGTGCTCACACGTGCATGCGTTGTCCGTAACCGTGTCACCTCCCGCCTGGGTCATTGCACAAATGAGTTCTTGTGACCTGTGTGTTTCTGTTAATTTTTATTTTAAGAATGTGCATGACTAACCAAAGCATAACCACTGCCCTTCCTGGGATACAACTGGTCGTTCCCAGGACAGCATTCTATTAAACTAACTGCTCTTTGGTTTTTGTCTGTTAGGAGTTTCTTAAAAATCCTACTATAAACATTGTCCTTCATTTTGTAAGTATTTCACACTTTTTATTTCCAAAGGAACAAGCATGTTTCCTCCTTGGTTGAGGGCTCAGGTAGGTGGTCCTCACAGGGAGAAATGGGTCAGGAAGGGCAGGAAACTTTTTCTCACGATTTCATCCAAAGATCCATGAAGTAGGGGAAAAAAAATCCCCAAATCCCATATGTAGTCACATTTGGTTGATACAGAATGAATCTGTCCACGTTTTATACGCATAATTAACATAAAAGTCAGGATATATTTTACCATTGGTTTTTTAAAAAGAATATTATTGTGCAGTAGAATATATCACCTTTGTAGACCTTAACTTGTTTGGTTTGGAAACGATTACTTTGGGCTTAAGTTTTCTCATTAAATCCTATGATAAAACAATAATCATTGAGAAATGAAATTACTTGCGTAAAAGCCACAAGCTCTTTTTTGAATTGCCTTTGAAAAGTCAGCAGGAGCACAGAAGCATGAGCGGCATTGTGCTTATCCCGACACCAAACAACCTACCCAGATAACCCAATCCAAAACTAATGTCAACGTTGGCAAATCAGGGGGGTGTTAAGTCCTTGTTGCCGGCAGCTATGTATCTCAGTTCAGAGCTGCAGGAGGCTGGTGCCTGGTGTTTCTGGGAATGCCATGGCCATTTGAGATGTCTTCTGGCTGGCACATGCTATGCCATTCCACTCTGTTGATTCCTGAATGTACCAGGATTTGCTGAATCCCTTTGGGGCCAGACCTCATTTAAAACCACAGAGAGCGTGCCTGTGGTCGTTTACGGTCCCACTGGAAGTTAGACCAGGTGTGGGGCTGGCTCCAGTGGTCTGAAAACTCAGTGGGGTGATCAGTCAGTTTCACGGCCATGTCTAATCAAGGTAAGTCTTAGCCAAAGGCTGGCTGTCTTGGTGTTCCGACAGCCTTCTAACTGATGTGCACGCTTAGAACCAAAGCCCTGGGGACGCTGAAGACCCCTGAGTTAGGATCAAGAGCTCATACAAATGTGGTTCTTCAGTCTCAGGGCTCGGCCAAACGCATTCATTCATTCATATGTGTGCTCCAGTGTCCGTGACAAGAGAATGGGTACAGTCTGCGCATTTGAGCATCTCAGTGTTTATGTCCCCAGCTGCGCACACGTGCCGTTCAGATAGCAGCACCTTCTCAGAGTCTAACAGATTATCGCTCTACACCCAGCAGACTCTGCACCTCTAGATGACTTTTGCCCCCTCCCCTTCAGGGCTGGGTGTGTCGAGGTAGACAGTATAGAAAGCACGCTTTGAATTTCACGGCTCTCTGCTGTATTTCATTTCCAGCTTTTCCTGCACAGACCTGGCAGGGAAAGTTAGAAGGACAGGAGGGATGCAAAAGAGAAGAGAAGGAAGCAAAAGTAGAGTGAAGATAATGGCAGAGGAGCTCATGAAAAAGGAAGCTGGAAGGGGAGCTGGTAGCGGAAAGCTGTTGGGAGGAGAGAGAGCAGGAGGGCAGCCCGAGCTGGAGACTCAGCCCTGGGGAGAGACCCTCAGAGCAGACAGTGGTGGGCGGGGCTTCCACATGCCAGGCGGTGGGGAGGTGGTAAGCACTCAGTCAGATGTAAGAGGCACCAGTGAGAAAAGGCAAAGGATGGAAACACAGGGAGAAGCAAGCATGCAGGAAGTGTGCCGTGTGTTATAAAGCATGCCATTGTCTTGCCAACGGTCCATCATTCCTGTCCTCCCCTTACGGATCTGGGGTCCACTGAGAGTAGAGTGTATCTTGGCTAAGACCTGCGGACCCAGCCAGCTGAGGCTTCTCGTTTCCGTGAGCACCTTTCTTTAAAATCCGTACACTGGGAGGTGAGCTGTGCTCACTGTGTCTTGATTGGAAATAAACACCAGGCCCCGTGGCTGGGAAGCTTGATGGGATTGAAAACCTCTGCTCAGGAGGGTTTAGCACCCTGGGAGCCGCAGCCCAGCCCACCGTCTCTGCGGACCAGACAGATTATCCAGACAGAGCAAAGCCGATGGAACACGAGGGAGCGAGGGGGCGTTTCCCCCCACGTGCCTGGATGCGTGGCTGTGGGTGCCCTCGGGAGGGCGGGGAGTGGGATGCTGAGACCAGGTGGTGCCTGTCCCTGTGTCCCGACAGTGAGCCCACGCAGTGCACGATGCTGTACTCGCGCCAGGGGACCACAGAGACCATAGAGGAGGTGGAGGCCGAGCAGGATGAGGAAGTGCCTGAGGATACCCAGTCCCCGCAGGACCCCATGCAGGACAGCGAGGTGGAGGCCCCGCCGTCCTACAGCAAGGCCGTCAGCTTGGAGCGCCTGTCTTTTGACTCCCGGGACGACTCAGGGGGCCAGACCCACATGGCGGTCAGCCCCGACGACAGCCGCTCAGACCGCCTGGAGGCCAGCATCCTGCCACCCCTGACCCATGAGCTGACGGCCAGCGAGCTACTGCTGAACAAGTAAGAGCCTCGGCCACAGCGAAGGCCACAGCCGGGAGTGTCCCTTAGTGCCCGCTGGGCTGCTGGGCGCAGAGACCCACGTGCAAAACGTCCACTCGGACGTTTAGAGGCAACGTGCTGCTTTCAGTACTTCCTGCACCGCAAGTAGGAGCCAACTTGGTGCTTCTACCACTGAATCGTGCAACCAGCAAAGTGTCTGTAACAGACATGAGTGCTCACGTCTCTTTATTTATTTATTTATTTATTTATTTTTGGCTGCATTGGGTCTTCATTGCTCCACGTGGGCTTTCTCTAGCTGCGGCGAGCGGGGGCCACTCTTCTTTGCGGTGCACGGGCTTCTCATTGTGGTGGCTTCTCTTGTTGCAGAGCACAGGCTCTAGGCGTGTGGGCTTCAGTAGTTGTGGCTCACGGGCTCTAGAGCGCAGGCTCAGTAGTTGTGGCTCACGAGCTTAGTTGCTCCGTGGCATGTGGGATCATCCCGGACCAGGGCTCGAACCCGTGTCCCCTGCATTGGCAGACAGATTCTTAACCACTGCGCCACCAGGGAAGCGCCTCATGTCTCTTTCTGTAGCACAATATGAGGTTGACGCCACAAGACACCTGGGGACCCGGGAAGCAGGGAGGGACACCAGGGTCACACCAAGAGGAAATCAGTCATCTGGGGGAATTAAGACCCACGTAGCGTCACGCTGCTTATTCTAACAGGATGTTCCGTGACGATGAGCTGGAAGAGTCGGAGAAGTTCTATGTCGGGCAGCCCCGCTTCCTGCTGCTGTTCTACGCCATGTACAACACGCTGGTGGCCCGCTCGGAGACGGCGTGCTACTTCGTCATCATCCTCAACCACATGGTCTCCGCCTCCGTGGTCACACTCGTGCTGCCCATCCTGATCTTCCTCTGGGCCATGCTGTCCGTCCCCCGGCCCAGCAGACGCTTCTGGATGATGGCCATCGTCTACACAGAGGTGGGCCTCGGGCGGAACTGGCCTGCCCGTCACAGGGCATCACTCTGGGTGGGCCTGCCCGGCTCCAGACAATTTCACATAAACAGTCAGTGAAACGGATATTCTTAGGTGGACACATGATTATAACCAACAGTTACCTGGTGCCGGTAATTATATTTATCTTTTCACATTTCACACCTCACACCGCATAGGGGCTAATATCATTCCATCTAACAGGTAAGGAAATAGCCTCACTGAGATTAAATAATTGCCCCGAAGTTACCCAACTAGCGAGTGGCGGGGGAGGCCTTTGAGGTCCGGTGTCTGCCCTGTGGTTTCAGCCACCAAGACGGTAAGTGAAAGGCAGACACAAGCACGGCCCGGGGGCCAGTGCAAAGTCAGTGAGTGGACATTGGATCAGACAATACAGTGAGCACTTTGAACAGTTCGATGCAACATGCGTTTTTCCCATTTTTAAACCTAAAGCCAATTTCCACACATCAAAACACACAGTCACATACCCACCCCCTTAAAAGTCTGAATAACAGAAAAGGAGAATTGCCACCCCGTTTTCATCACCCGTGAGGGGACAAGAGACACTCTGTCCAAATATACGAACCTGCTTTTCTGCCCTGCCCTGTTGTGTACGTAGCAGTTCACAAATTCCCATGGCAACCATAAAACTGGGAGTAAAAGGGAGGCTCTCACAGACTTTGCTCCTTGGGCCATCACGGTTCTTTGTCATCTTAGGTTTGTGAAGAAGCCTCATTTTCTTACCTGGCTCAGAAGGAAAGTTTTCACTAACAGTGGAGCTGTAATTGCTTCTTCAAGGGTAGTACTCATCATGGTGTAGAGTTAGAGTCTAGAAATTTTATAGGTTTACAAGTAATTCAACAGCAAAATTAAAACAAAGTCGTGTATTAAATCATCTCCAAAGTATTCATTTTAAAGTATTGCTATCATGCATCTTATTTCCATAATAAAAATAAAAAATGTGAAGCCAAATACATACCCATGACTTTAATTAGTCTGTCTAAATAATGGCTCTTAAATATTACTTCCATTGCGTAACTTGGTGATCGGGGCATAAGCGACTCCCTGTTTGGGGCCTGGAGATTCTCCCCAGCGCCTCTGCAGGAGGAGCTTCTTACCCCGGCTTGAGGTAAGGGCAGGTTCTAGGAATGTGGAGAAGGGAGAAAGAGCCGCTGGTGCACAGCTTTCGTCTTGAAATGAGATCTTCCCGATTCAAAGCGGGGCTCTCCATTTTCTCTGTCACACTGAGGTGTTGTTGACGTAAATTCCCTCCACAACCCAGACTTTGGGCCACAGCTGGGGGCTCTGCTGGGCAAGAGGAAACAACAGAAAGTTTTAAAAAATGGTCGTTCCTGTTTCTCAGTGGTCGCAGGTTCCTGTGGCAAACTGATGAGTGGAAACGGAGAATTGCCTACAGTTCAAAACCATACCGTGTGGGCGGGCGCCAGTGCAGAGCGCGGCGGGCGTGTGGCCTCGTGTAGCCGGGGTGGGGGGACTCGTCAGCACAAGGGGGTACGTGGGAAGGAGAGAAGTTCGGCAAGGACGAAAGCAAAGTGAGTCCAGTCCTTGCGAAGAAACGAAGGCGTAAGACAGCCCGGCGAGCACGGGACGGACGGGCCATGATGGGGCTGCAAGGAGGCTGGAGGGGCGGGCAGCAGAGGTGCCCAGGGATGCCTGTCCACGGGGTATGAGCTCAGCACTCGGTCACTTGGATTGAAGGAGTTGAACGGGACACGACTCCGTCAAGTGTGTGTTTTAGCAAGTTTTCATAAAGTGGAGGCTTGGAAAACAGCCGGGGTGAGAAATATCACGGTCCGGACCGATGTCACCGCAGGGGGGCTGAGAGGAGGGGGCAGAGGAGCAGGTTCAGGAAGGGACACCGGGTGGGGTGCAAGGGGGGTGTGGCTGGACTCTGGCTTCTGTGTGGGTACCCAGCGTGCTGGGTGCAAGCACCAGGGTAAGGGACGCAGGGCTGCTCTTCACAGAGGCTCGACTTTGGGAAGAAGTGTGAGAGGAGGAGGGCTGAAAGGGGACTCTAGGTCAATGGAGGACTTGTAAAACTATTTTTATTGATGGATTATGTGTAATGAATTAACCCCTGATGACACAGACGTTGGATGATGTTTCAGTGTCCATCTCTGCAGACATCTCCACGTTTGCACCGTGAGCTAGTTACCAGCACAATTGGCAAGATTTTGTTTCATTCACTTTTATTTCTTGAGGACTTCCAGTGAGCAATAAAATGGTGAGAAGAGAGAGAAGAGAATAAAGTAATATCGTGTACAGTGAGCCTGTGTGGTTTGCTCCTAAAGATTACAAATTAAAGCAATACCGTAAAGTATAAAGATCTTCCTGTTCTTGTTGGTTCTAATTACCATAGTTAATAGCTGAATACTTGTATAAATATCTAATTGAATCAGTAGAAATTAGCCAATTCCTCAACAGTAGCAGAAGTCATTTAAGCCGAGTCAGAAGTAAGCTAAATGGCCCTGATGTATCCGTAGTCAAAGGCCCTGGAGGTGGGCTTCCCTGATGGCGCAGTGGTTGAGAGTCCGCCTGCCGATGCAGGGGACACGGGTTCGTGCCTCGGTCCGGGAAGATCCCACATACCGCGGAGCGGCTGGGCCCGTGAGCCATGGCTGCTGAGCCTGTGCTCCACAACGGGAGAGGCCACAGCAGTGAGTAGGCCCGCGTACCGCAAAAAAAAAGGCCCTGGAGGTGAGATTCTGCGCTTGTCCTAAAGTCAGAGTCTGAGAATGAGAATTTGTTATTCCACATGGTGTGTGCATTCCCAGCAACAAAACTGAGACTTTTTTCCCTTAATTTTTTTGTATCACTGTTTCTCCTATAGAACTATTCTTAAAAGGACTCGTTTTTTAAAAATTTCTATCATCTGTGTGCAGGTGGCAATTGTGGTCAAGTATTTCTTCCAGTTTGGGTTCTTTCCCTGGAACAAGAATGTGGAATTGAACAAAGACAAGCCTTACCACCCACCCAATATCATCGGGGTGGAGAAGAAGGAGGGCTACGTTCTCTACGACCTCATCCAGCTGCTGGCCCTCTTCTTCCACCGGTCCATCCTGAAGGTACTGCCCGTTCACAGCCCCTGAAAGATTCCCGAGAACCCGAACATTGGGATCGCGTGGGGCCGAGGGTCCGTGGGGTGGGGTCTGTGTGTGTGCTCTTTTTTCCTTATTAACAGACAGTTGTGTCCATTTCATTCATTTTCTCCAACACTGTGTGCTCAATAATGGAGTTTGTAATAAATCAAGGGGAAATTTTCCCGTTTCTACCCTGGGCTGAATACAGCCTAATTAACCCAACGCCCGAACGGTGAGCAGTTCTTACCTCCTGATCCACGGCAGATCATCAGGGAGCTGCAGTTTGGGGTCTCCTCTCCATCCTGACCTCGGCCCACCCGCTTCTAGTAGCATTGCTTTTGTTGTAGTTTCTTTTCGTGAAACCACTGGCTTTAGTGAGAGACCGTGTACGTGATGGGCCCGGGAAGCCCAGGGCTGTGCTCCCAGGGAGCACAGCCTGAGAAAGCCATTCCCTCGTTGCTCTGGGAAGACCTGTCTACAGAGTGACCTTCTCGGGATCAGTAACTCCTGTCACCCCACTGAGCATCTGTGGGGCTTTTTCTTCTCACACACTGTGAATTATAAGCTAAACTTGTAATATGCCACTCAACTCTAAAACTTAGATATTGATGTGCCTATGGTCACAGTCTTACTTTCCTTCTCTTATTTTAACCTTGTCTCGTATAACGTATTTTAAATTCATTTTATCAAGTAGTATCTTTATTCGTTCCTTTTGAGAACAAGCTTGGCCTCAGTTAATGCATACA
This sequence comes from Monodon monoceros, assembly GCF_005190385.1. Taxonomy (NCBI): domain Eukaryota; kingdom Metazoa; phylum Chordata; class Mammalia; order Artiodactyla; family Monodontidae; genus Monodon; species Monodon monoceros. The sequence goes on along the minus strand of NW_021703765.1, from coordinate 58,345,006 downwards.
CACACATACATGCACACATACATGTAACAGTATGTTCAACTTCTGTCCTATTCAGTGGGCTGTTTCAAACAGGCTTTCATGGTGTACCATGACCAAGACCTTTACTCCGCCTTTTGTCACCTTGCAAACTGCAAGTCCCTAACCCTTCACTTGGCGGGGGGTGGCTTACCTGAGTCATTGGGGCGTGGTGAGTTTGCAAAGGTATTTATCCACAGGCACCCATTAGCCAAAATAAAATTTGCTTAATTTTTCCAGTTCTTCTGATGAATATGGTAATTACCTGAATGTAGCCAATTGACTAATTCTTGACGAACATATTAATAGATGTTTAACCTTATCTTTTTAGTTCTAGAAATTAAAGTTTTAAACTTCAGCATTTAGTATAATTTTGGCCGCTTCCAATTTCTCTTGCAAATTCTGAATCCTTTTGCGTGTCATTTTAAGAAAATTATAAAACTTTAGATATTTTTATTACTTTTTCATCAACATTCAAATGGTTTAACAGCTATGATTTTATATTTAAAGCACAGGATAAATGAAATGTTCGGGTTTCATATTGGTACACTTACTCTGATTTCTTCTTTGAAAATGTCTTATATACAGTGAATATATTTGAGGTACTGTAATGCTGAAATTTTGGCTGATGGTATGAAAAATGCTTTTGTAATGATAAATCCTTTCATAAAAAGACAAAACTATCCTACAGCTTTTGAAAAAATAAGCCTTTTGACAATGCTGCTTTGAAATCCAAACAATTAAAAACTATGTGCAAATTTCAAAAGTGGTCAAAATTATCCTATTTATATGAATCACTATAATATTATAAATAATTGGAAGAATTAACAAACCTAAATAAATATGCTACTAAGAAAGCAGTGAAAGAATCCAAATATGTTAATAAAATGTTAACAAAAGACAAAGCCACTTCTAAAATGATTTGCAAGAAATCAGTATACACTGAAAAATCCCATTATGAGCACCTAAAATGTCTGTTATAAGAATACATTCATTGAACGTGTTTAAGAAATAATATATCTATACATAAATATTTAAGAATAATCTGTAAATTAGGTGACTCTGTCTTTGGATGAATGGATCGTTCTCCGAGTTGGTTTGGCAAATGCGCCTGGAGCTCTTATTCTCTACAGAGTCAGACGGAGGACTGGACGGGGTCCTGGGGATAAATGCTAGCCTGGCAGCCAGGGTGCTCAGGGGGTGGACAGCTCACTGGGCAGCTTCGTCCAAGGTCAACACCAGGGCGACTTGTGGTCCACGTAGCATCTCATTCCAGGAAAGTCCTGCTTCCTCAGCCCTCTCTTCTGCAATCCTCCCTCCTGTCCTTACCGGCCCCCTTTATCCCACTTCCTTGAAGCAAAAACCAGGCTCTGCAGGATGCATCACAGACTCTCACACGTGGGCCAGCATTGTTGGAGTAGAGTATTTGCAGGTCTGTTCCTGGGTCAGCCGTGGTGATCCCAGGTGATCCCAGGATTCAGGTCTTGTGGTGCAGGCTGGGGGAGGAGCAGCACCGTAATTCCAGTACAGATATCTGGTGAGCACGGGGCGGGGATCAGTTCACCCATGGTCACTTCAGCTCGGTACTGCCGGTGCACGCTGTCAGCACAGCAATGTGTGCTGGAAAGCAATTCCGCTCAGGGAACCAGCTGCGTTGATTCTGCTTGACTTCCACCCCATCATCTGTCTCCATCTCCACTGAAGAGCCAAATGCTATGGTCTGTGCCCACCGCCTCCACTCTGCTGGGACCGTTGGAAAATTATAGATGATACTCTTTCTTAGAATCCTTTGCACTGCTTTGGGTTTCTAATCTTTTTTTAAATTTCAGTTTTATTGACGTATAATCGATGTATAATTGACAAAGTTTTTTTGACGTATAATTGACAAATGAAATTGTAAGGTATTCAAGGTGTACATGTAGTGATTCGATAAACGTATACATGGAGCAAAGGCTCTCTCCCTCCGGTTAATTAGTGCATCCGACACCTCCTCACCTGCCTCTCTGTCTTTGTTTGGTGACAGCATTTAAGTTGCACTCTCGTAGCCAGTTTCCGCTGTGCAACAGTGTTGTCAGCTACAGTCGCCCTGTGTGACGTTTATCCTGAGGGACGCTCTGGTGGCTGGGATGTCGTAGGGCAGAATCCCAGCCCCCTCCCCGGAACGGCGGGCTGAGCTGCCCCTTCCTTGCCTTCCCAGTGCCACGGCCTGTGGGACGAAGATGACATCGCAGACAGTGGCTCTGACGAGGTGGGCTCGGACGACGCGCTGTCCCTCAGCCACGGTAGGAGGGGTTCCTCCGACTCCCTGAAGTCCATCAACCTGGCCGCGTCCGTGGAGTCGGTGCACGTGACCTTCCCCGAGCAGCCGGCCGCCATCAGGAGGAAGCGCTCCAGCAGCGGCTCCCAGATGTCCCAGGGCTCCAGCTTTTCCTCCAATAGGTCCAAGAGAGGTATCTGTCACACGGTGTCCCCAGGCTGAACCATTTCCCTGGTTCCAGTGGGTCCGGGGCAGGGGAGTTTGTTGGGTGCTGTCGAGGAGACAGATACTGTGATGTGAAAAGAATGTACTTTGCAACCAGACAGACGGAGTTCCGAGTCCGGGCTGAGATGTGTGTGTGGTCCGGGGCGATCACATCACTATCCAGGGTGTCTGTCTGAGTCGTCCCCGGGACGAGGATTTCAGGTCGTGGAGAAAAGTGGCCAGCACGCCGCCTCGTACCTAGTGGGTGTTGGATACAGGGTAGTTATAAATCATATCCAGAGATTCTGCTGAGTATAAATCACGATTTATTTTGAAAATACATTTTACTCAATGGGAACTTTTAGCCAAACCTTCTTAGTTATTTCCTAAGCTAGTTATTAATTTCTTACTCAACAGCCAGTAATAGGAAAGTACATATGCGTTCCAGTTGCCCCTCTTGGGGTAAGTGGGCTTTTGTGTTGGTAGTGCTTCTGTCTGAAGCCTTCCAGACACTCTGTATTCATCAAGACGTTTTTCAGGCAGGCACTGGCAGGTCATCTCATATTTGTTTTACAGTTAGAGAAATTTGGACCTGAAGAAAGGCATGGGTCCTGGACCCAATCTAGAAAACCCGCAACAAAAACCTGGGACCGCACTGAGCACGATAAAAACTGTTCTCCGGTCTACTTCCTCCTGGGACAGAGGTCCCACAGCGGCCGAGGAAAGAGCCAGCAGTGGGTGTGAAAACCCACGGATGCCTTTGGCTATGGAAGCAGAGTTGAGGCTGCAGATTCCAAGTTCTCCGCCTCTGTTCTTACGGGCATCTGTGTGTCTCACCTTCTAAGCAGCTTCAAACCATCCTCTGTCCTGGGGCGGTGGGGCTTCTGCAATATTTACGTCGACAAACCTGCAACTCACGGTGCATCTCGCTTTCTTTTCATTTTCAGGCAGCACAAGCACCCGAAACAGCAGCCAGAAAGGAAGCAGCGTTGTGAGCGGCAAGAAAAAAAGCAGACGGGAACGTTACGTGGAGAAGCTTCGAGAACACTTAATCAAAGCAAAAGCGTTTACCATAAAGAAGTGAGTGCGTGAGAACGCCTTGGGGCTGGGGAGCTGGTGTCACTTACTCCATATCAGCCAGAGGTGACGAGTGAAGTGACTTGTCCCACCACAGACATCTGCTTCAGGCAGAACGAAATAGCCCATCGTGACACTGCTTTTAAAAATCACCTTCCAATAAGGATGATTTATTTTTACATCCACTGCATTTCTAAACACACTTTTTCTATTCGAACACGGGCTCACCGTGTGTATTCCCAGGCATATGAAAGAGTCCAACCAGACAGAGAGGGAATGAAGTCAAAGCTGGAAGGTTCTTAGAGATACACTTACCCCATAGAGGGAAACCGAGGTGCACGAGGGAAGTGGTTTGTCTGTCACGCAGCCCAAGTTCACCAGCCGAGTTCACAGGCCCCTCCCCCAGGTGACAGGGATGCAGAGACAGGAGTGGAAACGGGGGAGGTGCAACAGGGCTGGCCCTGAGTCTGGGCTCTGAGACCGAGGGCGCTGCTCACCTGAACGTGGCCTTGAATTGAAGGTGGAACCCAGAGCACAGTGAAGATAGGGGGACAGGGGCTGGGCAGACAAGTCAGGGCCAGGGCACAGGGTCATGAAGGATGGAGCGAGGTGAGCTCCAAAGCCCAGGGCGCTGCCCGGGACCCGGGGGACACACGGGGTCGGAAATGGGAGGAGCAGGGGCTGCGTGGCGTTTCCTGGGTCTCAGGTAGGACCACAGGCCCCGTTTGCTCTCACCGCAGCCCGGGCCTCCCGCCTCATTACTTATCACACCTTTTATAGAAGCGCAGAGGGCTGGGTAGCAGGATCAGGGCCTCACAGGTGGAGAGTAATCGAATCGGCATAAGCCGGCCCCTCATTTCCGGGGCTGCCGCTCCATTATGCTTCAAGGAGAGAAGAGGTCTGTGGTCCCGTCGGCCATGAACTAGTACACAGCCTCTGTTGGGGCAGGAGCCCCCCTTCCGCCAGCAGACCGCCCTGAGGTCGGGGGCAGGGGGTGAGAGCTGGTGGGAGGAGGGAAGCAGAGGATGGAATGCTCTGATCACTGTATCCAGTGGCTCCTGCATCCCCCTCTCCGGGTGTCTGTCTGGCAGGACCCTGCAGCTCTACGTGCCCATCAGACAGTTCTTCTACGACCTCATCCACCCCGACTACAGCGCCGTGACCGACGTGTACGTGCTCATGTTCCTGGCAGACACCGTCGACTTCGTCATCATCGTCTTCGGCTTCTGGGCCTTTGGGGTAGGTCGGGGACCAAGGCCACTGCACACCAGGGACTAGCGCTGCTGTCCTGTGGGTGCCACCGGGCCTGAACCTGTGGTCTCCCCCCCCAGAAACATTCAGCCGCAGCCGACATCACCTCCTCGCTGTCGGAGGACCAGGTCCCGGGGCCCTTCTTGGTGATGGTCCTCATTCAGTTCGGCACCATGGTGGTGGACCGGGCACTGTACCTCAGGAAGACGGTGCTGGGGAAGGTCATCTTCCAGGTCATCCTGGTGTTTGGGATTCACTTCTGGATGTTCTTCATCTTGCCTGGTGTGACTGAGAGGTAAGGCCTTCGGAAGCTAGAGCCATGGGGGCCGCTTTCACGCAGACATTTTCATAAGGATCAGCCCGTAGGAGAAGGGAAAGTTAGGGGGTTTAATCAATACTAAACTCAGTGTGAAGCCAAGGTGTGAGCTGATTCCTCAGAAACGTTATCTCTGCGTTTTATACGCATTCTCAGACCTAGTGCTCTCAGATAGGGAGGGGACAGGCTGAGCGGTCAGCGCACACCTGGGGTCCTCGTGCTGTGACCTGAGCAGATAGAGAGACGGACTGGAGTGCGGTGTTAAGAGCGTAAGGGGATGAGAGGACGCAAAAGTGTGTCACATGAGAAGTATATGAAAAGAACGGAGTCTGTTCAACTGGTAGAGAAAGGGGGTGCAGGTGACGAGGGGTCTGCCTCACTGGGTCCTTCTGAGGGGTAAACACAGCAGCCCCCGTGCCGCTGCTGCTGTAGTTAATACAACTATTGCTGTGAAGGTGCCTTGGAGGCCGAGGACTTGGGTAGGGAAGGGCTGGTGCTGTCCCAGGAGGGGGCTGGAGGCCGTCTTTCCCTCTGTCCCTTGAGCCCCCAGCTCTGGCCATGCTGACCCTCCTCAGTGCCTCCTGACAGCCTCTCCCCTCCCCAAGGTCAGATCTCAGACCAGAGGGCACGCCTCCACCCAGAACAGTGCTGGGGCCAAGTTGGTGCTTCACGCATGAGCAGATGAATGAGTCAGTCTAGGAAAGAAAAACCAGGGAGACCCCTATCAACAGGAAATGCAGGCAGACCTTGGGGATACGGTGGGTTCAGTTCTGACCACCGCAACAAATCGGGTGGCAGGAATTTTCTGGTTTCCCGGTGCCTATAAAAGTTACGTTTACACCAAACTGTAGTCTGTTAAGTGTGCAATAGCATTATGTATTAAAAACACAATGTTTATACCTTAATCTAAAAAGACTTTATTGCTAAAAAATGCTACCCATCACCTGGGCCTTCAGTGAGTTATAGTAGTAACATCAAAGATCACTGACCACAGGTCACCGCAACAAATACGATCGTAATGAAAAAGCCTGAACTATTGCAAGAATTACCTAATTGTGACACAGAGACACGAAGGGAGCAAATGCTGTTGGAAAAACGGTGCTGACAGATTTGCTGGACGCAGGGTGGCCACAAACTTTCCATTTGTAGAAATCACAGTATCTGTGAAGCGCAGTAAAAGGAGGTGTGCCTGGTATCAGCTCTGGTAGACGATGAAAGCAAAGGGTCTGCAGAAGGGGAGCAGGGAACTGTCCATATAACATGAGAGGAGTGACCTTTTTAAGAACATGTCATGAAAAGGTCTTCATGTGTACCATCAGTTTGATCTCTTTATCAGACCTCATGAGTCATTCACAGCCAAGCCTTAGGAATAACCTGTCCGTCAAGCTGGTGAGCACCATTTTTGGAGTAGCAAGTAATGAAAATGGATTTTCCTAATGTTGTTCAGAAACCGACTCAAATGTAATTCTCCACGAGGAAACCAAGTCTCTTCTACCAGTGGCTAGACTGACGTCTGCCCCCACCTGAACGTTCAGGCTGACTTTTTGACCTCAGTCTAGGGAATCATTGCTTTGTGATAATAAATGGTGGCAATGAAAATATTTTAAAAGGAAAATTGGAATTAGGATAATCTTTCCTGAGTCTAAAGTAGAACTAACTATATAAAGGGTCGTTACTCAGAAGATACCCAATAGCTCCGTAAGCCTTCCATTCCACACCGCAAACTAGGGGAGTAAATGTAGCTCACATGATAAAGATAATTCAGAATAGGGCAAGCCGTTTGTAAAAATATTAGAATTTGGTCATGAGAACATTGTGAATCTTATTTTTTTTAAAGAGTTGGTTTTTTTAAAATTTATTTTTGGCTGCGTTGGGTCTTCGTTGCTACGCGCAGGCCTTTTCTAGTTGCAGCGAGCGGGGGCGACTCTTCGTTGCGGTGCACGGACTTCTCATTGCGGTGGCTTCTCTTGTTGTGGATCATGGGCTCTAGGTGCGTGGGCTTCAGTAGTTGTGGCACGTGGGCTCTGTAGTTGTGGCACACGGGATTAGTTGCTCTGTGGCTTGTGGGATCTTCCCAGACCAGGGCTAGAACCCGTGTCCCCAGCATTGGCAGGCGGATTCTTAACCACTACGCCACCAGGGAAGTCCCTTATTTGTTAGTCTTTAAAACAGAATAAGTACAATTTTCTCTGTAAATATTTAATTATAGCTGTCTCTCAAAGCAGAGAAATAGGCCAAATTTAACACCCAGGATACCTGGATGGTGAATTTTGGTAATTTGTCTGATATTTAAAAGCACCAAGGAGGCATTCTCCAGCAGCTCTCATTGAAATTCTTAATTTCAGAGAAGAAAAGAGCTTAAAAAGCTTTCTAGACCTACTGTCTAATTTTCCAGATGAAGACAGGTGAGCCCATATGGAAGTGTGACCTCCCCAGAGTCACTCAGCCAAGTACTGGAGGGACCAACCCCCAACCCCAGGGCTCTTGGCCCTACCGTGTGCTGCAGCTACCGTATACTGCACTCCTGTCCCCATGGGAAGCATCCCGTACTTGCTTCCAGGAAGATTTTTTTTTTTTAGGTAACACAACCTATTATTTCACTCTGCAGTGTGAAAAGGATTTGATTATTCCAGCCAGTCCCAAGAGAGAGTTCCAGAGCCCTTGAGCCTAAATCTTTGCCATGTCCTGACAGGGGGTCCAGCAGAGACCAGAGCTCCCAGAAATACTGCAACAGTGAAGCCACTGAGAGTCCTTTTAGGTCAAATCGGCAGATGGTTTGGTTATTCCTGCTTGTATTGGTGTCCTGTTGCTGCCGTAACAAATCACTACAAAGTTAGAGTTTGAAGCAATGCAGGTGTGTCGTCTTGCAGTTCTGCAGGTCAGGGGGCAGACCCAGGTCTCACTGGACTGATTCATGTGTGTGGGCAGGGCTGTGGTTCTTTCTGGAGGCTCCAGGGGAGCATCCACCTCCCGCCCTCTTCCAGCTTCTAGAGATGCCCATGCTCTGCACCTGTGGTCTCCTCCTCCATCTTCAAACCCAGCATCTGTTCCCCTGCCGCGTCTCCCTCCACCCATGGCTGAGCAAGGCTCTCTCCCGCTAAGGACTCACTGACTGAGGCCACCTGGACAGCCCCGGTTGCTCTGCCTCTCCAGGTCCCCGACCTTAGCACGTCTGTCAAGTCCTCTTTGCCGTGGGAGGTCACACGTTCCCAGGTTCTGGGGACTAGGACGTGCACGTCTTTGGGTGGGGGCTGGGGGCATTCTTCTGGCGACCACGCTGTCCTGCCAGGCTTTTGAGGAGGTCAACAGCCTAGCGACAACGCCTGCCAACCAAACACGGCTGAAACATCCGCTATAAGTACCGAATGAATGAGAGCTTCTCTGGGGTGTCTTACAAATCGTGCATATTCAATTCAATTTCACGTTTATCGAGCACCTCTTAGGTCCAGGGCAGCAGACCAGGAGAAAAGGGCTGTGACACCCACGTGAATAAAGCAAGGACCTGTTGGCCTTTCACACACTGGGCTCCCAGGCTCCCGACACTGTGAGAGTCACCAAACTATGGCCACACAGGTCCTCTGTTCTCCTGGGATCTCACCTTTGGGTCTCACCTAATGGCCATCCCTAGTGCAACAGACTAATCTGTCTTTGGTTTTGGATCTTTAATTCAAGATATATTAGGATCGGTGAGCCTCTGGCGTCACTGCTGGCATGTCAGTGACAACATAATTTCTTGACATTTCAAACTGTGCTGCTACTTTTTTTTTTTTTTTTTTTTTTTTTTGCGGTACGCGGGCCTCTCACTGTTGTGGCCTCTCCCGTTGCGGAGCACAGGCTCCGGACGTGCAGGCTCAGCGGCCATGGCTCACGGGCCCAGCCGCTCCGCGGCATGTGGGATCTTCCCGGACCGGGGCACGAACCCGTGTCCCCTGCACCGTCAGGCGGACTCTCAACCGCTGCGCCACCAGGGAAGCCCTGCTGCTACTCTTTAACCTCCAGAATTCATTTTTCTTCCTTCAAATTTACTGAAAATTTCATTCATTGTTTAAAGAGAAACCATTGGTTAATAGTCATATTGTCTAAATCCTTTCCAAACAAGGAAAGCGTAAGGGGAGAAATGGATTAGGAGTCTTTTAAGCCCTACAGAAGAAAATTAGGGCTACCGGTCATAACATTGAGGACAAGGAAGCTCGGATATCTTGAATAATTTATCTGATAAATTGGCTTTTTCTGTGTGCATCACACCATATAGCCCACAAATATCCAAGGGTTCCCTACAGTCTACACAGCTCTGCACGGTAGGTGACGAGGGAGACGGGGAGGGCGTGACTCCAGCCTCCGGGAATAAACCATGTAGAGACGCCACAGACAAACGCTTCCCAGTACAGGGCAACCTCAGGGTCCCTAACTACGGTTAACGTGATGGCTTCAGGATCTGTAGGTTAACTAGTACTTATTCCAAGTTGACCCACTTTAACATCATAGAAAGGGAATTTTTTTTAGTAGGTAAAACAGGGGTTGGACCTTTTATAAAGAATAGAAGGCAACACAGTTCTAAGTCTTTGATTATAATTTTGATAAATATAGAAGAATTCTTTCCCATGTAGTTTTTATATCAAGTATCCGTAAAATCAAAGGGCATTTTCCTGGAGAGAGAGAAAAAAAATGTGATTTCCTAAAGTTCCTAGAAAGATGACGAACTGGAGAGTTGATGGGGGCTCTCCGTAAAGTATCTGATATCTTACTGGTAACTTGTCAAGCGCCCACCATGGTCAAATGCAGTTAAAGTAATTCATTAGGTCCTGAAATACCGAGGCTGGGTTTCTCCACAGCAGAGACACTCATAAGCAACATTTCTGAGATCTTTAGCTGCCGACATCCACGTGGAGGCCTCTAGGCCCACAGACACATAGGCCCACATGCTCCTGGCTTGTTCTTAGATCTTGTCAACTAAAGAATAGCTGTTCTCAATGAAAAAATAGTACACGTTTTCTTCTGATAACAAAATTGAAAATTAATAAGACAAATCCAGGATACAACATAAAGAGTAATACACTGCTTTGTCTAAAAAACGTAAAGTATCGCTCTTAATTTTAAACACAGGGAAGATTATACTTAAGTCTTACTTAGTTGAAAGTCGGATTCATTTTTAAAAATTTGTACTAATCATGTTTAAGACTCACAGGATGCCGCATTTATCCGAAGTTAAAAATGATCCTATAGGTCATCATTCTTTGAAAACGTGTTCTAATTTTTTTTCCAGTGTGAAATTTAGTTCCACTAAGTTTTTGCTCAGACTTACGCTAGCATTCATGAACTGTTCAACACTATGGGCCTCTTCATTAACTGTCCACCAGGAGAAGGAACTACCATCTCTAGCTCTGAGGATGTCATTAGAAAAAGGCAAGTTAGTAGATGAGAGAGTGATGGATTTTTAGAGCGAGGGAAACTTTTCATATAGACATTGATGTTTAGAAAAATGATGGCTTGAGGAACAAACTCCATAGCAAACAGAGCTGGAACCAAAATCCAGGTGTCAAAAATGTATTAATCCCTGACCTGTCTTATGTATGTATAGCAAAAGAAAAAAAAATGGGGGTTCATTTCTCAGAATTCTTTCTCCTACATCTTCCAAATTATGCATCTTGTCAAGTAAAAACCACATTTTGGTTTTTTCTTTGTTGAGCTTTAATTTGGACCATGATAGCGGCACCATCAAAGTCCTGAGAAAACGTTTATTAGTAAATTCACTTAACATTTATTTTAATTATGGCTGAAACAACTGAATAATGCTCTAATAAATTGGGGGCACATTCAGAGCAATTTTTTTTTAATGATTAGATTTTCTGACCCCACCTCTTGCCTCTTGAAGAGATCCACTATGTAGAGAGAATTTACTGAATTGTCTTTAAGTGCCAGATGGGCAATTAGGCTTTTTAAAATTTATGCTAAACTGGTGTCCTTTTGTTCCAGAAGACTATTCCATCCCTCCACTTTTCTGTGTTTTCACGTCTCAGGAAATTCAGCCAGAACCTGGTCGCCCAGCTTTGGTACTTCGTGAAATGCGTGTATTTCGGGTTGTCCGCCTACCAGATCCGCTGCGGCTACCCGACGCGGGTCCTCGGAAACTTCCTCACCAAGAGCTACAACTACGTCAATCTCTTCTTGTTTCAAGGGTGAGACGCTCTGTGCTGTCACAGCCACTCACAGAGCGGGGCTGGCCGCGGGACGGCATTGTGTCCCCTCCCTGCGAGGGAGTGGAGAAGAAGCTGGTGACCTCAGCATGTGGGTCCCTGCAGGGCTCCTACAGTGTTTGACAGGAGAGCATGTGTGGCCCTTGAAATGCCTTTTTGTGTGTGGTTCCACCCACCTGGCCAGGATGCTGCTCTAAAGTCGGCCGCGTGGGTTCGTTTTCTATTTCTGTATCGTGTATAATTACACTGATAATATTTCAGGATGAAAAATTGGGGTCCATGATCCTAAGTATTAATATATTCTGGGCACAGTGCAACAGAATATTTGGAATCTGAAGTGTTCCAAAATGCCTCTGGAACTTTGCTTGTGCAACATGCCATCCATGGGAGGGGCACTGATTCCACTAATGTCAACCTGAATGCCATGCGACTTGCCTGTTCCTGGTAGGAAGTTATTACCACTCACACGGACATGTTGGTTCTTCTGTGTGAGGGTTTCGGTGTGAGCATCCCCTCCCGGTTCCCATGGAGATTATACCACAGGGTGAAGGGTCAGGCTGCTGGGGCACTGCTGGCCCCTGGAGCACCAGGCGTGGGGACCGGGGACTCAGTCACGGAGGAGTGTTGAGTGTGCTCGGATGTTGAGAACCACCACGCATGTCAGAGTTTCACTGCATGCTACCCCGTGTGGGGAGGGGGCCTGACACGTCTTCAAGGGGGTGGAATAGTGCTCCCCTCAAAGCTGAAGAGCTCAGGGGAGAAATCCGGGCGGCAACCCAAGCTGCTGGGAGGGTCTGGGATGAGCCCCAGCCTGGAAGGAGCTCTGTGTCGGTCAAGAAACAAGGACCAAACCCAGACCCCAGAGGAGCCCAGGCCATCCCACTTCCAGCTGAAATACAAGGGACTGAGCCAGGGTCTCGATAGCCTCAGTCACCTAGTAGGTCCCCCAGCCGTGGGCCCTGCTGTGCCCCCGATGACGTGGCCGTGCCTGATGACTTTTCTCACCTCTCCTCATCTTTCCCCGATCAAGAGTATAACCTTCCCTAGCTCATTTGACAGCAAAGCCCCCATAATTCAATAATCCTACGACCAGCAGATTCTCATAGCAGAAGCAAATGTTTAAAATGAACTTATTTACAAAACAGAAGCAGACTCACAGACTTAAAGAATGAACTCATGGTTACCAGCGGGGAAGGGATAGTTAGGGAGTTTGGGATTGAAATGTACACACTGCTATATTTAAAATGGATAACAAACAAGAACCTACTGTATAGCACAGGGCACTCTGCTCAATATTCTTTAACAACCTAAATGGGAAAGGAATTTGAAAAAGAATAGATACATGTATATGTATAACTGAATCACTCTGCTGTACACCTGAAACTAACACAACATTGTAAATCAGCTATACTCCAATATAAAATAAAATTAAAAAAATAAAAAACGTTGAGTGAAAGAAAGGCACCGAAAAAAGAAGAAAAAAAATAAGAAAAAAAACCAAAATCAGCAACTTGAAAAAATAAATAAAAAAGTAAAATTGTGTTTGTAGATGATATGACCTTTTAAGAAAATTTTTTTTAACTGAAGTATCGTTGAATTACAATGTCGTGTGTTACTTTCTGCTGCACAGCAGTGATTCCGGTATACACACACACACACACGCACACATAACCTTATAGGTTATTACAAAATACTGAGTATGGTTCCCTGTGCTATACAGTAGGTCCTTGTTGGTTGGCTATTTTATATATAGTAGTGTGTAGATGTTAATTCCAACCTCCTAATTTATCCCTCCCCCCATATGATCTTTATATAGAGAAAATCCTAAAGACTCACTCAAAACCTGTTGGAACTAATCAACATTTTCATTCAGTGAAGTTGCAGGATATAAAATCAACATATAGAAATCAGTTGTATGTTAAATTTAGCCAAAGATAAATGTAGCCAAAGAAGTGAAAGATTTGTACAATGAAAACCATGACTTTAATGAAAGAAACTGAAGACCCTTCAAACTTATTTGAAAAGGGAATTCCAGTTTGTTAAGACCATTAGCAAAAAAAAAAAAAAAAAAAAAAATCTTAAAAATGAAAAATACCTTTTTCAAAAAGGTATTTTTGTCAAAAGACAAAAATCCTTTATTGGACTTACAGTGAAAAGCAGTTGTATTCCAAGTTGGATTTGACCATAATGGTCACCTTGAGAATTTTTTCTAAGTTGTAAGGGCTGAAACAACCAGGACCTCCATGAGCCCTCGGGGTTGGCCAGGTGATGGGGGCCCATCCCACAACTGTCCCTGTAACAAGACGTGGTTCCTGCTAGGTTCCGCCTCGTCCCTTTTCTGACGGAGCTGAGGGCCGTGATGGACTGGGTGTGGACAGACACGACCCTGAGCCTGTCCAGCTGGATCTGTGTGGAGGACATCTATGCTCACATATTCATCCTCAAGTGTTGGCGGGAGTCGGAAAAAGTAAGCCAATAATGATGCCTTAGCCCTATTTGTTTCTTTTAGATACAGGCTGTTATTAATAGGAACTTCTGCAAATTTTCCGGCCAAATAAATGAAGCAGAAACTACTAGGACCTATAAATGCCCCATTGAGTTCACCCCATGCAAGTTAGGAATCTTGGACCTGCTGTTGCCTTAGAATAGCATCCAGATTTGTTCTTCTTCTGGCAGCTGTATATTGTGGTTAAGAAGGTGTATTGCTGTACAACCCAATAATTCTGAAGTGGCTCATTTGAGAGCAAGAGGGAATGAGATGTGCTGGAGAAAAGTGGGGTCAGGTGGCTGGGACTCAGGGTCAGCCTCTGATTCACTCTTTGGTGAGGGACAGGCAATGTAACATCCTGTGCAAAGGAAATTGAAGTGCAAATATTTGCATATTCTTCTAGGTTGGATATTAAGGTTGACATATGGATAGAATTACTGTTATTTAAGGGATGTAGTCCAGCCTCCTGAGTAGCCCTGAAGGGAAACAGGTCCTGGAGAAGCAGCAGCTAAGCAAGGAACAGGCCTGTAGACCGAGCGGTTTCCACGACACGTTGCAAAGCTGGGCCCTCCACCGGCCGCAGCCTGAGCTTGGGGCTGGGGAGCCCTTGATGCAGCAAACGGGTGATTCCAGCTTGGACAGCGCGGTCCTGACGACGTGTGTCATGAACGAAGTTAAAATGTTTTCCGCCCACCATGCTGGGGAGGAGCCCGTTGAAAGGCACAGGTTTTGAATATTCAGGAATTTAAAATATCCTTATCTCGCCTGATCCCTTAAAACCAGAGGTTTATTCAGCAGAGGCTTTGGTCCCTTGGTCCATAGGTCAGCCCCCAGCAAACCCACACAGCCCTGTTAAGGAGAAAGCCGCTCAGGCCGTGATAGACCCTGTGTTCCGTGTAGGGGGATCCTCGCAGCCCTGCATCACTGCCTGCCTTGTTCCTGGGTTGGGACAGAGTGGATTCAGAGCAGATTCAGGACCCAATCCAGGGCGGACCCCGTGGTTAGAGCGCCCGCCCTTCCCCCACCCGCTTCTCCCCGGGGACCCCGCCTGAGCGCGTGGCCCTTCTGTTGCAGAGGTACCCGCAGCCCCGGGGGCAGAAGAAGAAGAAGGTGGTCAAGTACGGGATGGGGGGGATGATCATCGTCCTGCTCATCTGTATTGTGTGGTTCCCTCTGCTCTTCATGTCTCTGGTCAAATCTGTCGCCGGGGTCATCAACCAGCCCCTGGACGTCTCGGTCACAATTACCCTGGGCGGGTACCAGGTAACCGCGCCTCCCTCCGGGGTCTCCCCCCTCCCCCGGCCCCTGCCAGTGCCTTGCCCAGCCGTGCTTTCCCCTGATAACCACCCAGAGGACTTACTTAGGTTTTGCGGACATATTTTCCGTCTGAATTTTGACTGTTCTGCAAATGTGATATGTGAGCTAAGGTGCAGAAGACAGAGAAGGGAGAGTTCTGTTCTAGCTGTGGGTGATACACGACCTAATATTTTTCTTAGAACCCAGGACGCAGAGAAGTGCTCTGGAATAGTAACCATCCTGTGTGTCTTTGTTTTCCAGCCTATTTTCACAATGAGTGCCCAGCAAAGCCAGCTGAAAGTTATGGACCAGCCAAAGTTTAATAAATTTATTAAAGCTTTTTCTAAGGACACTGTAAGTAAATGCATGGAGTCGGTCTCGATGAACACCTGTCATATCGACCAGCTGACTGTTGTCACCTTATTTATTCACCACTTTACCATGGCCTGAGCCGGTGGGCAGGACTTTCTGGGGGTTACTAGTCACACACAGCAGGTTCCTGGCCACTGGCCGCTTTGATCATCTAAGATGTTATGTCTATATTATCAGACATGGGATAATAAACATATTTCTAATTCAGAGTATTTTCATGATAAGCACAACAGGTGTTGATCCTTTATAAATTTTTAAAATTGTGGTAGATATTGATCCCTTTAACTGGTAGGGAATCTATCCTAAGGAAATCATTCAAAATACAGAAAAGCTCCAAGAGGTGCCTGTTTGTGATGGCACGCTCCGTGTTAGTAAGAACGAGAGGCAATTTGGGATTCAACAAGTAGGGAATGAGTGAATCAGTTACAGCAGATTTTTCAGGCAACTTCCTTTGTAATAAGATAATCATTACAAAGATGATTTCATGGCACGAAAATTTCTCAAAATGAAACATAACTTTAAAAAGACTATTATTTTTAAATGATTTAAAAAATGAAGATATGCATCCTCTACCGTATAAAACAGGGATGATGTTCTGGTGACAGAGCTGTGGTGGACGTCATCCTTTTCTCTGCATTCCATGCTTTTGATAAGATGATGGCATGATTCTTCACAATTAAAATTGGCTTTACTGACGATGCTTTTTATTTAAATAAAGTGATTAGGCAAACACATGCTGTTCTCTTTTGAAAAATGATCGGCCTGTAAGTGCACACTGTCAAAAGTAATCTTGAGGAGTACACAGCTGTGAGGAAGGGCCCCGATGTCCTGGGTGGATTAAATTTGACTCTCTCATGAGACGGACGTTCCCCAATAGTTGATAAACGTCTTTCTTTAGTGCGAAGGAAAAAAATGACACTAAATCATCTGATTTTTCTTTACCGTTTCATTGGAATGATTCTATGGCCGTGGGTGTGGCAACATCACCACTGGAGTTTGGTGATGTGACTGGAGCTGATGGTGTCAGAACACACCAGGCAACCCATTGTAGGGAGGTGCCTTTCAGAGGAAGAGGTTCCCCCTGGATACGGTCAGTTAAAGAGAAGAGTAGTTACTTTCTTACACATCCTCAAGTACGTATCTGTTTATGCAAGTGTATTTGTGTGCACACAGGGTGCTATGCAATTTCTGGAAAATTATGAAAAAGAAGACATAACAGTAGCAGAACTGGAAGGAAACTCAAATTCTTTGTGGACCATCAGCCCTCCCAGTAAGCAGAAAATGATACACGAGCTCATGGATCCCAATAGTAGCTTCTCTGTTGTTTTTTCATGGAGTGTGCAGAGGTAGTTACTGTATTTCCATGCATAATTCCCCCTTCCCCAACCTGAACTCGGGGCGGGGGTTGGGGGCTGTGGAAGGATACACACCTCAGATTAATTCTGATCTTGGTTCACATTACTTCCTGGGAACATTCATTCGATGCTACAGCTAACATTTTTGTTTATTAAATAATGATTTTGCCTGGGAATCACTGACAAAACGAAGAACTTCTTAGTTTTCCTTTTTTCTACTAACTTCAGCTTTAAAGAGGCTGGCAATGAGATCTGTGACCAAGAGAGAAAGGTGGAGAGAAAAGAAAGAGGGTGATGACTCATAACATGAAACTGAGTCGGGTGAAGTGTAAGATTTCCCTGAGCTTGGGGGGTCTGGTCTTAATCACAAAGGACTTGCAGCGCTGGGAACCCTGATTCTCCCTTGCCGGCCTCCAGCACTTGGGGAGCCCCAGCACCTCTTTTCTCTGAGCCTGAGCTGGGAGAGCAGGGAGATTCCTTCCCACCCCACCTGAGCCTCTGGCCAGCCTGCGGCCACCACGCAGCACGTCTCGCAAAACATTCTTGCATCCGAAAGCCCGACGTGTCTGGGGGGCCGTTGGGGGGCCTGGACGTAATACCCGGTCTGATTAGCTCAGTCTCCTTCATGACAGGCTGTGACTCAGGACTCTGGGCAGTCCCGTGATAGGTTTGTTGGGTCCACAATACCAGCTTCTTGGTTGGAATTAAGAATCATGATAGGTAAGGAAGAAAGCCTTCTAGAATCTGACTTCACAAGGAAGTAGTAAGAACTATTTTGAAGGAGGCTGCTCAGAATTTAAAGAACTCCTTCTTCAGGGCTTCCCTGGTGGCGCAGTGGTTGGGAGTCCGCCTGCCGATGCAGGGGACACGGCTTCGTGCCCCGGTCCAGGAGGATCCCACATGCCGCGGAGCGGCTGGACCCGTGAGCCACGGCCGCTGAGCCTGCGCGTCCGGAGCCTGTGCTCCACAACGGGAGAGGCCCGCATACCACAAAAAAAAAAAAAAAAAAAAAAAGACCTCCTTCTTTAATCTTATTTTCTCCTTTTAAATGTCCCAAACTCCTCACGTGGAATTCTGTACTGGCAAAAATGCACTTCCTAGCCCTTCCTTTGAAGAGCCACCAAAAGAAATTAAAAATCAATTTCTGATTGAACATTCTGCTTTTGATTGAGATATAATTGACGTGTAGCATTATTTTAGTTACAGGGGTGCAACATAATGATTTTATATTTGTATACGTTTCAAAATGATCACCACAAGAAGTCTAGTTAACATCCATCACCACACAGTTACCAAAAATTTTTTCCCTGTGAGGAGAACTTTTAAGATCTACTCGTTTAGCAACTTTCAAATATACAGTACAGTATTATTAACTACAATCACCATGCTGTACATTACATCCCCAGGACTTACTCATGTTATAACTGGAATTTGTGCCCTTTGACCCCCTTCATTCACCACCACCCCACCTCTGGGAACCACCAATTCATTCTCTGTATCTATGAGTTCAGGTTTTGTGTTTTTATTTTTAGATTCCACATATAAATGAGATTATACAGTATTTCTGACTTATTTCACTTAACCTGGATGAAACTTGATGGCATTAGACTATCACAAATAGCAAGATTTCATTCTTTTTTATGGCTGAATAATATTCCTCTGTGTGTGTGTGTGTATGACATCTTCTTTATTCATTTATCTGTCCATGGACACTTAGGCTGCTTCTGTATCTTGGCTATTGTAAATAATGCTGCAGTGAACATGGGGGTGCAGATATCTTTTCGAGTTAGTGTTTTCATTTGCTTTGGAAAAATACCCAGAAGTGGGGTTGCTCAGTTACATGGTAGTTCTATTTTTAACTTTTGGAGGAACCTCCAAACTGTTCTCCATAGTGGCCGCAGCAACTTACATTCCCACCAACAGTGCACAAGGGTCCCCTTTTCTCCTCACCAGCACTTGGTAACTCTTGTCTTTTTAATGATGGGCATCATGCCATTCTGACAGGTGTGAGGTGATATCTCATTGTGAACATTCTTTTTAAAACATAGATTCTCTGAGTCCCCATGGAGACTAACATCACTGGGTTAACATAAAGTGTTTCAGAATCCCTGTTAGATCATCAGGGATTTCTCTTGTGTCCCCACACTCTCCTCCTCACCTGTATCTGTGTTAAAGGTGTCTGAGGCCTCCCTGGATGTCTAAGAGGCTGGCTGTAAAGGTGAGGAGGACAGGTTGAGGTTGACAATTGTGGACCCAGTGAAACTTGGTGAGATTAATAGTTCAGTGAGTTTTTAACCTCTCCTGCAGACTTCTGAATAACCACTGACATTGAGCTCTTTTTTTTTTCTTCACAGAAACATGAGTCTGGGTGCAAAAGCCGAAATAGCAACAGATAAGCTTTCTTTTCCTCTTAAAAATACAACACGAGAGCACATTGCTAAAATGATAGCTGGCAACAACACAGAAAGTTCCAAAACGCCAGTGTAAGTTGACTGTCATTTTTAATACAGTGTTAGAAGGTGTGTGTATCTGGTCCAGATCTCCTCTACAAATACGTGTGTGCAAGAAACGCCATTTCTTCCTTCTTTGGTAACTCAAGTGAGCCTGTACTTAAGAGTCCTTGATGGGCTGGGTCAAAGCGCGTCTGCTCTCCTCCCGCCCCACCCTGCCCAGCTCGTCCGGGGACGACTGACCTCTTCTCTGGGGAGCAAACCTTGCTCTCATCTGACCGTAATCACCAAAAGCCAGGGAAAGGCCCTGGGAGACTCTTTTCTACTATTACTCCTGCCCCTGGGGCACCAAATGCCTGGCTAACAAATGGGCGTGAGAAGGCAAAGGGGGTGGGTGGAAATCTGAGGGAAAAAAACTGTATCCTAATATATTATCCTGCCACACAATACTCCACTCCAAACATCTGAGCTGTGATGATTAGATTCTAACATGAGAACCAGCAGGAGAAAAACACTGCCATTGGTCCAAAACTGCTAAGTGAAGTATTCCAGACGCCCACCAGCCACAGCCCAGCTCTGTCCCCTGTCTGCCCCAGCCCCGGGTCAAAGTGCTTTGCGTGAGGACTGCCACGATGCAGCCCTCAGACATGGTCCCTAAAGCACGCCTTGTCAATCACTAAACACTAAGGGCCCCTGAGAACCGTCGGATCCTCCCCCATCACTTCCTGGATGAGAACACAGCCCTGGAAAGATGGAGTGGCCCGTGCGCAGGGTGGGCTAAGGGCTAGGATGCCAGTCTTCTGCCCCCCACCCCCCACTCCCGTCTCTGGATCTGCTCGGGCAGCCCACTTCACTAGAGAGAGTTTTGAAATCCCAAACATTAAAATTGGAAGAGTGGTAGGATCCTAGCAAGAAAGACAGCGCCTGGCTTCAGAAAAGTCACAGATGTGGGAAAATCTCTGCAGCAGTTTTTAAGCCATTAACCAGCTTGTGTACAGAGTTGGCATGAGTGTCTGGTTAGAACCTGGTGAATTTATTCGGCTTCAGAGACTTCTCATTTTAATGGCAACCGATAAACTATGAAGACTGCACATCGCGTAGTTATAGGAAGACTCTCCCCATTACTTGTTTGAGATGAGGTCAAAAATAGCAACAAGAACAACAAAAAAACAATTTTGCATGGGTAAAACAACTAAAACTTAATTATCCTTTTTTCTCTTAATGCCCAGGACCATAGAAAGGATTTACCCATACTACGTGAAAGCACCCAGTGACTCTAACTCCAAACCCATAAAGCAACTTTTATCTGGTAAGAATGAGAAGGAATTGTTTCAGAACGTTTCTTAATCTTTCTTTTATTCAATGTCTGTAGTTTGCCTTTTCAGCCTTTATCAAGCTCCTTTCCAGTTGTCTTCCCCCTATGACATGGTTTGCAAGAAGCATAAGGCTCTGAGCTGTGTCCACCAGCAAGAAGGGATCATTTACTCACCTGGGGGCGTGTTCTTCATCTTCCTTTGTTCATTGATATAGAACTTGATTGACTTAAATCCACGTTCAGTGACATGTTAACTGATTCATCAGAATCTGTTTGTTTCTATTAGCAACCGTATCTTGGGCAGAAAACTGCCTAATACAGCGTTAACTCTGAAGGCCCCACGATAAGAATAAAAAGATGGCAGGAAATGGACTTGATTCAGCCCGAGGGTGACTGAGTACCAGTAGTAGGGCTCCATCTATTAAAGCTCTCAGCCAGCAAAAAAGTCACCTCCTCTGGGAAGTCCTCAGGGATCATACCACCCAGAAGTGGTCGCCCCCAGCTGACAGACCTTGTCAGTGCCGGGGGTTGCCACGTGCCCGTAAATAGTGCTTGTGTGCATGGCCTTTCCCATTGAACCAGGCTGCGTGCAACCTGGTGACCCCTTAGCACCTCCTGGAGCACCTTCCTCCTGGAAGGCACTCAGTAAACGGTGGTAACATGAAAGAATCCATCAGTTTCATCAACAGTCAGCTACTGGGGTTTTTAAATGTCTAATTAGTTGTTTGGAATTGTCAGCCAAGATGCTCCGGTGATGGGTCTCCATTCACCCTGTGACTTTGCTGCTGTCTCATGTAGCAACAGGACTGGCCTCTTAGAGAAAGAGAGAGACCCCCACGGCCAGGCCCCCTCCTCCGTTTCCTCTCACAGAGCCGATGTGCCCGTGTGTCCCCATCCTGGAACCGGATGCCATGGGTACCAACCAGGCCATCCTGGTTCATCCGAGAATGGCTGAAGTGCATTAAATCCATAAACTCTCCTGCTAATTTGATTTCATGTTTCTCCTTCTCCAGAAAATAATTTCATGAACATCACCATTATTCTGTCCAGAGACAATACAACTAAATCCAACAGTGAGTGGTGGGTTCTCAACTTGACTGGGAATAGAATCTACAACCAGCATGCGCAGGCCCTGGAGCTGGTGGTCTTCAATGACAAGGTCAGCCCCCCAAGCCTGGGGTTCCTGGCCGGCTACGGGTAAGGAACCATTTCACCATTAACAGTTACGAGATCCCACTTATGTATCACACCAAGTTGAGGATGGGAAGTCTTTTATCTTCTTAGAATTCTAAAATTCTATAGCTGCATTATTAGAATTCCCAGATCCTTGGCCCTTCATTTTATTTATTTTTAAATTTTATTGACGTCTAGTTGATTTAGTGTTGTGTTAATTTCTTCTGTACAGCAAAGTGACTCAGTTATTCTCATATATATATATTTTTTTTCTTTCCATTATGGTTTGTCACAGGGCCCTTCGTTCTAAAAACTGAGGAACCAGAGTCCCAAAGAAGTCAAAAATGCCTTGTGTGAGTCCCACCACCAGGCATAGGACCAGAAGCCATATTTCCAGCTTCTTAACTATTCCTTCCTGTTACAGCACAGTTTAGTGCAATTCAGGGCTTAAACTAGAAATAGGCAGAGTTCTCTCTTTCCTGCTAACATTGCCTTCTGACCTGAACAGATGGAGAGTCAGGTAGAAATCAGTTTGGGACATGCCCAATGTTACCATTTCTCCATGTTCTGACACTTCAACCCTAGGACAGGCACACCCCCTACAAGATGCTAGTACAAAGTTTTCTTCTTCCCAGAATGAGCCTCTTAAGAAATCACTGTCTATCCAGAATTTTATTATAAACATGAATCCCTGAGAAAGGCAGGGCAAAGTCCTGGGTACAGAAAAGTGTATAAAATAATTGCATTTCTATCATATATATATATATATTTTTTTAACATCTTTATTGGAGTATAATTGCTTTATAATGGTATGTTAGTTTCTGCTTTATAACAAAGTGAATCAGCTATACATATACATATATCCCCATATCTCCTCCCTCTTGCGTCTCCCTCCCACCCCCCCATCCCACCCCTCTATCTACCATATATGTTATGTAGCTTATGCATATAATATATGCAGTAAAACCACCAGAAGTTCATACACGAAGCTATTAACATTGGTTGTTTCCAGAATGTAAGATTTCAAAGGATTTTCATTTTTCAAGTCCTACAGTTCTGTAATGTGTAATTAATTTTTTTAAAAAAAAGCATGCATTACCCTTTAATCAGTAGAAAGGTCAATGTTTTCACCAAGGGGAAACAACTTAAGCCTTGGTAAGTCTATCATGTCTTTTATGGCATTTGAGGGAAAATGTTCATTTTTTTTTTCCTTTAGGCATGTTCTCTTAACCATATGTAACGGCCAGATACATCTCTACCTCATTTTTTTTTTTCAGTATCATGGGCCTCTACGCTTCAGTGGTCCTGGTGATTGGGAAGTTTGTCCGTGAATTCTTCAGCGGGATTTCTCACTCCATCATGTTTGAAGAGCTTCCGAATGTGGATCGGATTTTGAAGTTATGCACAGATATTTTTTTAGTTCGAGAGACCGGGGAGCTGGAACTGGAGGAGGACCTTTATGCCAAATTAATATTCTTGTACCGTTCGCCAGAAACCATGATCAAATGGACCAGGGAGAAAACAAACTGACGCCCCAGGCCACAGACCACAAGCCAAGTTCACATTGGAATTTTCCAAAGAAAAAAAGAAAAGCACAATACTCTCCTAAGAGCTAAGCATTTCTAATTCGGTGGAAACAGTCTCTCTTCTGACTGGTGCAGAAGGACTGGGCTTCCTTTTGCCCTCAGAGCTACGAGCAGAGGTACTCTCGAAAAGTCCTTTGTAATTCCATTCCTCTGAAATCAGGGCTACTCGCTTTATGTTTTAGTGCCTGTGTCTTGCAGCCTGATGGACTACGTGTTGGAGTCACTGATGGGTCTCGTCCCTTAGAGGAACAGAACAGGAGGAGGAGAAGGAAGGAGAGGCCTTCTCCTGTGAGGGGCGGCGCCCTCCGAAGAGACGCTACAATGCAACGCAATGCACGGGGCTCTGCGGCCAAGGGGACGCTGCTGTGAGGACGGGGGGCCTGCACGCCGAATACGCAACAGAACGGGGACTGAAAACTCCTACCCATATGTCTAGAGGGGAAACAGGGAGGGGGCCGGTGACCCATGGCGATGCCAGTGGAAGGATAAGCCTCATCCTGAGCAGAAACATAACATTAGTGACACTTACTGCCTTACCTTAACTGAGACTAATGAGAAGGCCTTCCATTAAACACCAGTGACCTCTCAGGAAAAAACAGCAGCAGAACAACTACGTGGACATGGTGTTGCTGAGGCCCAGGTGGTGACTCACTCCGACCTGGTGGTTTTCTGGTTCAGAGAGTTACTGCTCTCCGTGAAACACCGACGCCCAGCTGGAGGTGGGGTCCTTGGACGTTGTCACCTTTACTGACTGAGGTCTGAGCTCTCCTCTGCCCCACCCCCACGCTTCCTCCCATTTCCATGATTCACGGCAGTGGTTTTTTCCAGTATGTGACCTTTTTTTCCCCTGTTTTTCAGGTCTATCAACGAGTTTACATATTCCAATTCACATTTTTACATCTGAGACGGGTTTTTTTAAGTTCAAAATTATGGAAGAAATATGTATATTGAGCTTGGGGAAATAAACAAATGGCCTTTTCTTAAATTATTATTATGGGTCATACAACCTCTTCATGAAATAACAATGTAGCATGAAAAGCTGATGACTGAAATGTAGTTTTCATTCCATATTAAAAGACAGTTTCTGAGAAGAATCATCGAATGGACTAGACTGTGTCCCCCCCAAAAAAAGTGATCCTCTGTAGTTTGGGTTCAGGACTGACAAAATAAAGCACATCCTGCAAAGTCACCTCAAGAATACTCTTCATTCTGCCTTACTGCATGAACTAGGAAAGGCGACTTCTCTGTACTGTGTACCGGGAGCTACAAAAATCAACTAAGAATCCACTTCTTGTTGGTTGCATTGTGGGTTTTCTCATGTGGGTGCTCTTTGGGAATAATAAAAGCAGGAAACAACTGGTGAGAAATTAACTTCCCAGAAGGAAACCATTACAGTGAATATGGATCTTTTAAAACATATCAGAGTTCAACTGATGCCCTGTGTCTTCTAGGGAATCAGTGCGAACCTGTGCTTCAGCTGTGAAAGCCGCGTGCCTCCCCTCTGCTTAGAGAAATGCTTGTCATCTTAGCAATAAACTCAGAGCACTCAGGGAGCTCTTCAGCCCACACTTGATTTCCCAACAGCAGGAAGCGTCTTCCTGCACGTTCCTGGTTGTGAATTCTTTCTTTTAAAAATGTCAGCAAGGGACCTCGAGAGAGCACATTACAGCATATTTAGGAAGAGAAGGAATAGGAATCCTCCTAACAGGCGTAGAGGTAAAGGATGCCAGGATAGTAAACAAGTCCCATGGTTCAAGAAAAAGCCTCAGGTGTGGAGGAGGGAGGACACAGAACGACACAGAGAGATGTAGAAGGACCAGCCCTGCCGAGGCCTGTGTTGGAGTGGGACTCCCCAGAGAAGGAGGTGCCTCTGCTGGGACCCCCAGCCAGCCTGTCACGACCCTGTTCAGCCCAATTATCTGACAACGTGAAGGGATCAGCAAGCTGTAAACCGGCTTAATCCTCAGCCTCAAATGAGCGCCGGACCCGGCCCAGAGATGAGGGACACATGTCCCCTCAGAATATGTTCTCTGGAGACAGCTCTGAGAGGGGCCGTCCCCAAGGACATGGCGGGGGGGGTCTGGCCAGCGAGGAGGGAGGACCAGGCAGAGGGACATGGGGCTTCACCCAGCCCTGGGAGTGCTGGTGAGCTGGGGCCGCCCTTCCAGGTCCTGAGCAAAGGCCCAGCATCTGGATGCTTTATGCATAATTGCCAAAATCTTGGAAGCAACAAAGATGTCCTTCGGTAGGTGAATGGACAAATAAATAAAACTGTGTTAGAATCCAGACAATGGAATAGTATTCTACAGTAAAAAGAAATGAGCTCTCAAGACATGAAAAGACATGGGGGAAACATAAATGCATTTTACTCAGTGAAAGAAGCCAATCTGAAAAGGCTACATACTGTATGATTCCAAATATATGACGTTCTGGAAAAGGCAAAACTATCCAGACAGTAAGAGATCAATGGTTGTCAGGGGTTAAGGTGGAAGGAAGGGAAAAGGCAGAGCTCAGAGGATTGTAGGGCAGTGAAAATACTCTGTATGAAACTGTAATGATGGATACATGTCATATAATACATTTGTCCAGACCCATAGACTGTACACCACCAAGAGTGAACTGTAATGTAAACTATGGCCTTTGGGTGACAATGATGTGTCAATGTCAGGTCCTCATTTGTAACAAACGTCCCATCTGGCGGGGGATGCTGATAATGGGGGAGACTGTGCATGTGTGGGTCCGGAAGTCTATGGGTAATCTGTGTACCTTCCTCTCAATTTTGCTGTGAACCCAAAACTGCTCTAAAAAAATTGTTTCAATAAAAAAAAAAAGCCACCTGTAATACTGATAAAACTCAGTGGGGGGAATGAATATGAAAGTGGGGAGAGACCAGGAATATTACAGTGATGCTATTCTTCCCCGTGGAAAAACCCACGCAGAACCGGAGAGAAAAAGTCCTCCCAGATCTTCTTCTTTAAACCCCTTAGTCATTAGCCCCCGATTAGCCAAGTATGTGGCCGTCCCCCCTGGAGGAAGGAAGCCAGCCTGGGGACCCTCTAACTCCCCTGAGCCCACATCGAGTCCATCCTCCATCACCAACATCCTCATGGGACCTCCAGTGGTCAGTTTAGATTTTGTCCCCAGAAGGCTCTGAAATGGCTCAGAAACTCCATCAATTAAGTGATTTCTATACCACTCCACACCTAAGACCAAACTTTTAGTCCTTATTCAATTTCCCATCACAAACTATGGTCCAGGCACTTGGTCCAATGTCACCTCTGTGAGGATGTACAGAGAAATAAAATGACATCCCTAAGATACGTCAAAATAAAACGCTAACATGGAAATATTTCAACCTTAAATGCAAGCCTCCTTTCACAATTTTTCAGGGAGAAACGAAAGTTAAAATAGTAAATCAAGTTAATGTCCAAGGATTAAAGAAGATGGATTAAATTCTCTTACCTTCATGAGCTAACAGTCAAAGACAGTAGAGCCGTGTCCCCATTCTTGGGAGGAACAGACGCCACTTCAGGGAAGAAGCTCGTGGCATCTTCACAGGGCCTTTTGGTACTTCAGATGTTCATTCCACTCAACACCAAGTTTCTGATTGTGCCTCATTTTTAAAAGAGTCCCAAAATCAGTAAGACCCACAGAACTTGCTCATAATGACCAAATTTCAAAAGCATTTGAGACAAGTCCCTGCCTGCCCAGCTGTCCAAGGCCAATGCGTGTCTCAGAAGCATAAAGGGTATTTGCCAAAACCCAGAGCAGAAGCTCAACGGAAGCCTGGTGGAGTCACATGGGTCCGAGACTGGCTGGGAAGCCTGTCTGTCGAGTCAGGTGAGCAGAATCCAAAACCCTGACCGTGACCTTCACCCAGTGCAGGGCTGCATCCTGGTGCGTGGTGACCTCTGGCTGCTGCGTCTGTCTTTGGGAGAGACACCCCCATTGCACCCCACCCCCTCTCCCAGAGGCACAGCTGGAGGAGCCGGGGCTGCCCGCGGGACGCAGCTGCCCTGCAGGTCCAAAGCAATGGTCTTTAGGGTTAGATTTAGGGGAGATTTAATAGGTTGCAGGGAGACTTTCCCCAAAGCCGCTTTTCCCCAACGTTTATGTGCACGTGCCCGCATTTGTTCTTTCAGGCGGAGCAGGTGAGGAGCGCCAGCCAGGTGGCCGAGGAAATGGGGAGCTGCCAGGCGTGATTGAGGCGCCCACCCGACCCTTGGCCGGAGGAAGGACAGAAAGGAAACGTCCTGGAGAGCGACAGCGGGAGGATGGAAACGGCAGGCGGCACTCAAGCAGCTCTGGGCCCCCATCTCCCTGCCTCTGCATCCACCGCAGTCTGGGAAAGGACTTCTGAAAGGCCACAGACACCCAGGAGACTGTGAGATACCCAAGCGTCCAGAAGAGCGGGGGTGTGTGGAGGGGTGGTGGTGGAGGAAGGGGCTGGGGACCAGGCTGGAGGCCCAGGCCGGGTGAGCAGAGCGCACAGGGACTGGAGCCATTCGCATCCGGGGCTGAACATGTGGCCACAGCCGCAGAGCCTGGCCCATCCTTGGTTAGCACCCAGGATGCCCCTCACACGCCCCGCATCCCCGCCCTGTCCTCCCAGGGTCTCCTGCTTCCCGCCAGGTCCCGCCCATCGTCCTCCCGGCCCCTGGTGGGTGCGGCCATCCTCCTTCTCCAGGTTCAGGTTCAGGGCCAGTTGCTATTCCGGGGGGGGGGGGGGGGGGAAGGGCTGGGAAAAGGCCAAGGAAGCGGGGTTTTCAGGATAGAGGGGGAGGGGTTAAGGTTGGTGTGATCTGACCTCCAGGCAGAAACCCTGAAGGGTGGCAGGACTGTCCCCCGGGAGGCCCCACGTCTCACAGGCACAGCCCCTGCGTCTCTCACACAAACGTGTACGTCTCCTTCCCAGTGAACGTCGTCCAATGCCAGGAGGAAGTGCCTCTAGGCTGGTTGGTGTCACCTTGGGTGTCAGGGGGATACCAGCCAGTCTCCCAACCCGAGGGAGGGGTTCAGACGCTTGGAACAGCCCGGAAGAGCTTCGGGGCCCTGGAAGGAATAGGCGGCCCGGCTCTCAGCGGAGGGTCCTCATCGTAACCCCTGCCCTGCAGGCAAGACGTCATCCAATGGGGCACAGAGTCTTCCTTTCAAAAGTGCCTAAAATCAGCTCCGAAAGCTTTCCTAGGAGCCCTCTTCCTCCTGGTGGTTCTGTCTCTCTCACCAAGCTCGCTTCTAGGTGACAAACGTCACCATCAATGAGGGATGTCATCTGGACTGAATGCCCGTCCAGGCAGGCGCTCTACACTGATTTCCTTCCTCGGTGTCTGTCTTGCCTTTTACCCACTGCTCAGATGGATCCTAGATGAAGAATCCACAGGCACCTCACATTCACATTCAGGACCAAAACCAAAATCATGACTTTCACCCCAAAGCTCTCTATCTTTTCTGCCTTCTATTTGTTAATACTCATTCACTGGGGCGGAGGGGCTCAGAGGGTCTGGGACTCGCTCAGGCCATGAAGTCAACAGATACCTGTTTGGTCGACTCCCCTAAACCCCTGCCCCTCCAGTCCGGAGCCCCGCTCCTGCCCCGTGCAGGCCATTCTTACTGCTCATTACGGCAGTGGGCTTGCAGCCCTGGTCTCCATCCCCTGTGGTCCTGGAATTTCATCAGAACCAACAAAAGAGCTTTGAAAAACCATAGGTTCCAGAACGCTACAAGACTCACCGATCAGATCATACGGATCTAGGGCCCAGAAATACCTCGTTTCATCAGCGTCCCAGCTCTTGTCATGGATCTGTGTTTGGGGACAGGATGTCTAATCCATGCGCTCCTAACACAGACTAATTATCAGAATCACCCCCAGTTCTTGTTAAAAAATACAGACTTCTAGACTTCACACGATCCCACAACTCTGACCTGGGGGCCGGGTCCAAGAATCTACCACATTTAAACCATCCAGGTGATTCTGACATCAGCCAGGTTGGAGGACACTCCCTTCCCGTCCTGCTTCCGAGGGATGCTCTGGAGATGCACACAGAGCTGGAGTCGTGATTCCAGGCGAAGACGCTTGGTAAATGTTGACCCTTGCCTTCTAACCAAGCTGTCATCTACCCTGCCTGGATCCAAAATTTCATTCCCCCACCCCTACGAAAGGGGCGTCTAAAGCAATTGAGAAACTAAAGCTCAGAGAAGGAAGGTCCGTATCCACGTCCCTCACATTCCCCTCCTGATCATTTAACACTTTCTCGGCTGCTGGTCAAAGGCCTGATGGGAAAACTAGGTCAAGCTTATGGAGAAAAGTGAATTTTTGCAGCCTTATAAAAATGATGGCTGACAAGGGACGTCTCTAGGCTTGGAACTAAGTAGCCAATCATTGGAAATGTCTGGTCTGCCTCATTAATAAATGATAAGTGAGGCTTAGTCGGTGGCTCCAAGCCCGGGCTCAACCCTAGAGGGGGCAGTGAGTCAGTCACCCACTTGGTCTGGGTTCAGTATCACTAAGGAGCCTCTCAGACCTCCCATGAAATCACTCCCCACCCACTGGATTAGACTGGAGATTATTTTGCAAAGACAAACTACATTTGCTGTTCTGCGCTAGAGAGAAGTCCCAAATGGAGCAGCCCCAGGGCAGGGGGCATGTTGCCTTGAACTTACACGAAGGGTGGATGGTGTCCAGAGGCCAGCGGGAAATAGGAAAGGGAGGGCCTGGAGGGGACAGGAGTCACCGGCCAAGGACACCACCTGGGATAGAGCCTAGAACACCTGGACCAACCGACCCGATGCCTGCACTGATGGGCCTGCCCCAATGCAGCCGCAGGACCCAGGCCCTCACTCACTTCCCAGGACGCAGACCTCCAAGTGTAGGCACTTAAAATCCTACTAAATAAAACCGGTTTCCATCTTCTAGCTGTTTTCCCTGATGCATTCATCTGTTTAGATTTTTGGTACCACCTCCATCACAGCAAGTTTCTTCCAGGGAAAAATTCACATACATGAATGTTGTTCCATCTCCACGTAGGAAGACTTTATGAAAACAGAGGCCAGCTGAGCCGTGGAAAGTTCTACGGTAACCTCTCTGGATTCCCGGTGCCGTTGGCTGGCTGGTGGCTCGGCCCCGAGGGGCTGCCCAGAGCCTGACCGGGAGGCTGCCAGCACAAACGCTGAGCGCTCCAGGGCTGGGCCTTCCTAAAACGCTAACCACACATTAAAGAACAACACAGAGCTCTACGAAATCATACGCGATGTTGCTCCGGGGCATCTGGCTGATGCAAGGTGTGAAATATTAATGAGCCTTGCAGATGGTTCATTGTTCAGCGCTGCCCAGAGCCCCAGAGGCTGATGACAAGCACCTCTGCCCTGCACGGCCCTTGGGGCATGAAACCCAGAAAGCATAACAAAAAAAAACCCCAAAACCAAAAAATCAGAAAATATAAAATAACCAGAAAACAGAGGAGAGACCCTGTTTTGTCAGTACTGAAAATGTACTGAATGTACATTTGTACTGAAAACAAAGTCTTCTTGCAGAAGGGCCGAGGGGGGCCCTTGCATACCTCAGTCATCGTGGGAGCCTGGCCGGGCCACCTCCCACGCTGGGGTCTGGCCAGAGAGAGCGCCAGGCTCAGGCAGGCTCCATGGAGACACCAAGGGGGATGGGGGGTCATGAGGTCACGAGGAAGGTGTTTGGGCTCAGCACTGCTTTGTGGGACCCCTGATGAGAATGACCCAGGAAATGAACTATAGAAAAGGGAATACAGATTCAGGGAAGGACTCGGAAGAAGGTTACAGACCAGGGACCCCACACGCCACCCCACTACACAGCTTGTATCCCTTTGTCCCTCTTGGTCCTGGCATTGCTAAGCCCCACTCTGCGCTAGGCGCTGACGATGTACAGATGAACGACGGACACATCACCTGCCCTCAGGTAACTGCCCTGCAACTTGGCAGAGTGGCAAGACACAGTTTGAACAGCTTGTTTCCATAGTACGAATATTTGCACACACAGAACCACCAAAACAGCTGCTGGGGAAAATGGGTCTTTCATGGTTGTTTTGGCCTCAAACAGCAGTTTGTCTTTTCTGAGAGCAGCATGGGTGGAGGAAGGAACTGGGCCATTGAGGGTCTGGTCTGGGATCTGTGTTCAGGAATAAATCAATAATATCGCAATGGCCTTACAGCCGTGCTGGGAGGATAAAATGAAATCCTGGCCATATGCTGTAGTGACAACTAGCACCAGTTAGTAGTGAATTAGAGAAGATGGCCAGTATATGAGCCCTCTTGATCAGTATTTTTATCATTTTTGGTAAAAATTAGGGGTGCAGATCAAAAGCATACAGTAATCAAACCTAACCATATCACCTTCGAAATACATGGACATAAGTGCAAGGAGAAACTAATGGAATCAAAGTCATGGCCATGGTGAGAGATTAGAAGAGTCTTCTTGCAGAATCTCACAGATCAAGCTGAATAAAAATTATTCGAACTCAGCTCAGAAGTCTGATATGCCCGCTTTTTACAGAGCCCAACCCTCTACAAATAGAGAATACATAAACTCTAGGGTACACGGAACATTTACGAAACTTGACCAGGTTAAATTTAAAAAGTATCAACAAATTGCAACCAATTGTCCTCATACTGCGCTGTTTACCCCACACAGCTCTCCCCTCTTCCAGGCACGGAGCAGGACTGCATTTCCCACCTCTGCCCCTTGTGATCGGGTAGGGCTTTGTGATGAGTTCTGTCTCTAGTGGCCTGGAGCTTTCAGACCTTCTTTCCTCCTCTCTCCTGGAACCGCTCACATAGCAACTGGTAACAGGGTACCCAGGTAACTACCAAACTTTGATGGTCCCATAGTGTAGGTGAGATTAAAATTGTGCTGTTTTAAGCCACAGGGATTCAGGGGTTATTCATTCTGGCAGCATGATCTAGCCTGTCTTGACTCACATGTTCTTAAACCAAGACTGAAAAATTACTAATGACTAAGCAAAAATAATTTTAAAATCCTGGTAGGAAAATGTAAATTCCTAAATAGTTCATGAGTTTAAAAAAATGGAATGCAAAATTGTTCATTTCATCAAAAGAAAATGACATTTCAAAATTTGTAAAATGTAAGTAAGGTGCACTAATCAATGAGACTGAAAATAGATGAATTAAGCATTTAATTCAAGATGGAAGAGAGGATAGATAGAATGAAACAGATAATAATAAACATAACAAATAATAAAGGAAGTCAAAGGTAAGAATATTTGTAAGAGAGAAAATACAAGAAAAAATGCAAGAGAGTAACACTAAAATCAAGTTGTTTCTGAAGAAAATAAACTCAAAGCTCTACCAAGGCTGACAAAAGAAAAAAAGGGAAAAGAAAAAGAGAAAGCATAAATTTAAAAACAAGTAACCATAAGGAAATATTATAAACAATTATGTACTAATATACTTGAAAACTTAGATCAAATAGAAAATTTCCTTAAAATGATAAAATTCAACTCAAGAAGAAACAGAAAAATACAAATGGAATAAAGCAATAAATACTGATTTGAGAGCCAGAAGCTGAGGGACATCACTCCAGATTTTCCAGACATTAAAAGGATGATGAGGTTATATATTATGAACAAGTGTAGGTCAATAAATTTTACAACTTACACAAAATGGAAAAATTCCATGAAAGGCATGTATTGCAAAAACCGACTCAGAAGAAAATTTTCAAAGAAACAGAATAGTCCTATGCCAATTAAGGAAATTGAATTCATAATTGAAAACTTTCCCAGAAAAAAAAACTCCAGGCAAGATGAATTCATTTTTGAATTCTGGCAAAAATGTAAAGAGAAATACCAATCCTTCCATGAACTCTCTTCGAAAGCACAGGAGAAAGGAATGCTTCTCAGCTCATTTGCTAAGGCCACGGTTACCCTGGTGCCAAAATCATCAAAGACGCTTCAAGATAAGGAACTTAAAGAAAGATAGCCCCCATGAGCACAGACACAGAAATCCTTAACAAAGCATCAGCAAATCCATTTCAGCAGTACACTAAAAAAAATTCATCATGATCAAGTGGGTTTAACATCAGAAAACATGTCATTGTAATTCATCATGTTAACAGAATTACAAGTGCAAGTTCAGGAGCTGCTGGGAGACCCTGGCCCCTCTTCCACCTGCTCACAGAACATGAGTTGTCTTCTCTGGAAGGACCGACGGACCAGGGAAAAGACCTTCAGCTCCTCAGCATCCTGGGATCCCCAAAAGAAACTTCCAAACACGTGTATAAATCACCCTGCATCACAGCCCTTCACCCATAACCCCGCCCACAAACAGCCTCCCGGCAGCCCCGGGTAGCTTTTACTGCCTCCCTCTCAAAGGTAAAGAGTCACAGAGAAGCACCAGACACTTGGGAGTGCCTTCAACACAAAGACAGAGGCCAAAATGCATCTCAGGGGCAGAATTTGAAAAGCAGGATAATCGGCATTTTCCAAAAGATAATACATGATATTGGGTTCAGGAAATAAGAATAGTTTATGTTAGGAGTGGAAAAAGGAACAATTAGAAAATGAGGTAAGAAGGAAGAGCTCAGTGCAAATTAAAAATCTGAGACCTTAAGTGGAAATGAATGGAAGGTTTGAAAGATAAAATTGAGAAAATGTGTAAAAGATGAAAAATAGGAGAGAAGAAGTAATAAAATCAGAGGATTGAATCAGGCAGTGCAACACACCACTAATAGGAAATCTAAGAAGAGAAAACTGAAGAGTGGAAATTACTTTTAAAAATAAAGAAATGAAGAGATTTTCCCAGCATAATCAATGCAAAGAATCACTCCAGGGCACATCTGGTGAAATTTCAGAGCACATCCGAGGTAATTTCAGAGAGAAGAGAACTATCAAACGGGCAATGGACTTGGACATGGAGCTAGAAGGTAATGGAGCAGTGCTTTCGAATCCCTGAGGGAAGAGGATTTCCAGCCAAGGCACAAACATGACGGTGACACAGTGCAGACAGCCAACAGCTCAAAACAGTCCCTCTGGCCCCATTTTCTGGGAAATTCCTGGAAGACGTGCCCCACTGAAATGAGGGAATAAACAAGGAAGAGGAAGATGGGAACCAGGAAGCAGAACCCTCGGGGAGAGGGAGGGGCACAGAGACCCCTGCGTGGGGAGGGCGTCTGCACACAGCTGCTCACAATGCTGGACACCAGGGAGGCTGGGGGCTGGAGGAGGGCCCACCTGGTGTATCACTGCAACATGGAGAGTGTGCAGAGGCGTTAACAGCCCTTTGGGAATTTTGAAAAGGATCAATTATAATTATATAGAAATCCAGGCAAGTAAAAAAGTGAGGCTATGATTTATTCCAGGCAATTATTAATTTGGGGAAAAAACAAAGGATGAACAAGAAAGAAGACATAATTGTGGCTCTCTATTTTCTCAGATTTATTCACTTAGCAAGGATTTAATGTGTAACGATTTCAAGCCAGGCACGGTTCTAGGCCCTGGGGATAAGACTAAGTCCCTGGGTTGTATTCTTGAAGGGAGGAAAGACAAGAAAAGACTATGGAAAAAAAAATCAGGGTAAGGGAGGTGGAGAAAGCCTTTGGATGTTCAGGGAACACCTCTATGCTAATTACTGAAAAATCTGATAAGCAATAGACGTTACTTATATATGTAAAATATGAAAACATAAGGCACTAATCAATCAAAATTGTATTAGCTGAGGCAGGGGGCTGCAAAAAGTCCTAGGAGAAATCTCAACTTTCACCAAAGGAACTTATTCAACACTTTCTAAAATCTAAAAACCAAGGAAGAACATTATAAACATGTTATGTTATATTATAAACATGTTATTTAGAAGTATATATAAAAGAAAGAGAAAATGTGAATTTGGTCATCACCAGAAAATTGGATTGGGGTTTGGGGAAGTGTAGGCGGAGTGTATTTGACCCTTAGGTTATGTGCATATATTACTTTGATGAAAATAAATTCATTTAGAATTAAATATTCCTGAAACGATGGCACATTTGACTATACAACCTGCACCGTGAATATATAAATCCCATGTAGAATTATCAACACCCAGCTTAGTCCAGGGTGGGAGCCCCGGGACACAGGAAGAGTCAGGTGCATCGGGCGGAACGTCCACATACACACAAGGGGAAGGGCTGGTCGGCTCAGATTCCTCCCATGCAGTTTTCACGGCCAGGAGTAAAGCAATATTAACAAGTTTCCAAGGGGGGAAGGTGTCACCCATAAGTGTCCTACTTAGCCAAGTTGTACATAAAGTAAAAAGACACAAGGCAGATGCTGTCATGTAGGCAATAATTCAAGAAATCCATGAGCCTTTCTTGGAAAAAGAGAAACGGTGAAATTTAGCCAATCAAGGGATGAGTCAAAATCATTTTTTTTTAAAGGAAAAATAATGGTTAAAAACTGGTGCTGGTGAGCTCTAAACCCATTTAAATATAAATTTAAGACTAAGTTTTTAAGACTAAAAAACCTGAGGGATTGTGGTTAA
Source organism: Monodon monoceros (assembly GCF_005190385.1). Taxonomy (NCBI): domain Eukaryota; kingdom Metazoa; phylum Chordata; class Mammalia; order Artiodactyla; family Monodontidae; genus Monodon; species Monodon monoceros. Next base: position 58,309,162 of record NW_021703765.1, on the reverse strand, counting down.
AGAACAAGATGTAAATGTTACAAACCTTGAAAATGGGAAAATTAATAACAAAAAAAATCAGAACACATTGGGAAAAAACAATCCAAGGGGGCTTCCCTGGTGGCGCAGTGGTTGACAGTCCGCCTGCTGATGAAGGGGACACAGGTTCGTGCCCCGGTCCGGGAAGATCCCACATGCCGCGGAGCAGCTAGGCCCGTGAGCCATGGCCGCTGAGCCTGCGCATCTGGAGCCTGTGTTCCGCAACAGGAGAGGCCACAACAGTGAGAGGCCCGTGTACCACAAA
>NW_021703765.1:58246121-58308779 GCF_005190385.1 Monodon monoceros | reverse complement strand
ACTGATAAAAAATGTTGATAAAACACTGACAAAAAATGTTAAAGGTCCTCCTAAGAAACTGGGCATTTCAGGCAGAGTCACAAACCTGCTTGTTATTAAACAAGCCAGAAAGGGCGAGGAGGAGGGAGACAGCCCACAGATAGAGGCCATCAACTGGGGGGGGAGAAAAAGCACAACCTAAAAGTTGAGAATTATGTTTTACTCAGCAGACTTTCTAAGAACTTCAAGTCGGGAGGCAGCCTCTCAGATACCTGTGAGGGACTGCTCTGAAGAGGTAAGGGAGAAGCCAGGATACAGAGGGGGTTTTGCAACAAACCCCAGGTAGATGGGACATCAAAGATCACTTAATTAAAGAAAACCAGACATCCGCTCTTCTGCGTATGGGAAGATGTGAGTCCGGGCTCACGGAGATCACTCCTCGATGTGCACCTCAGCTCTCTGGCGCAGCATCCTGTGCTTCCCCATCCTGAGGCCCCTCAGGGCTCCTGTCCTGAGGGGCGGGGTGGCTGCAGTGGCTGAGGGCCACTGGTTTACCCCCCACCCTCCGCAGCCTGCCCACTGGTTCTGGGGCATCCCCACTGCAGACTGAAGAGTCTGGGTTTCTTTAAACCTCCAATCCCCTCCCCCCACCCCAGGGGGGCCTCCCAGCTTAGTAATTCAAGGAGGCTGGCTTAGTACCAGCAGGAGAAATGCCATTTGTTCCCTGGGCAGTAAAGGGCCTGAGAGGCCGGAGGGCTTCTGGGCTGAAGGATCAAATCCATCCGCCCTCCTGCAACGGAGCCCGGAACTAGACCCCCAGGGCCTGGGGGAGCTGCCCCAGGCTGGAGTCACGTCCAGGGTAGGTGCACATCCAAACAGGAAACTGCTGCTGCGGAAGGAGCACGTTTACACCTGCACCCAGGCCGTCCGCCGGCTGCCCTGCAGTGGGGCCCGGCCCAGACAACCCTGCTTCCGGCGACCTCTGCAGTGGCACAGGGCCCGCAGAACCCAGAGGGGCCACCCCTGAGGTCACCTGGAGTTTAAGAATTTTGCCTTTGGGTTTGTGTTTTGTAAGGGAAGTGCTATGGGGCGGTGGGGGATGTGCTGGGGCTTGGAGCCTTGGAAGTTGGGGGGCCCCCCACCCTGCCGCCGCCCCCAGCCCCTGTGGCAACCTCTGGGCCGAGTTGCTGGCAGGGCCGATGCCCCCGTGAGGCGCTCTCCCCAAGAACTGGCCCTGAAGACAAAGGCGGGGCAGGGCGGGGCAGGCAGAGGGATGCACAGGAGGGGAAGAAGGCTTTCTGCCTGAGTTTGGAACAAAGGGCCCTCCATTTTCATTTTGCCCTGGGCCCCGAAAATCATGAAGCTGGCCCTGGCTGAAGCGCGCCTCCAAGCCCATCACTGCTGCCGGAGTTGGGCGTGGGTCGCGCGTGGACACACTCGGGGAACAGGGTCTGTGCACCTCCTGGACCACGACGCCTGCAGCTCAGAGACGACACATTCCTCTGGGTGCCCAGGGTCAGTCTGACCCCCATGAGGTGCAGTGACTTCTGTCACCCGGTCCCCATCATGACATGAACTTGCGGTGAGCAATATGTGCCCGTGACCGACTCCTGCACTGTCCATGGGCCCAGCGGGATGAGGGGCAGGGCCAGGGCCACAGCCACCACTCTCTGGGGCCACATGGCTCTGACTCAACCCATGGTCATCGGGTGAATAGGGCCTGAGGGTGTATGGATCCTCCACCGGCCGTGCAGGCGACAGTGCTCACTGCCGAGGTCTTCAGGACAGACCGCTGCCCTGCTCCACGCAGGAAGCCCACCCAGGAGGGGCTGGCGACGGGCTCTAGGGAGGAGCAGAGCCAGGTCGTCATGGACAAGCTCCAAGTGCCAACAGGGCAGGTCGAACAAACTCTGTTTCTGATTTCTCCTTCTCTCCCGACCACCACGCTGCCCATGTATCGCCTCTGGGAAATCACAGCCCGAGCCCAGCTTAGCTTCAAGCAACTTTATGGTTTGGCTCCGACATTCCGACACCTGGAAACCTGGAGGCCAGGAATCACCCAAGACAGCGTGGCTGGATCCTGGGGGGCAGGGCCTCACATGCTTCTTGAAACCTGAGGTGTGGGGTGCACTCAGCCCCTCTAAGTGAGGTGTGGAGGGTGGGCGTTTCAAACCACTCCGTAAGGTACAGTACATTTCCGTGGACTTAGCAATGTTACATCCATTTGGTTTGAAAGGTGCTAGATAAAAAACGGTGGTAACACAGAGTGACAGAGCCTGACGAGGCACCAGCCAGCTTCAATGAACAGAGCCACCTCCGTTGAGCGCTTCTGTATTTGTTAATACTGACTCAACGTCCGGAGACTTGCTGCCCGGGAGAGAATCAAGGTGCCCCCTGGCGGAGGTCACATTCATTCACATTTACAAACAATACACACAAGATTTACTGTACGTATACAATTTAGCTAAGTGCTTACTGAGATTTTGAAAGCTAAGTTTTAAAACAGCCCTATTTAGGCCTCTTGAAAGCTTTGGGAGAATCAGAAATGAAAGATTTATAAATATAATTTAAAATGTTCTACCTTAAATTCGAAGGGTTTTAGTTCACCTAGTTTGTAAGTGGGGCTAATTATTTAGGGGAATTTTAATCAGTACCACTGACTGTTATTAAAAGCCTTGTAAGTTCTTTCCATGGGCAAAGGCCCCTTGACCATTTAAAAAAAACACTCAAATGGAAAAGGTTTGCTCTCCTTTTTCGAAAGGGATGTTTGCCTCAGTCCTTTTTTCCTTCAAGACATTTTTTATGTCCTTAAATTTAGTATCAAATGGGGGGGGGACAGAGGGAGACAGCTTCTGTTGTCTTTCCCAGCTGACCCGTCTTCACAAACGCCAGGGGGACCACGAGGCCACTCAGAACACGCCAAGGTGTCCTGAGGGAAACCAAAATCGCGTTGCACCCAAGCCCCTCCGTCCCCTGCATTCTCTCCACCTCTTACTCCAACTTCCACCAAATCCTGGTGTCAAATCCTACTACCGATCCCCATTCCCCAGAGGACAGGCCAGCATTACACAGCACTCACTCAATAAACATGTGATTAATTTTAGTAAATCCGCTGGTAACTAAGGTGTCAACTATATGTAAATGCAAACAATGCCATTTCAGTTTTCTTAGCTCCTGGGTATTTTTCTCTCACTTAACTCGATGAAAGAATTACTCTCTTGGAAGGTGTACTGAAGCCTCCCACCTCACCAAGGCCAGAGAGCACAGCGTGACAGTAGCTGGATGACTGGCACCCGAAAAAGCTCCACGCGTTTGAAGTAACCCCCAGAGGGACTTAACCGACTCCCAGCATAAGGCACAACTTACAAGAACCGACGAAATATTGTTCTTGTCCAGCACAGCTGGAATCATGTAAATAGCTGAGGATGTATCTTTGGAAAAAAAGGGAACTAAACCAAGCAAAATGAATAATAATAAAAAGAATGATCATACTTATAGAGTTTCAGATTTTATTTTCATAATTATATTCCTATAGAAGCAATAACCTGCATTTCCATATCACATTTAATATTATTCATCAGAGCTGGAAAAAAGAGGAATAAAGCAGTTTCCATGCACAAATACCATACTCTGCATATGTACAAATAGATTCGATATATTAACTAGACTCTGTAGCCTGCCTCGCTTCCAACACAACGGAACACTGACGGTTGGATCCTGAGCACACTCACGCAGACAGACGCCCACTTTGGTAAAGTGATGACAGGAGCTCTGGAGACACCTCTTCCTGCTGTGAACGCCAGTTCCCCACTTCTGAGTGTCCCCTCAGGATAAAGGCTTCTGTGAGGGGAAAATGAGATGCTCCTCACCAGACACCGCGCAGAACAGCCGTGACGTCAGAGAGCATCCACACGCCCCACACACGAGTTCTGACGTGAAGGCCGGGAAGGGGCTGGTGTGGAGGACGCCCCAGCTCAAGCCTCCTGTGCTGTGAGGCCCAGTCCCACGGCTGCTACAGGACCCTTCGACTCAGCCCTCATTTTTGTTTAATATGTAAGAAAAGAGAAATAAAAGCTTTTTTCCAAAGCTGTAATGGATAATATGGTCTACAGGAAATGGTCTAAAATACCTTTTAAGTGTTGCCAAATCTGTTGATAGGGACTGTTAAGTAGCTCAAATGCACATCAGCATAAGCCTCTGGAAGTGTGACTGGATGTGGAGGGCACAGCAGGAGGACGGGGCCTCAGAACTCTTAACACGTCATTAACCACAAACGCCTAAACATGGCTTTACTGAGACCACCACGCAGCGTCTCCAGACAGCGACTAGAAGTGCGCTGCAGCCCGCAGAGCCATGCAGGCAACAGGGGGACTGGGGAGACTGCGTGGATTAGTGTTCTGCACCAGACTTCCGATAGAGTCCATCCCACTGCCCACCAACCCCGGCACACGGGCCCCGCGAGGACGTTCTCCGAACCCGCCACAGAGCCCAGCGTGGTTGCGACCACTCATGATGACCCGCCCCAGGATCCCAGGGAGGCCAGCAGATCCGAGCCCGGGAAGCCAGGCGGGCAGCGTCTCCTGCAGAGCGCACTGCGGTGTCTGGGCCTCTTTCCAATCAGGGGACAGGGAGATGGCTCCGAGCACAGGGAGAGGAACGCCTCGAAAATGACCCGTCAGGAAAGACCCAGAAAGCACTAGACAGCGGCAGCCCAGCCCTTGAAACTCAGCCCCCGCCTTTCAGCCACATGCAGGAGGTTTACAGACAGCACCTCCCGAGTCAAGCTGCTGTCCTGTCACAGCCCTGGACGACGCAGAGGGAAGCCACGTATGCACCCCAGTCTGATGGAAACCACCACACTGTGCGAACTCAGGACAAAGGTCCTCATTAGTCCCAGTCGGTCAACAACCTGGTGGGTTCAGAGACCGTCACTATGTGTTTCAGGTGGAAAAATACCCATAATCCAGAGACAACTGAAGACATTTACAGAATCACTGTAACGTGCCACCCTTCAAAATGTTCAAACTTACACGAGACTTTAGATGCATCTTGCATTGAGATAAGTAACATCGTAAGGCTCAGAACAGCTTCCTGTCCCAATCTCGCCTCTGAAGATTGAACAATTTAAATGTCTCTGATTATCATGGGGGATAAATTTCCTTCTGAAGGCATAACAAATGTTTAAAATACTATTTTGTTTAACCAAGTAAACATCACTTTTAACAGCAATTATTAAATAAAAGGCAAAAAAAACTTCTCTAACAATAAATTACAGGAGCCCAAGAGAAAAGGCTATCTAAGACTATCTATGCCTATTACCTTTGTTTACAATAGATCTGTCTAGAATTTGGTTTGCCAATTTTAAAGTCAACTGTCCTAAAATGCGACAGTACATTTCTCTGTTAATGCCTGCTGGTGTCTGAGAAGAGCTCTTATCATGGAAAGAAAAAAATGCTTCACAGGCAGTGGGCAGGACGGGTGGTCCAGGAAACGGGAGCTAAGACTTTGTCTTTACCAGCTTCAGAGCCAGGATGGCGTGAGGTCTGGCCGCGCCCCGGGCCGTGAGGCGACGTCCGGGCCATGCGGGGTCTGTGAGGGGACGAGCGCCTAGCACAGCCCCCCTGCATACTCGTCCTCCTCGTCCTCAGCGGCGGGGGCGGTGTGGCCTTTGGGCGTGGCCTGCGGGGGGGCCGCCGCCTTCTTCTTGACTCCCCCTCCTGGGACCAGCAGGCTCAGGCCCAGCTTCGCGTACTGTCAACGACAAAGCACTGCTCAGACTGGACACTCAGGCCTGACCCGCGACGCCTCCCCGGAGTCACCTGTGAGACGAGCCTGCTCTCCGCCCCCTAAAACCCCGGATACCACTCAGACGGAAAGACCACCACAAAATCCAACGCTGCTCAGCCATCGGGGCTTGTGACCAGGGTGGGGCAGGGGCACGACGAGGAAAACCTCAATTCTACGGCACACTTAGGAATCAGATAACCGGACACGCGAGCTGAGGGACACTTCTGGTCCTTACGAAATAACCATCTGCTGAGTCAGTGTTGAAAACACAAACTTACAAAAGCTGATGCCAGAATTTACCTAGAAAAACACTGGTTCCTCTAAGTACATCATTTTATTTAAAAAAAAAAAAACTACCAAGGTCTTACACTGATCTGATACCATCACAAGACTAAACCTGCCAGACCAAATCCAATGAGCAGGCGCTCATGAATCTACTGAACAGGGAAACTGGGAAGAAGAGAAGCCTGGATCACAGCTGGCGTCCCACTGTGGGGGGATGGGCCCCTCCCGACTCATCCACTTGTCACCACAGGCAGCAAGACGGGGACCAGCTGCCCCACGTTTACAGATGAGTAAACTGAGCTTCAGACCGTCAGCCACCACCCTGCACCACACAGCAGGTGCTCTCAGAAGTGGGATTCCAACAGGCCTGCCGACCCACAAAGGCCACGCACCATGGGCCCTGAGACCGTGAGCCTGAGAGAAACTCACTAACCCAGCACCCTGGAGGGAGGCCAGCAGATGGAGGAGGAGCAGGCGTCGCCCACGGCAAACCCCCCGGCAGCCGGCCAGCCAGGAAACGCGCACCCGTCCTGAACCTCCTCTCTGAGCAGCAGCTCCAGGCGAACAGCAGAGGGAGAAACCTTACGAGAGCACGGGAGAGGGAGGGAGGGCCGAGAGGAGGCACTCACGTCGTTGTCCATGTACTTGAACAGAGGCGAGTTGCAGACCTCGGCCACCTGGTCCTGGTCCTGCTGGTCGTAGCCCTCGAGCAGCTGCTCCAGGGCGGTGCAGTCCTCACTGCCGTTGAAGCCAGGGATGCTGCGGGGAGCACACGGCACGTCTGCGCACCCACCCGCACTGGACGGCCGACAGCAGAGAACCCCGGGCCCCGGAGCCAGGGTGCCCGGCTTAAACATCGCCAAGGAGAAAACCCCTTATAGCCTGACCTTCCTGTAACACACAACCTGAAGACTTTTCTTTCTCTTATTATTTTTTTCTTAGATGGCAAATATCACAAAATCACTCAAGTCACTCAATTCCACGGAAGCCCCCAGGAGAAAAACACAGGAAAGAACACAACTCATAAAAATCCTGCTGCAGAAGCTGAAATGCTAGCCACGCACTCATATTGCTCTGAACTATATTAAAAACAAAAAAACAGAAAACAAAAACCCCGTTCCACAGCCAGGACTGCCTATCTAGGCAGTGAGCTGGGGCGGAGAAGCAGCTGTGCACTGGCAGGTCTTACCTGTAGCTCTCCCGGACGCAGCGCTCTGCGGCCACGTAGTCATTTCTGTGCAGATGCACTAAGACTTGGGCAATTGTTTTCTAAAACAAAAGAGGTGATTAGGCCAAGATCATGTCCCTGCAGAAGTCAATTTCCTGACACCTGGAATTTGACTCGGTTTGCACCTGGAGAGACTCGTGAATTCTGCAGCCACCTCCATAGGACACTGGGGGGAGAACAGCCCAGAACACCACACCTCAAACTCCAATGCGCACACCCCACCTGGGGGTCTTGCTGGAGACGGTGGAGCTGGTGGCGGGGAAGCCTGAGAGTCCACTGCTCCTCACCGGCTCCCAGGTGGTCGTGGTCCCGCCAGTCTGAGGGCCACACTTGGAGAAACAAAGCCCCAGAACACAGCCACTGCACAATTTACAGAAAATTTCCTCTAAATGCCTATATAGGTTTCATTTTGAAAAGGGAACAAGAAGCGGGGGGCATAACTCTGCAATTCTACTTTGGAATTCTTCAAGAGATATGAGGAAAAGATAAATGAATGGAAACTTCATGTAACAGAAATAGACACTATTTATAAGCCAACAAAAGGACTGAGACCACAGACACAACTGATAAGATCTTATCTGCAAAAGAGCTCTTCACAAAGTATTTTTCGATCTTTTTTATATCTATTTTTTCAGACGACTTTTATTGATCTTTTGTCATCTCCGTTTTCCGATTAAGCCCATCCGGTATTTTATTTCAGACACTGCTTTTTCAGTTCTAAAATTCTCATTTAGTTCATTTATAGTTTCTATTAAAAAAATAAAAATCAGTCCTCTTGTCCATTATTTCGCCCATGTTCACCTCTGCCACATGGAGCAGCTGTGACAGCTGCTTCCTGGTCCTGACCTGGTGACTCCAACATCCGGGTCCCCTCTGTGGTCCTTCCTCCTGACAACGGTCATACTTTCCTGACTCATTCTATGTTGAGTCACCTGGGACTGTCCCCTGGACACTGCAGGGCCCCCCCCACGATCTCGGGCTCAGGCTGCACGTTCTGTCTGCTTTCTGGGCAGTGGCTCTAGTCTTAGTTCAGCCACCTGCTCCGCTGCTCTGGGTGTGCCCTGCACACGCAGCTGGAGCCCCCCCCCCCCCACAGCCACACACACACACGCGCGCACGTGCGCGTACTGGGGGGGGCGGGGAGGGCCCACTTCCAGCCCTCCTCTCTGGGCTCTTCTCCTGGCTCTCTGCGCCCATCTTCCCAGCTCCTCCGGCTGGGGCAGACAGTGTTTCATCCGCCTGCACCACCGTCCCAGCTGCAACTCCACGACCAGGGCTCAGCCGCAGAGGAGCTGAGGGAGAAGGAGCAGGAGACGTGGGGCCTCTCCTCTGAGCCCCTCTGGTTAGAAAGATGGGGCGGGGGGCCCTCAGGGAGGAAAGCCGCCCTGTGCTCCCTGCCCTCCAGCCCTCTTGGCTGCTCACTTTTCAGGGTCCGAGGGGCACAGCCTTCTGTTTTGCCCAGTAGGGTTAGCTGTGTTCAGGAGAGAGGTGATAGTGGGCTTACTCCATCTTGGCCAAAAATAGAGGCCCATAAGGTATTATTTTAAAAATAAACAAACATTCAGGGAACCCGGTCTTAGGTACACAGTTACACCAATATGAAAAATGATCTAAGGAAAAGCCAAATATAAGCACTTTCAAAGCATACCTTATAACAAGTTGGATAATTCTCAATTTCCTTATAAATATTTTTTTCTTTCTGAATAGAGAGTGCCGCCTCATCAAACCTAAAGACAAAATAAGAAATGCAGAACAAGGCGGGTCTAAGTGATCCACAGCAGAGGTCCTATAATGTACTTGATGTTACAGGTTTTAGAGAAGTAAAGACCACATCAGGCACTGTAACAACTGCTCCATAACCCGTGTTTCCGTAAGCTCTGCTCACTCGGCTTGCCTTCTAAATGTCAGGCTCGCCCTTCTAGACACCAAGCAGACAGAGCGAAAGAACTCAAGGACAGGCCGCTTCATATGCGGAGTTTTAGGTCTGGTAAGGACCATCCATTAATGAGCACCCATCAAGTCCAACAAACCGCTTCGTGAGCATCTGTGAGACGTGCCGGAGCCCAGCCCTGACTCAGTCACCACGGATCCCTTTCCCTCACTGAAAGGCCGTGCAGACGCCCCAAGAGCACTGGCTCCCCGGAACCAGGACCCCCACCGGGCCCTCACACGCCCACCGCGGCCTTCATGACCCCGACAGCTCCTGGGGCCAGAATGCGCAGCAGGGGAGAGTAGACAGGGAGAGGTGAGAAAAGGTCCTTCTCACCACTTTGACCCTCAACAGTCTTCTTCCATCTACTCTCACATATTTTCCTTTGCAGAATTTTATTCATAAGGGAGATTGTTTACTAAGCTTAAGTTGAAGTAAAACACAAAAGGAAAATCCATAGGATTCTAGATTTCTGGGGTCCAGCTATTTGTGCCATAGGTCCTAAGTGTGAAGGAGAAAAAATTAGTACCCTGTCTAATGATGCTACCTGGCTGTCAAGAACCTGTCAATTTTCCTGGGTGAGCACTTAGGGCATCTTGTCACTTAGCTCATACGGATACTTGTCCTTGAGAGGCATCACCACCCACCCAGACAACAGAACAAGACAACTGCTCCCTCCCAAGTTGCTGAGTCAGGGCTTAGCCAACAAGAGCACAACGCACGATACATTTTGGGATGACACTTTAGAGAAGTGGCAGATCTTTCAATATTTAATCCAACGTGCTGCTGTCTTGTAGCCTGGTGTGCCCATGGTTACACCCAAAAGAGTAACAAGCCTGTCCCTGTGGCCAGGTCACAAGGACACAGGAGCACAGCTCTATGACACGTACCTGCGCCCTCGCACCAGCAGCCTGGAGGCCTTTCCTAGTAATTCAACTGCCTGTCGTAAGCGCTCTTCATTCTGCAGGAATCCAAGAGAAGGGAGTGTTGGCTGCTTTAATGTAGGAATCTTTTTCTTCCCCTAACAATTTCTGATAAAAAAGTAATGGCACTGGGGACTTCCCTGGTGGTCCAGTGGTAAAGAATCCGCCTTACAATGCAGGGGACGTGGGTTCGAACTCTGGTCAGGGAACTAAGATCCCACAAACCGTGGGGCAACTAAGCCCACACGCCACAACTACAGAGCCCACACGCCACAACGAGAGAGAGAAAGCCCACGTGCCATAACGAAGAGCCCGCGCCGCCACGAAAGATCCCGCACACCACAACTAAGACCTGATGCAGCCAAAAATAAATAAAATAAATAATAAATAAATCTTAAAAAAAAAAAAAGGTAATAGCACTGGATCGGGGGGTGGGGTGGGGGTGGGAATTCCTCCAAAGCTGCTAAGCCATCTCACTACTAACAGAAGAAAACAAGAGTTCAGCTGTGAGCACAGAAAAGTTTTCAAAGCAGCCACTGCATTTCTCTGTTTTCCTATATATTGTGAACATAAAATTCTATATACTCAAAGAAAAAAAAATTCAAACTTACTTCAAACACATTAGCTGTCTGCTGATATAACTGCACAGCCTTTTCTGGATCCACGTTTTCTATAAGCCTAAATTAGACAAGAAAATCTGACTTACATGAGAAATAGAAAACTTGTTTTTCAAAGGACTTTATTAAAACAAAAAGACTTCCACGCAGAGACCTGTGTCCACACACTCACTTTCCAGCCCGCTCCAAGGCCATGGCTGCTGTGTCCGGGGTGCCGTTCTCCAGGTACATCATGCTAGCTTTCTCAATCAGCTGAACAGCCTCCGGGAGTTTTTGCATCTCCTTTAGGCAAACGATACGGCATGGACCAGTAAGTGCAACAACTTAAATACAGAATTAACAATCTGAAATTCAAGAAAGCAAAGGACCCAAAACATAATACAATAATAAACATATTGAAAATGAAATGCGTTCACATGGTCACTCTCTCCATCAAGCTTCATTTCGCTAAACCAAAAACGCATCAGTTGATTTCTGCAGAGTTCATCCCTTCACAGAGTTTCAGGCAAACTACACACACAGTAGAAACCAAAACGCTTGCTCTTCACAGTTTTCTAAGCATTTACAATTCCTGGAATACTTATGAGCTCCTACTACATATAAGGCCTGTGCCAAAGGCTGCAAACTGGCAGCCCAAGGGCTGTGTGTCATTTCCGAGGATGGCTTGCTTCAACCCTCCATATCTTAAAATCAGATACTTTCACAGGAGGTCTGTTCTGTGGCTTCGTATTTTAAACATGTCATAGGCTACGGCATCTGCAGGCTTGCGCCCCACATGGCACTGGCGAGTGGGGCTGTGCAGCAGCCGGCCTCCTCCTGGGGCGTGTTTCTCCCCACTTCCTGCACGCCCAGGCCGGCCTCCTCCATCTCAGCAAGCCCTGCGTTCACCTGCACTTGCAGCCCTCTTACTCTGAGCGCCATCAACAGAGTAACCCTACGTATCTTATTAGTAAACTCCAAGTCTCAGCATCATGCGCTCCTTATGTCTAATATCTCCAATTCAAAACTGAAGAAAAATCATGTAAAAGCTAGATGTAAAGATTTTAGGTATTATCTATTTAGGGTTGACATACTGTATCTCCGTGCTGACCTTGCACAGGTTGTTTTCAAGTCTGTCCTTCACTAAGTTAACAAATTCTTTAGGATACAAAACTTGCTGGTCTTGTTCTTATGGGAACTTCAAACTATAACTCATTTTACCTATAGAGCAGCTGTGACACAACGGTACTGACCTTCAGCATCATGCCGGCTTGTTCATAAGCTCTGCAGAGAGAATAAAAGTTCTCAGATGAGATCTTGATGAGATGGGAGAAGAGAAACTTTCTACCACAGACATGAGAAGCTTCATCAATTAAAACTGGCTCAGACAACACATACTTATTTTAGGCTCTCATTACAACACAACATAATTTTTCTTCCTTTTATTTACGTGGGCAATAATGCCTTGGAAACAACAGACATCTGAGGTAAAGGGATTTCACTTTGCAGATGCAAAGTTAAGTAAAGGTCAGAGAGGTTAAATGACTTTCTATTGTACTTGACAAACCTAAATCCAAGTTTGAAACAAGTAAGTGTTTTTCTCCACAAAAGCAAAAGAAAGCTTCCTGCTTCTCTCCACAGGCACCATTAACTATTAAAAAAGAGGGAAAAAAAGAGATTCTAACTCGTTTTTTCATAGGTTATTGAACAAAACGGTCCTAAAAATATAATGGTGATTTAACTTAAACACTGAATTATCTTAGGAGTGACTTCATTTTTAAGGTTCAGGTGAAGACTGAAACAAATGGAAATGACTATTTTATTTAAATCAATACAAATTAATTCACTATTTCTGAATTTATAACTTAGGAAAAATTTACTGACCTAAGAAAAAGCAACATTTAAAACATAATAATCTACAAATACGTGAACACACGGAGAATATTTACTTACTTGGCAGCATGAAAAAGACTGAATAGATGTAACAAAGTCAAAATTAAGGGAAAAAAAAGCAAATCAATAGTTTCTAAAGATCTACTATTTAAAAAACAAGGTTAACTAAATCACTGTCCCAGTTTGTTTGAAAAGACGAACCCTACAAATCAGGAAAAGAAGAAAAATTTATCGCCTGTAGCTGTCTCCTAAAAACTACGTAATTCACAAAAACATTGACAAAACACATCGATTTTTAAGCTACTTCCATGACGCATTAACTTGAAGTTTTACTAAAATGCAAGGTTATTATATCCATAATCTGCAAGTGAGGTAAAATAAACATTTTTTAGTTGATAAGATTATAAAATACCTCAGGAAAATTTGTTTTAAACTACTTAAAAATTTTATTTCAAATATCGGAGGAAGACTATATTTTAAAAATATTTATAGAGCAGTTAACATGTCTCGAATACCCGTGCCACTTCTTCATTTTTCAGCACCTGTCTCTATATCTCCCTCACTTCATCCCAAGTAAAACCATCATGAAGCAAATCCAAAAACAATAGAAATAAACTCTCAAACGCAGCTCTGCAAAGCAGTGCAGACCTTATGATCAAGTCTCTATAAATGCACTTTCAGAGTTTAGACACGCAGTATTTTTCTAAGTGGCTTCTAATTTAATAGCACTGTACTCCACATGCAGCAAATTTATAACAATCTCTAAAGGCTGAAAAGATACGCCCTGTTATTCTCGTGGGCGACAGCTTCTCTCAGGCAGGCGTCTTTTGCTTGTTCAAACTGTTTGGCATTTTTAAAAGCAACAGCTGAAAGAGAGAAAAAATATATAGACTGTCTATTTCCATCATTTAAAGAAACCTCAAATAAATCCTCACCAAAATGTGCATGACATGTGAAGTATCAGAAAATAAACTTAACACTTATTTTAATCAAATACTTAGGAAATTTCATAAAACTATAAATACTACTTTTTTCTAAGCCATTTTCTTACAACTTTTTTGATTATCAATAACTTACAAGTATTTTCAAAAGGTTTTTTTTCTTAATTGTACACTATTGGCAATAAATCAGTGCTCCTTCCACTCAAGCCCAAGTCTTTCTAACGCCACCATCTAAGCTTGGGAAACTAAGATGGCATTAGTCAAACCAACACACCCAAACTACAGGCACTGTCACTAAAACAGCACCTTACCTCACCAGTTTCACATTTAATAATAGAAACAGTGCTTTAGTTATGGCTTATTCTATCTTTTAAATTATTCTGAAACTGAAGTCCAATAAACACACTCAATATTTTTATAATAAATCTTCCTTTTTGACACAATCTTTAAATATGATCTTACAGACTTTGGAAAACTTACAAAGTGTTGCTTACAAATAAATGAAAAGGATACTGCTTTAAGAAAACATTGTTTGTTAAAAACACACTCTTAGGGCTTCCCTGGTGGCGCAGTGGTTGAGAGTCCGCCTGCCGATGCAGGGGACACGGGTTCGTGCCCCGGTCCGGGAAGATCCCACATGCCGCGGAGCGGCTGGGCCCGTGAACCATGGCCGCTGAGCCTCTGCGTCCGGAGCCTGTGCTCCGCAACGGGAGAGGCCACAACAGTGAGAGGCCCGCGTACCGCAAAAAACAAAACAAAACAAACAAAAAAAACCACCCACACTCTTAAAATTACATTTAACAAAATGTAGAAAATAAACAAATGACAAACTATTTTCATCCCTGCATTTCTACATTTTTCTCTTTGAAAAATTTACTGATGAAATGTATCTTGCATAACCCCTTAACGAAAATAAACAAAAGATGTTTTCATGGGAAAATCTGACTTGAAATATTCATTTCTGAAAGCAGCTCATGGTCACAGATACATACATAACAACTCTGTGTTAAATTTCCCTCATGTAGGATACTTGCAAAATGTTGTGCCCTCTAGTTACAAAGGTGTTCTTGTACAAGGTGTCCATAAAATCCATGTAAAATTTGAACTTCTAATAATTTTCCTTCTAAATATGAGGTATAGTAATTTCCATAATGCAACAGAGAATTTACTCAGGACTTAAATAAAAGCGCTAAAGATTAATTTGTTGTCATTTCTTTTATTATCTAGAAAATACATCCTACATTATGCTTATTAGTTTCAATTTATCTGACTTCTTTCTATTAGTTTCAATTTACTGACTTCTTTCTTCTTGGTGCATACTAAAACTAAAGTTTGCCAAAAGCACATTTCCTGGTGATTTCTATGCAAGGCTAACAAATGTGATCAGGACTACTGCTGAAACACACAGTAAAATGTGTCCAGGGTATTTCAAAATCGTATTATGCTTTATATCCAAAATAATCACGGATATGCTGAAAACCATCATTCCATAACTTAAAATGCTAAATTTTTAACAAATTCCCTTTCTGTTGCAAATTTCAGGTTTTTTGATCTCATATGCAGATAAAGGCAATAAAACATGCCTATGAGCTTAACTCTTCATGAACACATATCAGTGCATCTCCACAGGAGGGTCATCAAGAGCGAGAGCCAAACACGCTCGGTGCGCAGAATGCGGAAGATAAGCCTAAGGTTTTAAAAAGCCAACGAGAAAAATCTTTATTCAGTAATAAGTAGTAAAAAATATGACCAAACTCGCAGAAGTAGTATCAACTGAGTGAAGTTCAAGAACATATAAACGATGCTAAATGCCTGCAGGGGCACCTGCCGTGCCATCTGCACTCGTGGGAGAGGGAGAGGCGGCTGGGTCTACAGCTCAGAACTCAAGACATCTGAAAACAGGAAGTGGAAAAGCTCAGGGTTTAACAATGCAAATACCATATAGGAAGCATTAAGAGTGAGAATTATGTCGAGATTAAGTTACCAGCCTGGTTCAAGATTACACACTGCAGGGACAGGGCTACAGTCACACGTACCTGCTTTTCCATACTCAGAAGCGGCACTGTCATAATCTGGCTTCCATTTTAAAAAACCAGTTTTCAGGCTAAAATGAAAGAGAGACACATTCAACAGAAGTTACCAACCACACTCCTAAGTCAGAACCCTGCTTATAAGGATCTTGTAGGCCATTAAAAAGGGAGGGGGGGGACCATCAGGTACACAGTCCCCATCTCGCCCACCTCCATCCAAACTTACTGACAATTACAAACAACCTCACCACTTTCCCTCCCACTGTCATAGACATGGTTTCCCCCTTTTGAAATGTCTGTATAGCATCCAAGGGGAGTGGAGGTTCTCAAGGCCTGATTCCCAGATGAGCAGCATCACGCAGAAGTGTGCTAGAAATGTATGAAGTGCTGAGCCCCAGCCCAGCCCTGCTGAACCAGGACCCCGGGAGTGGCAGCAGCAGCAATCCAGGGTGTAACAAGCCCTGAGACGCACTAAAGCTTGAGGTAGGTTGAAGCACAGCAATAAGCAGGTGGACTCGTAAGACTGCAACTCAGGAGAGGCCGGAGATTACCAGAGTCATCAGCACCTGTCACACCCGTGAAGACCCGCAGGGAGACTGGAGAGAGAGGCCAGAAAGACTACAGAATCAAACACTCAGAGAGACACAGGGAATCAGCAAAAAAGACTGCAGTTAGCCACCAGTGAACAGGGAGGACAACCAGAGACAGGATGACGGGAAAGCACGACAAACGGCTTTCCAGGATCCTAGGATCACAAGGCATCTTAGACACCGCACCAAAGGACAATCAATTGAGTCCCTTATCTAATTTGCCCTTTCTGAAACTCCTCTTTTTAAAATTTTATGATAATTTCACATTGTCAAACTTGGGTGTGCATAAGAACCGCTAAATAAACACCATCTTAAATTCTACATTTGAATTCAGTTAGTGAAAGCCTGCTTACATGTAAGTGTTACCTTCCAAAGAATCAGGGGGGCACCTTACCGAGAGACAGGGAAGCCCCAGAGCCTGCAGAAGTACACCCTTCATTTTGTTCCTTTTAATTTTTTGCCAATTAAATTTATTTAACATTTGTGTTTGCCTAATACTGTTATGATTCAAATTTGTAAACAATTCTCAAGCTTACCAAAAACATTATTGTTCGGAAAAATAAAATCCTTAAATTGCAACCTGTCTACTCTAATCCACCAATTGAGGAAGTACTGCAATAAAGCAAAATTCTAATCCACCACCTCTACCCCAAAGCCCTCATTATATTCTATATTTTAACATAATTTTCAAAAACCCCACCAAAAACAAGATACGATCTCTCAATTGTCTTATGTGCTACATACACATGGGAAAAACCAAAGATTTTTAAATATAGTTGGGCCTGGAAGCCGCCCAACGCGCCGGGAAGCACCGGCATCCCAACTGCCGACGCGGAGAGCCGTGCCCGCGACAACGGCGGCGCCCCCAAGGCCCGAGGCAAGACGACTTCTGACGTCCGACGGCAGCGCTTCCGGGGCGCGGCGACCCCACCACGCCCGCCCGGCCCGGCCCCGCCCCAGCACCCCCCCACCCGGGGCTGACTCAGACCGGCCTCGCAGGGGCCCGGTCCAGGCGCCTACCCAGGGCCGCGCTGGGCCTCTCACTCACCATTTCTCTGCTTTGGCCAGGTGCTCCAGCCCCTCGTTTATCTTCTGAGCCGCCATCTCCGCGGGGCGGCCCTGACGTGGAGGCCGAGAGCCCGCCGAATGGGCGTGGGAACGCCGAGGAGGAGGCCGGTACTGCGCCGCAGCCGCGCTACCGGGGCCCGTAGGGCTCAAACCTAGTGCAGCGAAGCGGCCCAGGAGCCGCGCAGGCGCCGCGCAGACAGATGTCGCGCAGGCGCAGAGCGCCCGGGCTGGCCTCACGCGTGGCTCAGTGCGCAGGCGCGGTGGGTAGTAAGGGGGTTCGCGATTCCGTTCGCCAGTGGAACGCAGTTTTGTTGAGCACGTTTTATGTATCAGGCGCTGTTCTAACCACTGGCAGGTCGGCAGGGAGTGCGACAGACCGAACGCTAGCTCCGATAATTCGGTAACTGTTCACCTTCAACAGAACTCCCGCCTTTTGCCGTCCCGCTGCCCCTATTCACCCGTCCCTCTTTACCCAGCGTGGGTTCCGTGCTCCATCACTTTAGCTTCTCATCTGCGTCTATGCCTCTTTTCTCCTTGTTTGGGGAAACCGCAGCTCTCCACCGACTCCGGAACTGCTCAGAGCAGGTGAAGGGGGCTGGGGGGAAAAAAGCAGCTGCTGACGTGACTCGTTACTCGAATTAATGCTCACAAACATCCAGGAGGCCTCTGTGCTGCTGAGCGACTGCACATTTTCCCGGTCAGATAACGCGCCCACTCGCTGGGATGGCTGTCCACACCCACTTCCCTTCAGAACTCCAACACAATCTCCCTGCCTCCCCGCCTGACTGCCGACTCTTCCTGTTTAATAGAAAATAGCAATTAAAAGAGACCTTCCTTTCGGGCCCACCACCCTGCCTCCCAATCTACCTGCATCTTCTGCAGATGTGCTGCGCTTCCTCTGGTGTCTGGGTGAAGTGGCCTCGGCCCTTCCCCGTCCATCCTCACGTCCTTTAGGCTCTTGGGTAGAGTCACACCCCGGCAGGAGGCCTCCCGTCGTCCTGTCCTCTGGCCACAGCAATCCTAGAGGGGCCAGTGGAAGCTGGGCCTCAGCTCCCGGGACCAAGTCCACTCCACTTCTGCCCATTTTATTGGTCAAAGTAAGTCGCAAGGCAAGTCCAGATTCAAGAGGTGGGGACACAGGAGCTGTGAAATGTGGTGGCCGTGACTGCCTGTCCACCGCCGCTCTGGGGTGACTGGGGAAGTACAGGAGGACCGTCTCTGATGTCTTTGTCCAGAAACAGAAAACCTTACGTCTTTGAGTGAAATCACACTTAACTAACCACCCAGTGTGGTCAACCTGTAAAACCAAAGGGTGAAAGGGTGCAGAGTTCTTCTAAAGGATTTACACTCAGAGTCTGTAGCCTCCTCCTCGTTGGCCCTTGTTCACACATTCCTTTATTAGTATTTCCTGTAACTACTCTGAACGGGCTCTGTTCCTACACACGCAGGACACAGTGGTGAGCGTGGAACCAGATGTGCTTTCTGGTGCCCATCTCCTTATGGGACTCCCATGTCACCTGAAACGTCTATTCAATGAATCTGTATAATTTTCTCCTGTTAATCTGTCATTGTCTGTTTCATGTTCAGACCCAGCCAGGGATGCTAAGAGGGTCAAGGCTTAAAATAGAGCTTGCTACCCCAAATGGCTCTCCAGGGGTGGGCTGCCATCTGGGAGAGTTCTCAGGGTCCCCAGACTCCTTGCAACCACAAACTTGCCCCACCCTAGTCTGGTCTGATGCCTAGAAGCAAGATTCCTAGACCCACCTCCCTCCGCTGATGTTCAATGAAATGAAGGGTCTTTGTCGTCACTTGGGGAAAGAGTTTGGTTGATGAACTCTGGCTGTTTCAGCCCACAGATCATAACTGGGGAAACACAGGAGCTCCTATATCAAGTTGTGTGTTTTGTTTAATTCCTAGTACCTTTGCAGTGTTATCGTTTACTGTTTTGTTGTTTCCAAGTATACTGCTACTTTATAGATGAGATGCACTTCTGAGATTGGCCCAAGAGTATAACCATGAGTCATAAAATCATTTCTCTAGGAAAATATATTCTGAGCTACAAAAAAAAAACCCAACCTTGCAACGAAACGTTTAGAACAAATCCTAATATAATTTGATGGGTCCGTCTCCTTGTAATAGGATTTTAGAAAATTATCCCTGGCTTTATGGGGGAGAAGATGATAGATGCCATTATGATCTATATATATATTTTTTTGGTAAAGTCTTAGTGATAAAAAAATCATCTCTAGGTCTCTGTGAGGTTGATGTAGAGAATGACTTCTCCAGACAGGTGCAGTGTGTGCTCAGAAGTCTAAAGACTCACACATAACCTATCAGAATGTGAACTCCCTGTGCTCCCCAGACTTGCTTCTCCTCACCCATGCTGGTTGATAGCGACTCAGCCTGCTTGCTGCCCAAACACGTGTGAGGACACCGAGGAGGCTCAGAGAAGCTAAGAAACTTGCCTGATGCCTCACAGCCAATCGGTGGGAGCCCAGAGCCATTTGACTCCAAAGTCTATACTTGAGCCACTATAATGGACTGAAAAATCTTCTCTGTTTTGTAGTAAAGTTGACCCTTGAACAATGTGGTGGTTAGGGGTCCCAGCCCCGCCAGGCAGTCAAAATTCCACATGAAACATTTGACTCCCCCAAAACTCAACCACTAATAACTCACTGTTGACTGGAGGTGTTACCAGTGACATAAACTGTTGATTAACACATATTTTGTATGTACTATATATTCTATTCTTACAATAAAGTGAGCTAGAGAAAAGAAAATATTATTAAGAAAATCAAAAGGAAGAGAAAACACACAGTACTGTGCTGTACTTATTGACATCATTACATGGTCTGTTCACAAGATGAATCATTAGTACCTACATCAAAATTGTCTCGTGATACAAAACACTGTAGATGTTATACGTGTTACTAACACTAGACGTCAAAGCTTAAAAGATAATGTGAAAAGTAAATTCATACTTATTTACAGGTGTCATGATTCAGGCATTGATAACAAAGAAGCAGCAATGTGATTGCTTTATGGTCACCTAGTGTCATCCATACGGTTGCTTCTTGGTAGCCCAGCCTATATACTCATGAGTGAATCGGTATATAAAAATTTTATGGCGCACAGTATTATGGCATATTCATAATACAGTATTGGACACACTGTTACACTTTTTAAAAAACACTTATCTGTTGATGATAGGCTGATAGGCAGTTCCTCCAATTACAAGAGAGAGAGTTCTACCGTACAGTAATGTAATTCTTTGAAAGTAAAGTTATGAAGCAGTTAGAAAATGAACGTTATTAATTTTATATTACATATCACTCACCTTATGCTTATGTAAGGAGAGACCAGTATCTACATATATCTTATGCATTCATGACATACCTTTTAATTTTTTTCGATATTTCTCAGCTTTGTGGTTCATCTGTGAGTTTTTCAAATTGTTGACAATCCCCCCAAATTTTCCAATATATTTACTAAAAAAAACCGCATATAAGCGAACCCACACCGTTCAAACCAGTGTTGTTCAAGGGGTCAACTGTAGTTTAATAAACAACTCACACATTACCCCCACTAAGGTGCATGGACCAATTATAGATTTCCAAATGTTTTTAAAGAAAAACATCACAGTGCACTTTACTACGTATGGTACTTATTTGAAATTTCACTAATAATTTAAAAGTTGGGGTTGAGAGTTTATTAGGTGTGACCAAAGTGAGCTGCCAGGTGACTGTTCCTCCCACGTGTGGCGCTGGGGCTCCGGAGCCCGGGGCCGGTGGGCTCTGCGTCCTGCAGTTCCCCTTGAAAGCGCCAGGGGACACCACCTGCATGTACTTTTATAGCCACCAGGCATCCAAACAAGAGTGGTGATGACTCTGGATAACAGTCAGGTTCGGTTTTGCTTTCATACTGTACTTTCCACATGAGAACGATGCCCTTCACTATTTTGTTGGCAAGTTAAACAGTGCCGCCCAAGGGCTCCGAGTGCAGTAGAGCTGGAAAGGTCTGCAGCATTGATGTTCAACAGCACGTGTGTTTCACATGAACTTGAACCAACACAATCGTCTCGATGAGCATCACTTTTAAGAGGACAGAGATATATGTATAGCTGATTCACTTTGTTATAAAGCAGAAGCTAACACATCATTGTAAAGCAATTATACTCCAATAAAGATATTTAAAAAAAAAAAGACAGAGAAAAAGATGTAGAACGTTGCTCGTTCTCTTTGAATGAAAGATAAAACCAGCCTACTGACTTGGCTTGGAGGAGTCCTACTCTGTATTTTGTTGCACTGCTTGGAGATGACCTATTCCACCCTGCAAATGGTCTCTTTTTAAAACCATATCCCATAGGTGTATTTGTAAAGAGACCTTTAGCCTCACATTGTAATAATTTAATTCTCTTGCAAGAAGAATATATTCACGTGGTTATATTTTGTGCAAACGACAATTAGGAAACTTGAAATAATACAACTTAAAATATTAAGAACGCTTGACTCTTTTCTATGAAGTTTTAAAAAATAACATGCATCTTCCTAATGAAAAATTCCTCCAGAAGTGCACAATTTGAAGCTGTCGGGAAGAAGCAGGTGTGATCTGGGTTTATCTTGTTCACTCTTTAGGCATTTACTCAGCAAATCTTTGTGGAGTGGGTTCTCCATGCCCGGCACTGCTCCAGGCTGTACCCTACCCCCGGGGATGGATGGGCACAGTCAGGGAGTAGGAGACAGGCAGGAAACACGCTAAATAAACCAGTGTAGACGGGATTCTAGATGGATCCCTGCTTCGGGGAAAATAAGAGGAGCGGCTGGGACAGTGGGCGGTGAGGGTGGGCGCAGTTACCTCCCTGGGCAGGTGACCGTAGGTGACTGTTGAGTAAAGACCTGCCCCAATGAAGGCCTGAGCCAGGGTCTGTCTGGCCCAGGAGCGCTGCTGATAAAGTGGGCAGCATGTTGGTGACGCCGGGGTGCCTGGCCCCTTCCAGGAGCACAAGGAACCACTGAACCAACACACTTTCCTGAGTCAAGATCTGTCTGGAATCAGGCAAAGTTTGAAGTATGCTTGAAAATCTTCAGGAAAACATCTCTCACTTAAATATAACTTCCTTCTGCTTGTGTGATTAGAAATTAATACATGTTAATAGAGAAGCTTAGAAAGTACTCATAGTCTATGTATGATAGGAAGTTTACTCAAATGTGAAAATTTCAAGCCCACAATTGCACTGGGACTGCAACAGCAGCTGTAAGACCCTTCTTCTCGAGATTCTCGGTGGCTGAGGAGATAGAATAACAGCAGTATGGTAAGGCACATGCTAGAAAAAGAGAAAAGATCCAGAGAGGGACCGTGGCCATGTCAATCCCCCAAGCTCCCCTGCCACCTCCCCAGGCCTGCCTTTCCCCATCTGTCCGCTGAGCGGCGCTCCTGGCCTGCAGCTCCTCCCGGGAGGCCAGGAAGCAGGAAGGCCACGGATGAGCAAGGATTCAGTACTGCTAGAATGTGAAGAGTCCTCCCAGATTCGGAAAAAGGAAGAAAACCCCTGTCCTTCCCAGCCCCCAATGAAATCAGAGATGAAAGAAGATGGTTTTAGCCTGGCAAATAAGAAAATAAACAAATGCTTGAGTGGCTAAGTTTTTCCTTTTAAATTTGTTTTTGCAAAGGGTTTTTCTTCCCTGAAAAACAAAATACTAAAATAGCAAGTTATGTTTTCATTTACAAATCCTTCTCAAGAGGAAATGTAATAATAACAAGGGGTTCCCATTGGATCCCAGCTTGTCTCATAATGTAAATACACATCTCTTCTCTGGGGAAAGAAACCTACCCTAGGCCAGGTAGCTCTCATCTAAATTGGTGATTTTATTCATTTGGGTTTTTTCCTCCTCTTTTACCTTGAACAACCTCTCAAACAGAACAGAAATTCTAGATTCTACGGCTGAATATCAGACGGAAGGGGCCTCTTCGGCGAGGGATACACAGTATAAAGGATGGTGGCGAAATGATTTGCTGTGCTCTCTATGCTTTATTCCAAATCCTGTGCAAAGCTAGTTTGCCCCTCACCAAGTCTCACCTTGAACCAAACGTTCACAGGATGAGAGAGCAGGGCTGTGTCCTGGGAAGAAGAGGCTTAGGGTTCATCATCCTTTCCGACCTCAGCTCTGTTTCTTATAAGACAGAAATCATTGGGGTTCTTGAGCCTCAGTTTCCTTTCCTATAAAATGGGGATAATAATACTGCGGTGGATTGAAAGTGGTGGTCAAATCTCAGACGCCCATCCCACTGAGAGGTGGGGTCTGTGTCCCCTGCCTTGCACCCAGGTGGGTCTGTGACTGTTTGAACAATAGAACTTGGAGGAAGCGATGTTCCAGGGCCCAGGCCTTCGGGCAAGGCGACTCCCACTTCCCGGCGCTCTGGGCGCCCTGACCAGTCTAAGCCCAAGCTCACGGTGAGAGGTCCGCGTATGTGGAGGGAAGGATGCCCAGCTCTTCCAGCATCAGAGGTCCCAGCCATCACGAAGCGGACACGGGGCCCCTGACTGTGCTCCATCCAAAGTCCAGTCCACACAGTCTCAGGATACATTCATGACATTTTGTTTTCAGCCCCAAGCTTCGGGACTGTTTGCTAAGCAGCGGTAGATAAGCCCACCGAGTGCCTGCCCTGTGAGCCATTGTCGATTTCACAGGTGACTGTCCAAAGCACGTGGCTCGGAGCTCAGTACACAGCAGCCGTCATCATTCCTGTCGTTTCTAGGTTCTTTCCACGCACAGCTTTTCAGAAACGTGGGCCGAGAATCCTCTCCCAGCTCACAGAGGACGTGGAAGTCCCTCGCAGCCGAACCACGGGGGCAGCCTCGGGCTTTGGGCCTGCAAATCCTCAGAAAACACTGAGGTTACCACGGCTTCAGCAGGTCCCCACTGGCAGAAGAAAATGTAGCAACTCCAGGGGGTGGGAACCCACCACCTGGTCCAGGTCCCGAGTCTGCCCCCACCTGCTCTGCTGATAGCTTGGCAGATGCCTTGCCACCCCAGAGAGGAGGGGACCTTGGGAGGAGGTGGGGTGAAGGCGATGATGGCACCTTCGTCCCAGCTCACAGAGGACGAAGCAGAGGAACCCGGCCTGGAGGGGAAGGGAGGGGAGGGGTGGGTCTTTTGCTTGAGGACTTCACATTTCTCACAATCCACCTCTGGGTCCTGACCTGGGAATCTCCAGAGCAGTTAAAGTCATCACGACTGGGACAAGTAACTGTAGATGATGTGCTTTCCCCATGGTTCTTTGGAACTTCTTGGAAAAGGGACAAATAGGTAAAAGCAAAGGTAAAAAAGCAAAAAGAGGGAGGAGAGGGACTTCCATCCACGACTCCCTCGATCCCCTGCAAAGCTGGGACCTGGCCCTTTAGTTCTTGTGCTGACACCTCCAAACGCCTCTGCTCCCCAGAGGTGCAGGCAGGGCTGCCACGAGCCCCGGGGGCCTCCTGCATCCCCACTCAGACACCAAGCTCCCAGCTCCTGCTCTGCCCACGCCCCTTTCTGGTTTTCCATGCTTCCGGTTTCCCCTGTTTCCAGCTCCTCCCTCAGGGTCTCAGCCCACAGCTCCGACATCCCCACAGGCCCGACCCTGCCCTCGGTGTTGACCTGCTTCCGGGCCCAGCTCCCCTCTGTCCACTACACACCCCCACCCTGCCGCTGGCCTCGTTGCCTCTTCAAGGACACTCTCTGGGTGGCCTCTTTTTGCCCTTGGTTGGCTTTCTGCCACCCCAAGGATTGTCCTGGGGACAGAAGGACAAGTGAGCTGGCCATTCCATCCAGTAGGCTGTGCTGAGCGCCGACACGGTCAGATGGGACCATCGCGAGGACGGACCGTGTTTGTGGACGGTTCTAGGAAGAGTCTCTACATTAGCAATGATTTACTCTGCCCCCATTTCCAGGGGTCGGTGCTGATCCTAGGTGAGCACAGAAAGATCCCACCCCCAAGGCGTGCTGTGAAGAGCCCACAGGGATGCACCTGAACAGAGAGACTCCTTGGAGCAGCCCTGACGCTTCGGTTCCAGAGCCCCTCTTCAGAAGCTGCGGCACGTACTGTCATAGGACTTTAATTTTGTGGCTTTGACTCTTAAGTCCAAGACGGGACCTATAATTTAGTTAAGCATCGACCGGCAGGCAACGTCTAGTTTAAACTACAGGGCACAGCTTTGATATTCAAAATAGACTCTCAAATCAACCTTCTTACTGACTTATAATCTTCTGTATCTTATTTATTTAAAAATATAGCAACTTTAGCTTTTCCTTTATCAGTTTATCAACTGATAAACTGTCCTGCCCTGTCCCCGGCTTCCCCCACCCCTCCCCGCCCCCCACCCCCACCCCTCCGCAGCCCGACCCCAGGACTAGCCTCGGGTCAAGTTCGGCTGAGTGGGTGCTCTCAGCTCCCAGGGCCCAGCTGTGGCCGCCCTGCTCTTCAGGCACCCACCAGAAAAGACGTAGATCTTCACACGTGTTGCTAGGACTATCTGTGTGCAATTTTTTTCCCAGACAAGATTCTCTTTTCTGCCTCTGGGTGAAAGGTTCCCTCTCTGTTTCTCAGGCAAGCACTGGATGTCTTTGCGTAGTGGGGCACTTACAGTTAACTTTGCTCCTGGCAACAGTTTTAGACCAAGAATGAGGGTAACATTCATCTTAGGGAAAAAAAAAAAGTGTGGATGTTTTATATACAGAACCAAACATTCTGAATTGAATCAAAAGACAGATTTTTGAAGCCAGGGTTCTGCTGATTGCCAGGGCTATGATGAAATCTCTTTACTCAACGTTCAAACTTTGTAATATTCTGTAACTTAGAATTCTGTCTGGAGCAGTTTTGAATAAAGCCAGGCTTTACAGTGGGAGGGAGAAACCAGATGGCACATTCAACGTTTACTTCTTCATCCATCACGTGTTTGCAAAGTACTGGGAACCCGGATGTGGACACAGCACGGGCAAGGAAGGCATGGACACTTCCCTCGAGGAGAGCACTTGGGAGCAGAAGTGTCAGCTATCACACAACGCTTTAAAAAATTACAAATATGGGAAGTGCTACCAAGGAGATAGAACCTGCCGGGGCTGGGGTGTGGGGTGAGTTACGGGGCTGTGGGCGTGGGTGTAATCTCAAATAGCTCGGGGAAGCGTTAGGGAGATGAGGTCCTCAGGACTAGCATACATCAATGGGTAAGGGAGCTTCTGAGACGGGGACCCCGGTGCCGTGAGCTCCAACTGTGCTTCAGGTGTGTGTGTGGACCAGACACTCAACGTTCATCAACCGAGCAGGTGATGCTTCGTCAGGATGGTGCAGGTTATATCTGGATCCCGAAAAGTTAGCAGAAAAGGTTGAGGAATAATAACAATATAATAATAATTAGGAGGAAAGAAACATTCAGGTAACTGGTATTTTTCCCATTTGAAGTTTGTTCTTCAGTCTGGTGTTTGAACGCTGGCTGATTTGTGTGTGTACAGAGTGATCGGCCCTTGTAAGTACAAAGATGAAGTGAGGAAACACTTATTGGGAGAAGGAAATGGAGGGGGGGATGACTGGAAATAGAGAAAGGGGCTAATCTGGGTTAACTCTCGGATTGTAAGCAATTCCAGGGAAGACCGAATGCTTCCTAATACTACAAAAAACACACAGGCCCATCCTGCAGTGCCATGCCTGCCGCTAGGGATGAACTCCGCCCCAGCTCAGGCAGGCGCAGAACGGAGGGAGGACGTGTAGATGCTCTTTTAAATTCACTTTGAACTCATTTAGAGCCCACTGCCTTCTCCTGTCTGGGAACCGGCTGGGACCCAGCCAGGAAGGAATCTCCCAATAAAGCCCAGGACATGGATGGACCTAGAGATTATCATACTAAGTGAAGTAAGTCAGACAGAGAAAGACAAATCTCCCAAAAAGCCCAGCTTTTTCTTTGTAAGACAAAGAAAAAGCTTTGTGATGCAAAACACACACACACACACACACACACACACACAGGCACATACACACGTCTCTTAGGGAGAGCAGGGATTTCCCAGAGAAGAAATTGGCCTGCATGGAGGACTTAAAAACCCTCTGCAAGAAAACAAGGAAGAATTGCAGAAAGAGGGAGAAGCTGGGAGAGACAGGGTACCTCCTGGGGTCAGATCCAGGAGGCTGTCAATGACAGGGTGGTACAAGGGAGTGATTTGGGACCACGTGAACTAAAAATTCTCTCCTTGGTGTTTCTGATCTTATACCATGGCTCTGAGAGCCAGCGGACTCTTCAGAAAGAAACACCACCCAGGGCTGATGTAATTGATCAGGGGTGGACTGTCCAGGTGGATAGCATCCTGAAAAAAGGAAGATTCTCCACTGCCAACCATCTTATGAGAGAGCTGGGGTGAAGGATGCAGACTGACTTGGGTGGAGAGGGGAGACCCTCGGGGCTGGCCACATCAGACCCTCCAGTGGTGTGGACAGTGGGATGAACTCCCTGATCGCCACTCCACTCCACTCTCCCCTCCACAGCGCTCTAAGCCAAGAACATCTTTGGATATATGAAAAAAAGCAGGGACCCTTTCCCAATGAGGTTGTATAAGTGTTTTTGCTCTAAGGATTTGAACTTGGATAAGCTTAGCAGAGCGTACTCTGCATGCAGACTGCGTGTTTGGGTGTTTATTGACACACCTGATAATAGGATCCCATAATTACGGAACCCTCTGGGGACAGATCATTAAGACTCTTTGATGGGAACCAACCTTGTGTTTTCGACTTGAGTTACTAGGAGACAGTCTGCCTTTCATTAGCACATAATAACATCTCACTTTTATGGGCCATTCCTTCAGTTCCTTTTCTTCATTAGATTCAACTGAAGGATGAAAGTCCAACGTTGCTCCACAAAGCCCAGGAAGGAAGATCCCTGTGTTTCACGCACTAATTGAACATGAAAGCCACAGACTTCAAAGGTGCACACAAATAAGAAAATTATGTTTTCTAAAGATACCTGGACCAGTGAAGGGTAATTTCAGAGGGACCCAGGGTTTCACATTTAAGAGAAAATGTCCATATTGGGACTAGATGTGGGTGCAACACAGGCACCATTATGCATCTTCTAAAAGATGCAAAAAACGGCACCCAACAGCATGCAGCTCAGCAGGTAGTGTGCAAGATTATGAAGCGTCCAAATTCCTGAATAGAAATGAGTGTGCTAGCCAAACTGAGGAATAAGTAGGTGGAGTCTTCTTTACCGAAGAAGTTTCCCAAGGAGAATCTCTCTCTGCTTTCAGAAATAGTTGCTCTTTTTCCTGAGCAATTAATTTGTTCAAGTCATATGAAATGTTAAGTCATGTTACCTCTTTGGCTTCTAGAAAGCCTGACATTAACTATGTATGGCTCCCCTCTAGGGAGGGGCCAAGGTTTACCAGCACATCCTGAGAACACCCAGGTCACATCTGGCTTGTTCTTATTTTTGCAGCCTTTGATTTTGTTTGCCCAGATGCACTCAGCTATTTTTATATTCCACTTGGTCTCTTGAATTGTAGGTATTTCCGTAAGCTGCCTTGAATCATTTTTGGAATAAAGTGGGATAAAAATAAGTAACTAAAGAAATATTGATTGCAAGTTAAAAAACTCAAAACTATTTAACCGTGCTAAACTACTGCCGTAAGATCTAAACTAATGCAGTAAGAGCAAAGCCAAGAATATACATTTTCAAAAGCATAAACAATAAAGAACTGATAAGCAAAATATAAGTTTAGAACCACTCCTCTATGCTAAATACAACCACTTGCTATCAGACCAAGGTGATGTTCCCTATTTGATATTCCCCCCGGAAAAGATGTCAAATTCTTGAAGCTTCTTGGCTCCACATGGAAACAAAACCCAGTGGTCATGCCAAACACGCCCCAACATCTTGCCCTACGGACTGATCTGGTTCTTTCATTGCAATTAAGTATCTTCTGTGAGTTTGGATAAGCAGTGAATCTGTCAAAGGTAAAATATTTTAACAAGTATCTTCACGCAGCATCTGTTATTTTGTGGATTATATATGATGCATGCCTTGGATGCCAGACACGAGGTGGGTAAAGCTGATGTTGCATTGGAATAGCTTCTAGATAGACGCAACCAATACGTACCTAAATTATTTCCTTATTAAAAAATATCTGATTCTTCTCAAGTTTCTTTTAGCAATGGTTTGTTGAGTCCTGACATTTCTATGCCATGCAACATAAAATTTTAACTTCTAAATATTTAAGGACACCAGTGCCAAAAATGAATGTCTTCTTTTTAAAACTATAATTTATTGATTCCACCAGAGTTGGTCTAGAATAGGGGAAGTAGTGGTAATAATATTATTTTCATTGGTCCATCTATATCTATTCTTTTTTTTTTTTTTTTTTTTTTTTTTTTGGCGGTACGCGGGCCTCTCACTGTTGTGGCCTCTCCCGTTGCGGAGCACAGGCTCTGAACGTGCAGGCTCAGCGGCCATGGCTCACGGGCCTAGCCGCTCCGCGGCACGTGGGATCCTCCCAGACCGGGGCACGAACCCATATCCTCCGAATCGGCAGGTGGACTCCCAACCACTGCGCCACCAGGGAAGCCCGGTCCGTCTATATCTATGATATTTTATTCAGTATTTTAAGAGAACTGTTAATTTTCCAAACTGAAGCTTAACTAAATAAGAAAGAATGGAGCAGTGATTTGCAGCACCGGATGCAAATCGTATTAGGAAAGTGTGAAAAAACTTTACCAAAGAAAAGAATTGGGGAGAACAGTTATTTGGAAGTCTGTCAAGTGGAGAAAGAGTCTAATTTCTTCTGACAGAACTAGGGTCTTGGGTGGAACTAGGGTCTAATATTCATCCCAATATTAGAAAGAATTTTTTAAGAATTACAAGTGTTCAGAAATGGAATGACATGCCTTGGAGGTTTCAGCAATGTTTCTGGAAATGTTCAAGCTGACCCTGGATGTCTTCATGAGTTTCAGCACCGAGGGGGTCACTGCATTGGGTATGTGATAGAACTAGATAGATCTAAATTTTCTTTGAGTGTAAAATCCTCTATTTGTTGCAACATAATTGTTATTCCTAGATGGTGGAAGGGCATAGTCCAACGATTGGTTTACTTAATGTTGGTCCTGTTAAAATAAGTGAAGAATAATCAAAATAAACATTTGAACCTTAGAGTAATTTATGTAAGTCATGCCACCTAGGATTAGCTAAGCTGCCTGCACCACTGTGCTGTGTAGCATGACTCCTGGTAAAAAGCAGCTGGGCTGTGTAATCGGCCTGGAAGAAGATGCTGGGACTTCACAGACTTTACAATAACAGGTTGAATAACTGTTTTTATTTTATTTTATTTTTTATTTTATATTGGAGCATAGTTGATTAACAATGTTGTGTTAGTTTCAGGTGTACAGCATGAGTAACTTTTTAAACTTGTTCGCTCATAGACGTTTGCATGTGTGGCCAAATTTTGCACAGAGTTCCTGTGAATTTTTATCACCACCATTTTCTCCAATATCCCGATGCTCTTTTGAGTGAACTGTAACGGAGAAGATAACTTACTGGCTCTCTGTGGACTGGAAAAATGATGAGACACAAGGCATCAGTGAACAAGTGGGCGAAGTACCATGGTGTTAAGGCCTCCATCACTCCTGGGGAGAAAGGTTACTCCAGAAACAGAAAGCATGGTTTGTTTTATTTCCAATCAGGCCGCTCATTTGAATTCATATTCTCTGCTTTATTATGCTGAAAATGACACGCGACTTCTGCCTATCTCTGGATCAATCATCACTTTGATGTTTTATTTATTGATGCACAAAAAGACTTGCCTTTCAAGTTTGTAATCTCTTATTTCAATGGAATTTTTCAAAGTATTAAGAGACTAGCTCTACAGGACTGTCTACCCAGTTGGAAATTGGCACAAGATTCTGAAGTGTTATTGGTGCCCCTGGGTGTTTCCTGCCATTTAGTTTCAAGCTAATAAGGAAATGCAGAGGTTGGCTGGAGTTTGCTATGAATACCGTAGGTAGACATTTGTGCTGGAACACACTCAAAGAAGGTTCTTTAGAGAATGCATTTTATCGTACCAGGGACTTTGTTTCCTTGGCTATTGAAATGACTCTTGTTTGGAAATCAGAGCTATTTCTCATCTTTGACCAGCTCTTTTGTAAAGTCTGCACTTCCATGTTTATACCATTCATTTATGACATCATCCAGTTGTTTCCACAGCAAAAATAGTCAGAGAAGAGAAAATAGAAAATAGAATTTTTTTTTTTTTTGAGAAATGTCTATTCAAATCCTTTGACCATTTTTTAAAGCAAGTTATTTGGGGTTTTTTGGGTTTTGTTTTGTTTTTGCTGCTGCTATTGAGTTGTAGGAGTTCCTTATGTATTTTGGAGATTAACCCTTATCAGATATATGGTTTGCCATATTTTCTCTCATTCCATGGGTTGCTTTTACCCTCTGTTGATTTTTTTCTTTGTTGTGAAGAAGCTTCTTTTTTTTTTTTTTTTGCGGTACGCGGGCCTCTCAGTGTTGTGGCCTCTCCCGTTGCGGAGCACAGGCTCCGGACGCGCAGGCTCAGCGGCCATGGCTCACGGGCCCAGCCGCTCCGCGGCATGTGGGATCTTCCCAGACCAGGGCACGAACCCGTGTCCCCTGCATCGGCAGGCGGACTCTCAACCACTGCGCCACCAGGGAAGCCCTGTGAAGAAGCTTTTTGGTTTGACATAATCCATTTGTTTATTTTTGCTTTTGTTGCCTATGCTTTTAGAATCATATCCATGAAATCACTGCCAAGACCAATGTCATGAAACTTTTCCCTTATGTTTTCTTCTTAGGAGTTTAACAGTTTTGGGTCTTATGTTTAAGCCTTGAATCCATTTTGACTTTGTGTTTTGCTTTGTTTTGTTTTGTCTATGGTGTAAGGGTCCAATTTCACTCTTTTGCATGTGAATATCCAGTCTTTCCAACACCATTCGTTGAAGAGACTCTTCTTGTGTATTCCTGGCACCCTTGTCAGAGACCAGGTGACTGTGTGTCTGGCTTTGTGTCAGTACCCCACAGGATGGTGGGTTTGCAATAAATTCTGAAATCAGGAAATGTGATGCCTCCAGTTTTGCTCTTTCTCAAGATAGCTTTGGCTACTCAGGGTCCTTTATGGTTCCACATGCATTTTAGGGTTGTTTTTTCTATTTCTGAAAAAAATGCCATTGAGATTTTGATAGGAATTGCATTGAATCTGCAGATCTCTTCGGGTAGTATGGCCATTTTAACAATGTTATTTCTTCCAGTCCATGACCATGGATGTCTTTCCATTTATTTGTGCCTCCCTTAGTTTCTTTCATCAATGTTTTGTAGTTTTCAACGTACAAGTCTTTTACTTCCTTAGTTAAGATTATTCATATAATGAAAAGATAACCTATGAATTGGAGAAAACATTTTTAAACCATGTATCTAATAAAGGGTTAATAGCCAAAATATAGAAGGAACTCCTACAACCCAACAGCAAAAAAGCCCACACACAGTCACCCCTCACACACAACAGACTGCACCATGTGGCTCTCTGAGCCTACGAACCCTTGCCCCTCTGAATTCCAATGTAACAGCTACATGGGATTCCTTAAATGAAGGGGGATGGGATTCCTTAAATGAAGGGGGATGGGATTTCTGGGTGGTATTCTCCAGGGCGTAGGGGCCACAGAGGTGGCTGTACAACAAATGGCAGAAACTAAGAGACCCAAATGCATCCATGGAAACCATGGCCTTGCTCTTTGAATGAGAGGCACTAGTTAGACCCTGAGACTCGCTTTCCAGTGGGCAGTGAGCTTGAGTAAAGGAGATGTATTTGTCCGGCCTCACACCCTTGGTGGCTGACAACTAGGTGTCAGTTCAGTCTCCCCCAGAGGGATGCTGCCATATTAAGTGTCGGCTCCATCACATCTTAGCCAATGAGAAGTTGGAGGTCATGACTTGGCCAATATTCTTCCTTGTGATAGTGTTAATTCTGCCTAACGACACCAAGGAAATGGGGTTGCGATAAAACAGGGGCTCCAAATACACCAGCAATTGTCTACCCTGTGAGCCAGAAACACTCTTGGACCATCATAGGGATTTGAATAATTCAATTTGTATTTTAGGACATGTGATTCTCCTACTGGTATGAAAAGAATGCTTATGCATTTTCTCCAGAACCTAGAAATCAGTGGGAAACATTTATTATCCAGCTGCCTTTATTTGCTCTTATTTGCAGTTGTATCCTAATGAAGGCTGTTTGGGTTCATGAACCCTCGGATGTCTCAAGAAGGCCAGAAAAGTCTGTGTGGGGGAGAACAGAGAGGACCTGCTCTCCCTGTCCCCACCACCACCCCTTCTCCCCCACCCCACCTCAGGTGGTCCAGCATCTCCCTTTGAGGACAGTGTCCTGAAATACCTAACTACATGCTGTCTGTTGGCTTCTGTAGTCCACTGCCAGGGACCCAGTATGTGTTACAGGGATGGGCTGTACCATTTAAAATAAAACATCGTGATGTTTCTGTGGACGGCTGTGAACATCATCTTTGGTTTCAAGAATATATTTAAAGAGTTGGTGGACTACAGAACAGCGCTCTTACTATCGTAAAGCTTTTCCTTCAACCAGGAACCACAAGACTCTTACACTCAAGTTGTTTCCATCAGGTGTGGGTATGAGGCCCCACCAAGGATGCCCTGGGCTGCCAGCTCCTCTAACAGGGATCCTTCGTGTTGAGCAGCACAGAGAGTCACCCTGGTGGGCTGCACAGCATGGGAACCTGGAGACAGACTACTTAGGATGGACGGTGCCCAGCAGTTCCAGATGCTGGACATGATGGGCGATGTTCCTCTAGGACAGACGGCTGGGTTTGTCCTGTCTGAACAAACTCCCTTCGTTCTGTACAGGAGACACTGGGACCCTAGGAAACTCCTTCCTGAGTCCAGGGTCAACTGGATTTTACAGTCTGAAGCCTAGATCACAACCAAATTGCATTGTTGCCCAAGGTTCAACTTTCTGACCCTGTGCCTGACTGGCCTGCTTCTGGGGACGAGAAGTCTAGTCCCCAGAGGCCAACGACACCTAGGAGAGTTGTCCTATATTCACTCCCTACCTCCCCCAAATCTCGGAGTTACAGGAACCACCCACTTCTAACTTAGGGGTAGAATTGCCAGGGCCCGAGTGCCTGTCATGGAGTATTTTCTGCTTGTCATGGAATATTCTAGAGTCAGCCATTCCTTCCTCAGAGATAGCATCTTGGTCTTGAGTTAAAATTTCCAGCTCTCAAACCTTAAAGATTGGTCATTGTTTCTTCAAGGTGACGGGAAACCACTTAAAATGACGATCTTCATAGGCTGCACAGGCGGTTTAGTTTTAGGATGTGATGTATGTGGTGAGACGGTAAGCAACAGCCATAAATCCAACTGACAATAATCTGTGAATAAACTATACTGGTCATTCTCTGTAGTGGATCAGAAAGTGAATTTCATGTCATCCCTAAGACACATATACATATAGTCACACACTGTATACACGTTAATGCCTATATATTTGGGTATATGTACCTATGTGTGTGTATACATATGTGGAGTGTACGTTTAAACAGTGTGAATAGCTAAGTCCAGGTGAGTGGCTGTGAATTCTGTGGCTATAAACCTATCATTTTTATGGTAAATCACTGAAGTATTCTCTAGCAGTGATCATCGCTTTTTACATAATTTTATTATATTCTTTAAAG
Source organism: Monodon monoceros (assembly GCF_005190385.1). NCBI lineage: Eukaryota > Metazoa > Chordata > Mammalia > Artiodactyla > Monodontidae > Monodon > Monodon monoceros. The sequence continues at coordinate 58,273,796 of NW_021703765.1, read as the reverse complement.
ATAGCATTAGTATTCATTAAATAGACCCACAGGTAAAATGTGTATTGTGGGAGTATTTTTGACATCTCTGTTTATAAACTTGGCAGACGTTAAGTTAGTACTTTCATTTGAATAAACCCCCTCAACCACAACATCAAATATCATCTAGAGGTAAAGCACTGTGGTCCTCCATGCCCCACTTGTAACTTAACATCACAGCATCTCGTAAGGTAACTCTTAAATATAGGTGTGACTCTAGACCTTGACCGTGGTTTCCACACTGGTCTTTAGTTATGTCCAGGCTTTCTGTCGTTTACTCACCATTTCCCTCCATCGGTCTCCCCTGGCAACCACCTTTGGCGTCCTGAGCGCACCATTCGTAATAATCCGAAGTGACATGCAGACGTGACTCACGCACCCTCACAGACTCTGTAGAAGGTGCCCTGAGACCCTCTGCAGTGACACAGCCGGGTCAGGCCGGCCCGCTCCACGAGGAGGGTGGATGGTCTCGTGGGGCAGCCGGCTAGGATCCCCCCACCGCCTTCTCTGCACAGCCAGGCCCATGGCGCCCACGCGTGACCTCTGAGTCTTGGTCTTTGAAGTGACAGAGATGACAGAGTGAAGCTCCAGACATGACGTGAGCCGGGATGGGGTCCCACGGAGATGAGGCCAGACCGAATGGGCACTGCGTCACTTGGGTCACCATCACGCACCGTCACCCTCCCTGCACTGCTGCTCCTGTCCGTCTGTAGCGGGACAGCCTCCATCTGACACATATTCCACCACCCTGTCCCCCGGGCAGGTAAGAGCAGCGTGCATCCTGCAGCCACCCAGAGACCAGCACCAACATCTCCCAACAAGTTAAAACAACCAACGCTTAAATGACTCTGAAACTTTAATTACAGATACTTTTCAACATTTGAAAGTGTGGATTTGCTCTCTTTTTGCATAAAGCTGTCAAGGTGGTTCCGTTACACCAGTGTCTTTTCCTGCACCCCTATCTCTTCTTTATTTCATCAAAGGTGTCTGGATCGCAGTCCCAAACCAACTCTGCACTGCATTCCAGGTTGGAAAACTCGGAGAGTGAAACAGGCTCAAAGGAGCAGAAAGCAACCGCAGTGAAGCAGCAGGAAAAGCTGAAGCTGCTATTTGTTTCTCCTAAGTTCCCCCCCGAAATGTAATAATCATGAAGAGGAAGAAAAGAAGATGGAGCTCTCACCCTGCTCCCTCTGCCAACACGCTCGCCTGAACCTCTCTGTGGTCTTAAAGTGCAATTATATGGTGAGGACGCCCAGGCCCGGGATTCGACTGGATGCAGTTCAAAGCCAAAACTTCAAACAGCTCATGACTCAGGCCAGGCGGACGGGGGCCAGGCGGGGGAGGAGGGCTGTTCTCAGCCGCTCAAGTGCATCCGAGGAAGAAGTGTCTTTTCTTTTTGTAAAGAAAATCTGTAAATTGTAAGGCATCCTGGTTTGGAAAAATCAAACTCTGTAAGCGCTTCTATCCAAGACTGTGCCAGGGCTGCAGAGTCCAAAGGCCAGCGAGCCCAGCCAGCAGCAGGGGACACGGGCCGCTCCCGGGTGCCCGGCTCCAGTGCTGATGCTGCCCCGAGTCCTCAGAGAAGTCCTCAGCCCTGGGCGCCGAGGAGGCACACTGGACCAAGGGCATCTGGTAGGATGTGGCTCTCTTCTCGGGCCTGTCCGGGCTGGAGCCGTCGCTGGGCCTCTGGCCATTGAAGAGCAAGTAGCGGCCGCGGGCATCCTGCTCCATCTTGAAGATCTCGTATTCCGTGTGAGGTAGTTTGATGCCCAGTGCCACACAACCATTGGTGTGGGTCACGTCCTGCTGGACACCCACCTGCCAGGAGCCCTCGGCCCCGCACTCGTTCCCGTTGAAGACATTGAGGAGCGAGGCAGTGGCCGCGTCCATGGGGGTGACCTTCATGTGGTTCACTGCCAAGGACACAGGACAGCTCCGTGATTCAAGGATGCCGGGAGCACCAAGCCTCACAGGCTTCTGCTCTCAAACCCACCCTGCAGACCAACCCACCAGACCGTAGCCCACAGAAAAGACCCTCAGATGGAAAAGGTTCCACATCTGGACGTGACCGGTGGCCACACCAAGCACCCTGAAGGCGCCACGAGGAAAAGTCCAGCCCATCTGGTAGTAAATGCTGAGCCCAGACTACAACTGACCAAGCCTGTTCCTGTGAAGTCAGACTGTCCCCGAGGAGCGGTCTCTGGGGACACTGCTCTTCGGGACGGACACAGTATTCAACGAAAACTGGCATTTGTTTTTAGGAATAGGTTTTGAGGTTTTTAAATAGTTTTGGTGTCAGACACCTATATTAGTGAGCAGTCTATACTGGCCCGTAAATCAGGCAACGAAAATAAATTAGGTTGCAAGCAGGAAAAATCTGCTCAATGGAAATCCCAGCCCTTGTAGAGGACCGCTTCTGAGGCTCTCCCAGGGGCCTATATTCTGCGTACACGTGAGAGCTTTGGAGGGGACTGAGACCCAGACAGCTGTTCTCTGGGCGACAGCTACCAAAGGCCCATTGTCCCTAGAGGCAATCTTCCTCCCTAAGGCGGCGGGGGCGGGGGGCAGTAAAATGCCCCAGGGCTTATCTGGGTTGCGGCAGAAATACTTCATATCTAACGGACTGAGCCACAGGGTGCTATCCGGGGACGGGTATCTAGGCCAACCCTCTTATTTGTCCATGACAGGGGCGACACCTTCCTAAACAGATGCACAAGCTTAAAACAAGTCTAGAAATAGAGATCACAAGGCCCCCACCACCCCTTGCTCACAGCCTTGCAGCCTGGAGGCCCCCCCCACCCCTTGCTCACAGCCTTGCAGCCTGGAGAATGTCACCCTTTACCTGCCTTACTTAGGTGATCACCAGGCATACCGCCCGCCCGCCTGCAAGCACGTGGCATCTTCTCAAGGGCACGGCGGGCACACTCTGTGCACCTGGGCGTCACTAACGCCAGCTCCGAGGCTGCAGAGAACGATGCAGGCAGGCAGGCCACTCCCCAACATCCCTAGCAGAGAAGATGCCCTTTGCCCCTGGCTCCGCCTCCACAAACACGACCCCAAACTGCTGCTGTGACCTCGGGGTATGGGGTGTGGGGCAGGAGCCCTACCTTTGAACACAAACTCCGTGCCGCCCATGACCCTGGCGGAGTGCACGCCGCGGCTGTAGCGACCCTTGGCATAGATGGTGAAGGTGGGATGCTTGCACACGGGGTCGGAGTAGTGGTAGTAGTGCCCCTCCCAGGTGTGGTTGTTGTCGTGGAAGATGAAGTGGCGCGTGAGGAAGAGGACCTCGGGCCGCACCTCGCAGCGCTGGCTCACCCACTCGCCGTGCAGGCCCACCGTCAGGTCCGCCTTGGGGGGCAGCAGGGGCGGCCGGTGCTCGTCCGACCGGTGGATGATGCGGCAGGCAATGCAGGCGTGGTCGTGGTTCTGGAGCCAAAACACAAACACGGGGGGGGGGGGGGGAGAAGTCTCCATGAGAGCAGTGCGCATGCGCTGCGTTCGACGGGGCTCACGGCAGAGGCACCGGCAGCCCCTGAGGCACCGCCACCATTAACCTGGGTACCCCAGGGGCAATTGGAGCCACAGACCGGGTGTGTGTGCCTGCGTGTGCTCACAAGTACATAAGTGTGTTTGGCTAACAGTAGAGCCTTGCCTAAATATTTCAGCTGTGACCTGGGCCCCCTTTAGAATCCTGTTACATTTTCAGACCATTTGTCCCAGACACTTGATTTCAAAAAGAAAGGCTGGCATCACCTCACCCCAATTAGGATGGCTACTATCAGAACGAGCAAAAAATGACAGCATTGGCGGGGCCGTGGAGAAACTGGAACTCTCGTGCACTGCTGGTAGGAACGTAAAGGGGTGCAGCTACGTAAAGGTGGTAAACGTAAAGGTGGTAAAGGATCACCTCAGGACCCAGCAACCCCACTTCTGGTTTATAGCCCAAAGAACTGAAATCAGGGTCTCAAAGAGGTATTTGTTCACCCACGTTCACAGCAGCACGATTTGCAATAACCTAAAAACGGAAACAACACAATGTACATCAATGGCTGAATGGATCATCAAAACGTGGTCTAGACACAAAATGGACTATGATTCAGCCTTACAAAAGGACGGGAATCCTGACACACACATGTTGTTACAAGGATGAACCGTGAGGGCATCATTCTGACTGAAATAAGCCGGTCACAGAAGGACAAATTCTGTGCAATCCCACTTATAGGAGGGACCTCAAGTCATCAAATCCATGGAGACAGAAAGCAGAATAGAGTTACCAGGGGCTGGGGTGGGGAGTTCGTGGCCAGATGGAGATGAAGATCGTATGACACCCCCCATCGTAGCCCTTGACAACCACCGTCCTACTTTCTGTGTCTATGGATCTGACTACTAGAGGGCCCACATATAAGTGGGATCATACAGTATTTGTCCTTCTTGTAACTGGCTTATTTCTCTTAACATAATGTCTTCAAGGTTCACCCATGTTGTAGCATGTGTCAGAATTTCCCTCCTTTTTAAGGCTGAATAGTTTTCCACTGTATGGATGGACCACATTTCGTTTATGCATTCATCTGTCAACGGACACCTGGGTTGCTTTCACTTTTTGGCTACTGTGAATAATGCTGCCGTGAACGTGGGTGTCCAATCTATTTGAGAACATGCTTTCAATTCTTTTGGGTATATACCTAGAAGTGGAATTGCTAGATTATATGGTGATTCTATGTTCAATATTTTTTGAGAACCTGCCATATTGTTTTCCACAGCAGCTGTACATTCTCACCAGCAAAGCACGACGGTTCCAATTTCTCTACACCCTCACCAGCAGCTGTTATTTTCTTTCTTTTTTTTTTTTTGATAACAGCCATCCTAATAAGTGTGATGTGCTACCTCACTGAAGTTTTGACTTGCGCTTCCCTCATGATTAGAAATGCTGAGCATCTTTTCATGTGCTTATGGCCTATTTGTACATCTTCTTTGGAGAAATGTCTATTCAAGTCCTTTGCCCATCTTTTAATCGGGTTGCTTTTTGCTGTTGTTGAGTTGACTAGTTACCGTTTTAACCAACTCTTTGGCTGGCATTAAGGAACCAAAGATGTCATAAATCAGTGTGGGAGGTTTGGCCTCTCTGTGGATGCTGTCAACAAGGGGACAGTTTCAGCCAACGTTGGATAAAGGGAACACCTTTCTGTTTTGTGGACAGATTTTTTAAAAATCTGATTTGTGCTCTTAATTACCACTCTCTTTGGCTTGAATAAAGCCCCAAAGACCTACAGGAACAACCATGGAGAAGCAGAAATTAAGGCCTAGATATCACACTGGCTCTAAAGTTTCTCTTTTCCAAGATGCTTTTCTCAAACAGCGGCCATTCACAATGACGAAAGGGGAAGAGTTTTTCAACATGAAGAGTGATTTGTACCACGAAATCTCATTTGCTTCATGAAGTTACTCTGTTTGGTCCATGCTCTGATCCATAGGTCTCATCTGAGAAGCCGTCTTTCCCAGGCTCTCCCGTTAGGCTTCACATCGCTCCCTCCCTTGCATCTCAGATAGGCTATTTTAACGTCAGTGTTCCTGTGCACAAGAAGCTGAGGGCTAGAGCCGAGGGACCAGAACGTGTTCCTTGCTGCTATTCTTTACACCAACTATAAAAAGCTTTCATTCCTGGGTGGGAGTGGGGAATCCCTATACCATTATTAATCTCTTAAGAAAGAAATCAAGCTTATTCTAAAACATCACATTTCATCAGTGAGCAATGTCCTAGGCAGAGGGGGGTTTTCCCACTGTGTTTCCTGATCCTGGCCCGGCCCTGGGAACAGTTAAATAACACAGTTTGCATGTACAGGGCATTTGATGCTGGGGAAGTTCAAGTACATCACCTCCTTACGCTTCTCAGTCTCCCAAAGAGACCACAGTACACGTCACAGATGAGGCCACAAAAGCACAGAGAGAGAGAGAATGACATGGCTCGGAGGGATCTGGGACAGAACTCGGCTGTGGGGATTGCAGAGTGCTCCCTTCCGGCCCCAGGCTGCCCCTTAGGCTGGGGTCTGCAAGGAACACACGTCTCCCTACCAAGGGCTCTGGTCCCTTGAAAAGGTCCTCTCTGGCCGATGACTGACACGGTTCTCTAGGCTTTGCCCTGTTCCCTGCCAACATTTATTTCTGGAGAGCTGGTTCGTCAGCATTTGCTGACAGATCCACTTGTTTCCCAGCATCTTCCCGGAATGGAAAAAGTTACTTGACGTGATCTTGTCGTGAATAAGTCAACTAGAGAAGCAGCCTGCATAAGACATTTCTTGGGCTAAATGTTTTGTTTGAGGAGGAGAAATGGGGATAGATGATGAAATGCCCCTTCCTAGAGTTCTGCTCCCCCGGGTCACGTTTCTCAGGAAGAAACCTCCACGGATGGCCAAGGATGATGCTGAAAGCTGTCTTCCCAAGTACCATTCACCACGTGTGTGACTGAACTGCAGGCGCCCTACGGTAGGTCCTTCTACACGGACATCCTTCCCAGCTCCTCTCCGTGACATGGTAGGTATTTGAGGCCAAGACCAGCGCCCTCCCGTTTTCCTACGTCCCACGACACCTAGGAGAACACAGTAGGTGTGATACAGGTTCACGGCTCACGGGCTGATGGATGGTTAGAAAGTTGTCCTCGGATACGTAACAAGATGAACAGAGCAGCCAGCATCCATCACAACCGTGAGTGCTGCCCACCTTGTGGGAGGGGCCTCTTGGGGTGCCTTTCAGAGCTGGGATCCTGGGATGTTGTGGACTCGGGCTCATTCTGACCTCCCAAAGGAGCAGTGATGATTCCCCTTTCAGAAGAAAGTAGGGGAAATGGCCGTGGCCACACAGGTTGGGTCTCTGTAACTGTAGCCTTGGGGCCACACCCGGAGGCTGGCAGTGTGTCTGGCCAGGCCGGCGACGGGAGCAGGTGGCAGGCGTTGCGGACAAAAGGACTTAGCCTCGCAAGGACTCTGCACAGCAACCCTGTAGATGTGATGCAACCACCCCAGAGGGGCCCGGGCTGGAAGGACGATGGAAAAGGGTAAGAGAGGCACGGCCGGTTCCTCGGGGCCTGCGTTTGGCTGCCAGTTCTTCTGCGAGCGGAACCGACAGAACACCGCTTCCTGGAGGGAAAAAGGAGCATCGGTGGGTGCCCGGGAGCAGCACTGCATTTTCTAGAAATGGGATTTCCATGAAGTTTAGATTCTGAGATGTGAGCTCCCAAAGGCCTTTCCTGTAAATCACATAAAAGCTAATTTCAGCTCCACCTTGCCTGTACATACACACTTTGCACAGAGCCCAGAGCTCGATAAAAAGACCATAAGAAGGTGGTTCTTCAATACAAATGACTATAAGAATGGTTTCAGAAGAAAATGCTGATTAAGTTTTACTTGTTTGTTTCTTCCCCTCCTGTTAATTTAAACGTATTTAAAGAGCTGAAGGAGACTCATCTTCATAATCACGCTGGCTGTAAAGGCAGCAGACCCCACGTTTGGCCCCCTTCTCCCCTGCCCTCTGCCCACAGTGGCCAATGCCCCGCACACAGGACTTGACTCAGACTCTCCAATGGTCGATTTCCTGCCGCCCCGGTGTTCACGCTGTCCTCTCAGCTTCTGGACTTTTAAGGGATGAAATGTTTACCACTTGCATCGTCCCTGACAATGACTTCCTGGTCTGCTGGCTCCTTAAATAAAAATCTTGCACTCAGGAATCAAGAAAAATAATGGCCTGTTCCTGCACTCACAGCAGAGGCCAGTAACTGTGCAGCGTGGCGACTGTGTGGCTCTTCATATTTCGACCCAAATAAAATGTCCACGTGAGTAAGCCTTTCGGGGGCCAGAAACCATCATCCGACCCCCATCGCCGGCTCTTTTTTCATCCTGTGGGCAGCACGTGCGGCCTGGCGGTGAACGCCCGGCCCTGGGGGCAGGGTCACGGTTTTCTGTAAGGGGCATACTGATTGAACATAAGGTGGGCTTCTGACACTGTCTCGGTCATGACTCCTTGAAGGCCCTGGTCCTCTACCACCTCTTCTGACTACCGTCACCTCCGCAAAGCCCTCTTCTCTTTGCCCTGAGCTGACAGAAAGAGCAGGGACAGTGATTCCTCCATGAGCTTCTGGATCCTTCTACTCGTGCACCTGTGACACCCACTTACCCACCCCGCTGGAAGCCACACCAGCCACATGCCTAAGGAGAGACCCCTTCCTGCTGCAGAGCTGCCTCCTGGAGCTGGGCGGAAACTCCGATGTCCACAGCCACGTGGTCCAAAGTCCCTCGGATGTCGCAGATGTCACCATAAATCTGTATTTCTCACATGCTCTGAGGAGGTTTGGAAAGACAAGCTCCCTCAAAAACAAATGACTGTTCACAGTCTAGAGGCCTGCAGGGAACTTCGGAGAGAAAGCACACGAGTACCCCTGCTTCCTCCCAGCGGTCCGGCACCCCCAAAACACTCCGCTGTGTTTCCGCCTCTGACGGGCAGCCCTACTCTCAGCGTTCCAGGCAGGCTATCTCAGAAACGTGGCTTGGGGAGAGTGGCCTGGTTTGCAGGCAAGCCCTTTGATTTACAGCCCTGTGGCCTCACCAGTGCAGGGTTTTGGAAAAAGACCAATTCTGCTTGCTTGCAAGTATGATCCTGAGGCCCTGGCATTTCCAATGACCCCAGCAATCGTTTGCTCTTAATTACTTTTGATTCTGCCAAGGAAAGAGGGCACCTGGCTAACCCTCCACCGCACAGGAATCCAGGCAGAGGGTAAGGGCTGCCCTGATGCTAAACTCGATTCGAGCAAAGCATTTTCTTTCAGGGTCATTCTAGGGGGTCCTGTTTTTTTTAATGAAGAGTAGCCAACTTCATCCTGAAAGAATCCTCCCAGCTCGCCTGGTTCTCTTCAAACATCATTTTTTTTTGCCGAAGGGCTCTGAACCTCACAGCAAAGCTGTATAAAGCTTAGAAAATCAAGTTGATTTAAAATCTCTATTTTTACATGGTGTCCCGTTTCCAGAGGGGCTGAGACTAGTGGTTTTAAACTCAATTTAGCATTTAAACTAATTTTCAGCCAGGTCTCTATGGACCGGCGATTAGGGAAGGTGAAGGGTTCAGAGGGGGGTGGCGAGGCCTGTGGTCTGTCCGGATGCGCCCCCAGCCCTCCTCCTTCCCGGGGGGTGGGTGGTCTGCAGGAGCCCAGCGGGCAGGCAGCACCTGGGGCTTTGGAAAGGCACCAGCGGCCAAGTCCACTGATCCCTTCTCCTAGCCGGCCTGGGGAGGGATCTCAAAACTTCCTGACTGCTTGCTCACTGCAGGCCAGGATGCACACACCAGGGACAACAGGAGAAGAACAGGTCCTTTCAGCTCCCAGAGCCACGCGGACCTGGGCCGGCTTTCGGGGGAGAGCACAGGCCAGGTCCTGGACGCCGGCCTGCGTCCGCCCAGCCGCTTCACTGGCTTCATCTGTGGCCACAGCGCTCCTCTGAGCCTCAGAATCCTGCCTTTTTGGAATCTGTTTTGAGCGTGGTGATGGAGTTTGGGTAGTATAAGATCACAGCACAAATCACAGCAGGTACAGAAACATTCACGGTGACAAGTATCTTTCCCCCGGCCACACTGTCCTCCTCCTCTGAGGCCATCGCTGTTCCACTGCAGAAACACTGGCTCCTGGATCAGCTTACCTTCTTCTTCTATTACTAGCTTTACACATGGTATCACACCGTTCATGCTATTCTGTACCTTCCTTTAAAAAAAAAAAGCTTAACAGTGTGTCCTGGATAATCTCCAAGATCCAAGGTTCTTTCCACCCTTAATATTTCTTGAACGAGGGATTGTGGCCTAGGGTTTAAAGAGTTTACTTCTTAAGAATCTGGGGAGACAGTCCCACAACGGCCCCTGCAGAGGAGGGAAGGGAAAATGGGAGTGAGAGGAGTGGCAGAGACGGAGGTAAGACAAGAAAGGTGGTTGTGGGTACTCCTTTCTTTTCCAGGCCTAAGGAGAGCTCAAGAGATCAAAGAGCCCACGTGGGCATCCGCAGGTGAGGAAACGGAGTCTGGACCCGACAACGTGCACCAACAGCCCAAGGTCAGGTTCAGAGTGGAAGCCAGTTGGTCCAGGCTGTCTGCTGCTTCCTCTGGGCAGGGGGCCTCCATCCAGCCTCCTCTCTCCTTCCTGGGCCCTGGCCACCCTACTCACCAGCATCCTCACTGGAAGGTGAGCAGGGATGAAGGCTCTGCTCCTGGGAGGATCCTCCCACAGGCTCAGGCCAGGCTGGGTCAGGGCTCTGGCTCCCATGGGGTTTCTGGATGAGCTGCAGACCGTTTTCACTCACGACACCTTTACTCCCGGAGATTATGTGAATGTTGGCTCGACTGTGCTCACAGAAAGCCAGATGCGTGTCTGAAAATCCCGTTCCCGCTGCCACCTGACACCAGGAGTTTGGAGAGAAGCGTCGTTAAGCTGCAGCGTCTGGATAAGGCGGCCACCTGCAAAGGTCCCTCGACGGTTCCTCTGTTTCCCAGAAGCCGGGCCCTCGCCCTGGTGGTCCCTAGGCAGAGTCCCATCTTGGTGCCTCTGCATCGGCTGTGAAGCAGGCAGAGCCCACTGCCCGCCCTCTCCCTGCGAGGATGCCTGGGGTCCCCGGGGCAGGAGGGCCACCCTCTCCCTCGCAGCCCCGCCTCACCTGGCGCCTCTAGAACGCGCAGGGCACAGCACAGCGGACCTGGCCTGGGTCTGCGCGGAGCCCAGCGTTCCCTCAGCACGGCACGGGGAGGGGATGTCCCTGAGATGCGCATCCAGAGGAAGCCTCCCTGCCCACTCGGCCTCTTGGCAGACGCCCCACAGTCATCATAAAGGCAACTTTCACGACACAAGCTCACGGTAACAGACAGAAAGAAGACAACCGAGTGGTCTGGCGGGGGCAGTACCAGCAGTACCCTCACCAGGCATGAGCATGCTCCAAGGACTGAGAAGAAAACAGATGCTTTAAAAACAAATAAACCACCAAACAAAAGTTGGACAAGCCCTGCAACTGGAGAGTTGCTGTTCTAGAAAGGATTCCAGAAAAGCCGGTCTGATGGTGGGCGACACTGGGGAGAAAGCCGCTGCCCCCCAGGCCCTCTTCCTGCCTCCCCAGCTTCTGCGGTGGTAATGACCCTGTTCCGTGCAGACACGGACTCCGAGCCCGTGGGAAGGAAATGCCTGGAGAATTCCAAGTGTAATTACAGGGACTATCATTTAAGAAAAGAACATTAGAAGGCTTTAATTGTTTCCTGCCCCCTCCATCCTCCCCTCGGGTCACAGTGATTTCTCACTTAGTCCAATGGGAAGAGTGTGGGATTTGGGGAAATAGTCCAGTGGGGTCTGGGGAAAGGTTTGGGTGCAAGTTCCAGCCCTGAAACTCACCAACCGGTGACCTTGGGCAGGAGACCAACCCTCGCATCTCAGCTGCCCCCTCTTCTGCTAAGAGGTGGTCGTCACGGCCTCACAGGGTCGTTGTGGAGACGGAACAGGAGGTTCTAAGGGTCCACAGCCCCAGGCCAGCAGCACTGTCCCTGCCCCCGGCCCCAGGGCCAGGATCCCTGCTGGGCATCTTCCCAGGTAGGTTAGAACATCTCCACGTTTCCTGCAAGCTTTCCTCTTAGACTCACAGAAGAAGTTCCCAGAGGGTCAGGGCAGAAGGGAGCCTTAGGAGTTTTCGAGGACCACCACCAAGGCTGTTCTGCATCACCAGTCCTAGGACCACCACCCTCATCAAATAGGAAAACCGAGGCCCCATCACAGAGCAAGGCGGTGGCCCACCCGGGCCTCCTGACTGGGCTACGTGTCCCCCCACCCAACCTGCAGCCCTCCCGCCCCCGTCCCCCCCAGCAGCCCCTCCATGATGCAGAGCCCCGCCCCACCAGGGGCTATGCAGGGTGGTGAGGGGTACCTTGGCATTCTGCAGCGGGGGCTGGTAGCTGGACGGCCTGTAGAACATCCTCTGGGAGGCGTCAGTGTGGATGTCACCCAGGAAGAGCTCCTCCACCAGGCGGTCCAGGTTGTGCTGCAGGTACTGCTTCTCCACGCGGACCAGCTGCAGCTCGTGCATGGCAAAGTTCACGGCCCGGGTGCACTCGCGGCCGCCCTCCTCCCGCCACAGGTCATAGGGCACGTCCTGCACCCAGGGACCCCTGGCGGGCATGAAGCCAGGGCATGTGCGGTTGACCAGCTGGCCGAGCCGCTCCGCCACGGCCTCTGAGTGGCACACGACCTGCACGCGGTGCAGCTGGTAGTCAGCCTCGGTGCCGCCGCGGATGATCCAGGAGGCCTGGCGCAGGCGGATCTTGCCGCGGACCACCAGTGTGTAGGTGGGGCTGGTGCAGCGGTTGCCGCCGTAGTAGAACTGGTAGGCCTTGAACGTGTTGTTGTGGTAGAACCGGTAGGACCTGGTGATGAACTCGGGGCCCGACCGCACCTCACAGCTGCAGAAAAGGGGGAGGAAGACGCCTGTGAGCCCAAAGTCATGAGGAGGAGGCTCATCACAGTGCCAGGAGATCACGGTAATGATAACAGGATGGTACTCCGGGCAGTTCATGGAACCCGCACAGCAACCTATGAGCTGGGGGATGGGGGGTATTATTATTATTATTATTATTTACATCCCAAGGATCATTTTATTCTTTATTTTTTTTGTTGTTGAAGTATAGTTGATTTGCAATGTTTCAGGTATATAGCAGAGTGATTCAGTTTTGTTCTTTTTCAGATTCTTTTCCATTATAGGTTATTACAAGATGAGTATAGTTCCCTGTGCTATAAGGGTGGGTATTATTACTGTCCTGTTTTACAGATAGGGAAACTGAGGCACAAGAGCTGAGGCAATGTGTCCAAGGTCCCCTCACCAGCCAGCATTGGAGCCAGATGTGAGCCCAGGGGAGCCTGGCCCAGCACCTGTGCTCCCGGTCACTCTACACCGGGGTTGTCCTCCTTTCACTTTATGGACAAGACAGAAGGGCAGGAACCTGCCGTCCTCAGCGCCCCCCTTGGCCTCACTCCCAGGCGGGAAGGAGGAAGGAGGGTGCGGGGCTGGCCTAGGAAAGATGCTCCCTGTGTTGTCAGAGATGTTGATTTCCTGACCACTTCCATCATCTGGACCGTGTCCACAGCAGCCAGGTGCCAGGTGTCTGTTGTCCTGGAATGGAATCTAGTCTCAGGGAGGCACCCCTTAGAGGCCACTGGAGATTCATCTCTTACCCGGTCCAGTCAAAATTAGTTTTCCCTCTAGCAGAAAATAAAGAGGCAGGTAGGGCTCCTTCGGTTGTGCTGCCGACAGTGGCAGAATGTTTTTTTTTTTTTAATATTAATATCTTTTTAAAATATTATTTATTTATTTATTTTTGGTTGCACTGGGTATTCGTTGTTGCACGCGGGCTTTCTCTAGTTGTGGCGAGCGGGGGCTACTCTTTGTTGCGGTGCGTGGGCTTCTCATTGCAGTGGCTTCTCTTGTTGCGGAGCACGGGCTCTAGGAGTGCAGGCTTCAGTAGTTGTGGCACGTGGGCTCAGCAGTTGTGGCTTGTGGGCTCTAGAGTTCAGGCTCAGTAGTTGTGGCGCATGGGCTTAGTTGCTCCGCGGCACGTGGGATCTTCCCGGACCAGGGATCGAACCTGTATTCCCTGCATTGGCAGGCAGATTCTTAACCACTGTGCCACCAGGGAAGTCTGCAAAATGTTTTCTGCTGTGGCATCAGGTAAAGGCTGGATGCCTAGGCCAGAAACACCTGGATGGGACCTTCCTCATCTGGTCTAACTGTAATCAATTTTTACAACTGCAGCACGGCCCACACCAGGAAATGAGGGGGTTTCCTTCCTTGCATTGGGCAAAGAATCTGTCCACTCATCACCTTTAATCAGATCCTAGTCTCAGTGACATTGAGACTTCAGTCTTATCAGTCTTGGCCGTATAACCCTGCTTGCGTCTATTATTTATATATAAACTTATTAGATACAGTAGTTCTGGTTTGAGCTGAGTGGCGAAATCAAGCGGTGGGACTGAAATCCCAAAGGCCAGTGGTTCTCAAAGCTACTATTAGTTTACAAACTGATGAATGGGCCACTTAGAAGTGGGGACCATTAGCTTAGCAAAGACTGTGACCTGCCGCAGATACCGCCAGACAGCAGCCAGTGGTGCTCTGGGCATCCGTCTCTGTGACAGGAGGGAGAGGAAGCCCATGTTCCTTCCCAGGGACAGAGGAGTCCTTCCGTGTGAGCAGCGATTCATGTCTGTTGTAGTTCAGACAGGAGGATCGCCGACTTCTAACACTTCATCTCAGCTTGAGAATCTGTTGATTTGGTCCCAAGCTCAAGCCCACTCACTTCTCCAACGCCCCACCCCCGACGCCCCTCACCCAGGCCTTGGTCATCTCCAGCTGGGACTGTTGAGTCTTTTAATTGGTCATCCCCAAGTTGAAACAATTTGGGACCTGGGACCCTTTTGCTGCAGTGCTTGTACCTGGACACAAGTCTCCTGGGGCAACAAAATACAAAGAAACTATAAGAGACTAAAAATAACTGCGCACATGCTCAGTTGGGGCAAATTACGGATAACAAGATACAAAAAGACCAAAAAGCCAACTGCCACTTCTGAAGAGTCAGGAGCAAAGCAGGGTACTGCACCTGTCCCCTGCACTCAACATCACCAAGGGGTGGGCAGACCGCCTGAGCCACGCCTCCGGCCCCACCCCTGGACCTGCCCCTACCCTCACCCCATACAAGGAACCAGCTCGCCCTTCCTTGGGAAGCAAGCAAGGGAACCTGTTGTTTGTTCTTGCTCCCCCTTGCTGCACCAGGGGCCCCAATAAAGCCTGGCCTGAATTTCTTGTCTGGCCTCTTATCAATTTCTATGGATTAAGGAGGCCAAGAACCCTGGTTGTCCCCAAGTCACTCTTCCCACCACCCACTTGCAGCCAGAGTGCCCTTCAGTCATGCTGAATCAGGTTTGAGCACAGCCCTTGCTGAAATCTCTTCAATGACGTCCCAGTTCTCTTAGATTAAAAGCCAAACTCAAAGAGACAAGGCGTGCAGGGGGCCCTGGGGGCTGGCCCCGCCTCCTCCTTGACCTGCCTGGGGCTGTTCCCCACCCCCAGAACAAGGGCTCCTGTGCTTCTCCGGTCCAGCCTCTGCTAGTCCTCCCACAGGGAAAGCTCTTCCCTGGTCTTGCACAGTCAAGGACATCTCAGCTCAAGTGTCCTCTTCTTGGTAGCCCTTCCTACCCCACCCTGTCCTAAAATAGGGGCCCTGGTATTCTCCTTGAGCACCTGTTGTTTCTTCCCTCTTCGTAACACTTCTTTGTGTATTTGTAAAATTCCCGAAGACAGGGGCCATGTCTGTTTGGTTCGCTGCTATACACACAAAATCTAGAACAGTGCTCACGTGCGGTAAATATTTGTGAGCTCCAGAAATATTTGTTGAACAAAATGATAAATTATTTAAAAGTACGTCGCGTTAAGATTGTTTGTGCCAATACTGACCATGCGGTTATTTTGAGAAACCCCATTTTTAGGAAAAAACCAAAAACCAAAAACCGCTAGGTCTTCCTTGTAAGATTTCTTTTTTCTCTTCTCTGGATGCCCGTGATCCCTCCCCAAGGTACCTGGAGGAGTGGTCTGCACAGAAGTGATCAGATCCCACGGTTAGCCTTGTGAATTTGCAACAATTTAATGCGCAGGGAAGAGATTGCAGGTCTGCCTCTGGGCTATTTTTAAAAGCTCTAATGGAAGATAAGCAAGAGCTCAAACTGGGATAAATCTCAGCTCCACAGCCTGGAAAAGAAGCCAAGAGCTGCACCCTGGCTGGTTGAGGTAGCATGGGTACCTTTTAACTTACTCTCAGACCCTGAAGCTGTATATTAAATTACCAGAATATGGCTAGAATATTTAGACCATCAGAAGCTTGCAAGTCGCGTTTCAGGGTTGGTGAAACACAGACTCCTAATTTCACTTGCTAATGGTTTCTTTTCATACAGGAGTGGTCCTACGGGGTTCAATAAACAAGGACATATTCACTCCCATGTGGGATACAGTGGTACCGTATCACCGCTGCTGAGGCTAAGATTTCAACAGGACTGAGCTCTGTTTCTTCACCAACCCGAGTTTCAAAGCGTCGCTTGGCTGTGAGTTAGAACTCAGACAACCCCAGAATCACTGTAAATTCTAGAAAGTCTCTGTGCACCTGAGAAACCCTAAGAAGGCTCTGCATAGCAGTGCGCTCTCCAGGACCTCCCGGGACCCCCGCCCCAGCCTCTTACCCGGTAGACACCCAGTGGCCCTCGATGGCAGGCGGCATCTGCACAGTGATCCTGGCACCATTGTGGAGATGTTTGAGCATGTGGTGACACTGGGATTCCTTGAAAGCCCTCCAGGCACTTTTCTCCAAGGACCTGGGGTGGGACCTGCTGTCCGGATGAAGGAGGGCAGAGCCCTCTCCCAGCCCTGAAACAGATACATGCAAGGCAGGTGTCAGGGGAGCTGCAGAGACGTGAGGCCAGCTGAGGAGCTGTCCCCGAGGCGGGGACATCCCACAGGTGGGAAATGCCAGGCTTTATCACTGTCTTTGCTCTCCTAGAATTCACATTCTACAGTGTCCCAGGAGATCCTCTCCCAGGTGAGAAAACTGGGGTCTGTGGAGATAACGAATGAGATTTGCATGAGGTCGCTTGGCGAGCTCCTGGCAAAGCCTGAGCTCAAACCCAGGTCCATGAAACTGCAAACAAGGCCGTGCATCCCACGAGCAGCTGTGCAGGGCTGCAGGGGACAGAACTGTGTGCTCCAGAGTCATCAAGGCTGGAGATGGGGCTGAGGGGACAGGTAGAAAAGGTAGTCAGGAAGGGTGGTCAGGTGCAGTGACACAGACAGGAAGGCAGAGAGCCAGCAGCTTCAGTGAAGGGTGAACGGAGACGGGGAGAAAGGCCCAGGGAACAGCTAGGAGGCGCCCCACAGTGGGGACTCCCTTCTGCCCGCACCACCTCATGCACCTCGGGGTCTCTCAATCCCCAAACGGACGCCCTCTAGAGGGGGTGCAAGTCCTACGCCCGCCATATAAGGGCTCAGGTGTGGCATTTCCCCCAGTGATCTTCCAAGGCTGCCCCTCAGAGTTGGTGACAAACAAACATATGTTACAGGGTTTTGATTGCACATCTGTATTTTCCACAGGTAAAGGGACACTAGGACTAAGTTTATCTTCACGTCGTCCAGGTTGGCCAAAATTTACACATGCAAAAGTACCACCAGCCTCGTGTGCAGAAAAAGGCAAGGAAAACAGATGGAGTTATCATCTGAAGGCCCACTGTTTCCTCTGAGATTCACTCCTGAAGTGACTCACAATCTGAGAGGTCTTTATTGTGGACCTACTAGGAATTCAGCACTATATTAGCAAAAAAAGAAAAAACGACACTAGTTAGACAAACGTACAACAATAAAAGATGGATGTTAATGAAACTGTGGTATTCGTTTTGCAATGAATGTTAAATGCAACCTCACCAGCAACCCCATTCAGCCAAACCAGGTGAGTCACACCTGAGCTAGAACAAGGGCGACACTAAAACTCAGAAATCTGTGTCAGGTGGAGTAGACATTAATGCTCAGGGCTGTTAAGTGAGGACCCCTTCCGTGGCCTCGAGCTCCCATCCCAGGGAAGGCAGTTGCACTGAAACAGTGGTCCTGGGTGCTCCGTCCCTGACCCTCCCCAGAGAGAAGAAGGAAACAAGCCTGCTAACTGGGCTATTTTTCTCTGTTTCTTTGCAAAACCAGCCTGTTTTCAAAATACATAAAATACATGCATTTTGATCAGCCCCCTCCCACCCCCTTCAGTGGTTGGGCTGTGGCACTGAGCCAGGTGGAAAGTCTGGAAAATGCAGCGGTGACCTGTTGGCAATCCTACATGGACATCCACCTGTACTGTGACTTCTGATGGGGTATTTATCCCAATTCCAGCATTTTAATCCCCATTGGTCTGGCACTTGTGCTGATCTCAGTTAGCTTTAAACTAGAGGACGGGGGGATACCTCCACCAACCCCAAGATTTGTGGTCATCTTGTTGATAGGAAGCACTTCCTGAATTCCCTGTCAGGAATGAAATCAAACAGTACAACTTGCCATTTGGTGGGCCAACTGGATGATAAATTGTAACGTGGCAAAAATACATATCTTAACTCGTCACAAAGCACTGGGAGTTGCGGAAGAGTCTTCTTTAAATATGACACCCAGCATTCAGTAAAGAGGTCATGCTCTCACGATCAACCAAGCTATGTACTAAAAATTGATTTATAAACTCCTTTACACCCCGCAAATGTTTTCCCGTAAAGCTAAGGAGAGCCGGGAGGGGAGCGGATATCGGTGAAATTCTGGAGCTGGGCTGCTTGGGTTTGAAACTAGATCAGCCACTTAAAGGATTTCATCAAATCCAAGATTTCAATGATTAAGATGCATCATTTTATTACCAGCGACCAAAACACTTGCATTTAAACGATGACACCTGCCTTAGCAGCAGTCCCAACACCCTTGGAGCGCGCACAGGGCCTCCAACTGCTTTATCTCTCCAAAGAGAACTGGCACCGTGTCTGGCCTTCGGCTGCAACGCTTCACTCAGGACAGGTAGTCGGTTTGCTCTGCACGAATCTTGACAACAAGGCTCAAACACAGCCTTATCTTTTTGTGGCATCTTTCTTTCCAAACAACTGTTTCTCGGTGAGAAAATATGTAAGTGCAGTTACTACCCCCCTCACCATGATAAATACTCGCCCCACTGATGTTACCCGGACACCCCTGGCTCCGTTACTGGGCTGCCTGATTTCCACACTGTTTTTCTTTTCAGCGCTGAGAGTGGAGTTTACAAGTGAATTCTAACACTTGGCTGCAGTGTTTACTCTATTTTCAAAACCAACCTATTGGCAACTAAACCATAGATGGAGAGTAACAAGGACACACACAGAGGAAGTGACATGAGGACAGTATGGGTCCAGGTTCACACAGGCGATGACAGGTCTGCCGCATGACTGCCACCTGCAGGCTCACAGGGGCCAGAGGCCCCACCCACCGGAGATGCACACCCACTGCCCAGACCTTATACATGAAAAACTGTAAATCCTACAATCGATGAAACACATGATCAGCACTGTGACCATCAACAAGTCACTTAACTCCCCCAAGCCTTAGTGCGCTCATCTGTACGGAGGGGGTGACAGCACTGCCGTCACTTGGAGTTGGTCTCAGGATTCACTGAGACCATTTCCTTTAGCACATGGTTCACGGTTCTTGGGAGACGTTAGTTACTATTATTTTAAATGATGAGTAAGGCTCTTGGAGGTCCTGAGGAAGGCCTTCCTAACTAACAGAATGGCTAGAATAATGGTAAGAGTCTCCTGGAGCCCAGCTCACTCTGCGCTCTGGAGGGACAGTGTGCACAGAGCGAGGCCCGGGCTCCTGGCAGCCAACTAAGTGATGACCCGAATGGAGAGCAGGGGTGGTGACAAGCTCTACTCGGTTTAACAAATGACTACACGCTGCCACTCTGTGTAGCTTAGGGGCTGGAAGCATAAAGAAGATTGAAGATAAGTTTTTCTGACCCGGAGGCTCTTAGGGTCTCACTTGGACTGCACGTCCAAGGACAAGGGTGGGATGGTGGGGTCTGGGCAGGAGGTGGGCTCAGAGGCAAAGGAACGGGCCGTGGTACTCACGACCTGCATGGTTGTGCAGGAGGCTGGAGCCAACAGTCAGTTTTTTAACCAGGGGGTGGGGAAGACATAAAATCTCAGAACCACCCATTTGCACATCATTAGAAAGCAGGCAGAAGATTACGTCACTCAGGGTTTCCAGAGACCAAGCTCCGTCTTGCTACTGCTCCTGTCAGACAGAAGCCAACGTCAGGGACCTGGCAAGGCCGTCGGCCCAGGAGGCCAGCAGGATAGCCAGATGGAGGACTCAACAGCCAGCCGCCTCCCCAGGACACAGTGGCTGAGGGTTCACTCGCGAGGGTGGGACTGAATTTTTAGGATGGGAAAATAGGGTTGGAATTTATTCTCTTTTTATCTTTTTCCTTTGAAATACCCACCACCTCAATGACCCTTAGGGAGCAAAATTAAAAGGGTCAAGTGACAGCAGGCGTTGCTGTCAGGCAAGAGAAGCCGTCTCTTAGGGTCAAGTATGGACGGGGGTCACCAATACTTATTGGCTCATTTGGTGTGGGACGTGGATTACACCCCACCCCCACCCCCATGTGAGGCCTCCTTCTAGTAAATGGCTGGGAATGAAAAGGCCACTTGAAGCACCTAGTTCAGCCACAGGGGAGGCCATGTGGAACGCTCTCACCTTACATCCCACGACTTCCTTCTCAGCATCAGCCATGGGTGCCCTCCAAGGAGACCAGCCTTAGACTTCTGGTCAACCCAGGGATCCCCATGTTCCTGCATCGCCAGAACGATGTCAGCTCCAAATCTGAGACTGAAACTAGCAACTCACTCATTCAAACAATCAGAAAGGACTCTCTGCAGGGCCAGGCACTGTGCAGGCACAGAAGCTACAAACATTATGCCCCAAGGAATCCTCAGTTGGGGAAGAAATCAGAATCCCAATGGACTTATAAAGGGACTCAGAAAGATGGAGGGAGCAGGCAGCTATGCCTTGAAGACTGAACAGAAGTGGTCCAGGCAGGGTTTATAGCACATGCCCAACATAAGGAGGGGGTGGGAGATTCGTGCAGGGAGGATGGAGAGGCCTTAGGGAGGGGAGATCGCAGGGTGGCCCAGGAGGGAACAGTGGCAAAACAGAGGCCAGGCTGTGATCAAGAGCTGTGAGGGCGTCATCCTGAGCATGGACTGGGCTGAAACAGGGAAGAGGAACCGCCCAGAGCCTGTAAGCGATGTAACGCAGGATGAGGACTCCATTTTGAAAAGACTGCTTTTCCCTCTTTTTGGAGGGCTAAGAAGCAGGAAGATCAATTATGAAGCTTCTGCCATGGTTCAGTGCATCATTTTTGCCTGAATAAATGAGAAAGATAAGAGAAGGGAACTGCTTTCAACAAAGCAGTGAATCTTTTTGGTGGTCCCGGAGAGGCACTGACCATCTTTGGCACGTTGTGGGAAAAGGTATTACCAAAAAGTTATTTGAAAAGAGAGGAAAGAAGGAAGGGAGGGAGGGAAAGACAGAGAGAGGAAAGTAAGGGTCTGTACTAATTTAGCACTATATCCGGAAAAAAACTTTTGCAAAATACTTATATGGCCACTTACATACATCTTCAATTGTATAAATAAACATCCAACTTAAGGGTGGTGACTAGCTGTAATAATAGTTCCTGCCTGAGTGTACTTATTAGTTATAATAATAAATGTGCTTATTATATATAATAACTTTAAAAACCTCCACTTGATTGGATTATCTGTATAATCAGAAGTGTTGACTAACCACAATATTTGGTTGTCGATAATTCTGCTATTCAACGTTGAGTGCAGTTGACATTATGATCTTTCAGGCTCTTAAGGCACATCACAGTGAGGTCATCGTTAGGAACATCAGTGCCTGTGGGATGTTGCTTTGGATACAGAGCTAGTGGGGTGGACAGGTGACAACCCTATTTAGTCCAAGAGAGGGTTCTTCCCCTTGTGTTTCTCATACGAGTGAGGAGGCACACACAAATAACATCAAGACTTTGATGAACTGAGGATTCTAGATATTTTGGTCAGTTGCAAAGACTAGTTCATTGGGTTCCATTCATTAAGATTTTTGCTGTGAATGAATCCAAGGAAAAGAGCATCTCGAAGGGTTAAACAACATCAGTGCAGTAAGAAAGGGACTGAGTTTTCAGGCTTCAAGGTGACTTTGGCTAAGTCATCGGATAGGTGCCTTTCGTTCCCCTGTACAAAGTGAAAATTACAGTAATGGGGATAATAACTAATGCTTGTAAAACACTCGAAGGCTCACTTCACGCCTATATTATCTCATTTATCAAATTCCAGTTACTACACGGGAACAGAAAGGAGTGGGTGGAGAACCAGCCTTCAGTGTCAAGGGTTCTACGAACAGCCAGGCCCTGATACCAGCGCCAGTGGGAGCCACCACAGCACCGCCCCGACCAGTGGCGTTCTGATGAAGCAGGTTATCAAAGTGACTTCACTACAAAATGGTCTCCAACATCCGGGGTCCCATGGCCTGGGCCCAGATCAAACGGTTATGACAAGGGGGCAACTTCTTTCAAGTACGGGTGGGAGAAAAATGTAGACCCTGGAAGGAAATTGTTCTCCTGTTGAAAACAAATTAATTCCCGAAGGCTTTAGGGGACAATTTTATAGATGGCCATTTGCAGAGAACTACATGAGCTCCTTGGGTTCTGGAGGGTGTATCACATGCACGGGTGTGTGTGTATGTAAGAGTTTTTCACTTCCACGGATGAAATCACTAGTGCACAAGAGAAATCCTAAATGACTCCAGAATAATCTTTACTACTACCATGATTGCCAGCCTACTGTTCAGAGAGCGAAAACACCCAGAGATAGCAAATAAAAACCCAGATTTCCCCAAATGGGGGAGCGCAGGCTTAACCATTTACATGGGCATCTGTACCCTAAGTTCAAGGCCCGTGAGGCCAGGTGGCTGTTGGCATCACCCAAGTCACCAGACTCTGCACACAGAAAGCAGCCCTGAGCACAGGCCTCAAAGGGAACAAATGCAGTATTTCTCCGTCGCCTGCAGCAACGCTTATTCCTGAGCCCGGGAGCGAGCCAGGCCACCAACAGGGACCGGGCAGAAGGCAAAGGGCATGGGGCGGGGGATGGAGCAGAGACCCTGAGTCGTCCCTTCAGCAGGTGGCTGAGGGCCTACTGTATGTGAGGTTGTCTCCAAGGCCTGCCCCATCGCTGACACGTGAAGGGAAAAGTGAGGGAGGAACAGGGCGTGTGGCCAAGTCCCCGGGAGAATCCTCTTGATGTACTCAGCTTTTCACCTGTCTATCTAGATCGAGAACCAAAGCACCAAACCGCTTTACACACAATAAAATGTGAACGGAGCTCGGAAGGAGACACTTTTCAGGCACACTTGGGAATGAACTCATCTTTGATCGGCTTAGTCACTGCAGAGGTACTTTAATGCTTAAAAAAATAAAATCAAAACGGCCAAATAAATATAATGTCAAGACATTCACAATGGTGGTCTCTGAGAGGGTCTCTGAAAGGCCCTTTCCCGCTCACTTTGCACGTTTCTGTCCTTGATACAACGTGACCTGCGTCACTCCCACACCAGAGTGAGGAAGCATCTCACGGTGGAACTGGTGCGATGCAGAAGAACACGCAGCAGAGGAAACGGGAGCGATGAGGGGAAATGCAGGTGATTACTTTGCCGTGAAATCGCCCAGGCCCGGTAAAAGAGCCATCATCACTGTAATGTGGGCTGTGAAGTCGAGGCGGATGCATGACCGCCTGCACAGCTTCCATGTTTTGGAACAAAAGCTGCCGTTCACTCCCAGGTGGGCACCTACACTCACCAAGCGCTTGCTTTTACTTCCATGTTGTTGGAGATCAAAGCTGAGAGAGCTGCTTTTGCCAATCTTTAAACCTTATCTAAAAGCACTTTCCCTTTATGAGAAACATAGTAAAGTCAAGACTTCAAATTCCTGGTTTCATTTAACTTTTGATGAAAATGAGGTAATTTTCTAAGTCGTTTTCTTCTAAGGCCATGGTCACCGGGCCAGACACTGGGGTCCAACCACAGACAGCATGGTTTTCCTGCTGGGCCTGGAGCTGATGGCTGCCGCCATAGCCGTGCTCTTCACACAGTCGTGTGTGTGTGTGTGTGTATGTGTGCTGCCATGTCAGCTTTCCACAGGTGTATGAGATCACTAATGAGTCCTTTCATATTTCCAGTCCTAAAAGTTTTATGCTTCCCTTTAATTGATTCTATCAAATTGTCATCAGTCTGTCCCTGAACGGTAGGTATTTACACAGTCCTATCATCCACTGGTGTTGAGTTCTTTACTCATTTAGGGAGAAAAGGAAGGACCACGGCTATGACGGGACGGCTCAGCCATGTGCTTGAAGACAGTCAGTTTCTCTCAAAAGAGAATATTTACCATCTAAGACCCTTGCTCCCTGCTATGAACAGATGAGTAATATTTCTTTTCAAGATTACATTTTATGACTAAGGGGGAAAAAGTGCAGGAAAGGCAATGTTTTCTTGGTCACAAAAACTGCCTCCAGTAAAATGATATTTCGAAGATTCTACTTTACCCTACTGTAATGTTTCCTCACATTTTGTTGGCTAAGCAGTCACTCGGTAATCCTCAGTTTGTCTGTTTGTTCAGTTTTAGTAGAATACGCTCAAGTGAAAGGTGATAGCTCAGAAGTGTCTTCCCATTTCAGAAAAGTCGATGAATTCTACAAAAGTAAATGGCGATGGAAGAACATCTCCCCGACAACGGCTCCAAAACTTAAAGTCAAATGTTTCCATTAATAAAGAGAGTGAGCACTTTGGGGCACATTAAAGCACCACTTTTTCTGAAATATCTCATGTTAATCTGGTTTCTGGAACAGAATGATTTTCATGGCTTTTCATCTAAGCAAATAAAACAGTGACAAGGGACATACCCCAGCTGCATACCTTCATGACATTCAATAGGTTTTACTTGGATTAAGAAATGCAATTGTTCTCAGACGCTGGAGGACAGGAAAGTCAGACCAACATGTATACTTTTATGCCGTCACATTTTGAACTTGGGTCTCCCACTACATTTACAGTTTTAAAACACAGCAAAAAATAAACAATGGACTCCAGTCTTTCCAGACCCTAATTTACTCACCAATAGGACCTAGGGGTGATTTATAACTTGCCTGAGTTGAAATAAAAGTAACCAAAAAAACTGAACAAAGATCGGATGCCAAACACAATAAAGAGTTTCTACAGCATCTTCACCCAGAATCTTCCTGAAGGCCTTGTGCACTTGTTAATCTTATTAATGAGACTTGTTAGTGTAACAAATAATCTATAAATGATGTCTGGAACTAAATTTCATAAAGTTGGTCCCAAGTACATTCATAACCATAGAAAATATGTTTTTACCTACCTAATTGCTGTCATAAATATACAAGTAGCAAAATAAAAATGCCTCTGTATCAGGAAAAAAATCATTAAGCCCTTCTAAAAGAGTACAGGTAACTTCCTTCAGACTGATGACTTCTATTAAGATACTTAATCAAGCTCCATCTGTTACTACAGAATTTTTAAAAACTTGCAAAACCCCTAACTACAGAGTAGGACACACTCTCAAGCCATTCCCTTGGGTTAGGTTGATTAATACCCATTTCCCATTAAAACTACTTCAATCAAGTAAAAATCAGGCAGAAAAGGGGGAAACGGAGAATACCCAATTTTTTCTTGGTGCTTTACATTATCCTAAGGAATCGTGACAAGCCCCTCTCAAATCGCAGAGATTTATACCCAGAAGGACCACTCCCTCGGTTTCTCCTCTGTGCTGGAGTCCCACGCGCCCTGAACGAGCGCAGTTGCTCTGTGGGCAACAGCAGTGTGAATAACTCTGCCACTGCAGGTTCACTTTGAAATGGGGTGACTTTTTGCAGGGTTATCCCCGTCATCCCATTAAACTTGGCAAACCTCCTTTTTTATTTTACATACTCTTCGTCATATGCACATGTGCACACACACGTGCACACATGCACGGGGTCTGGCCCCACTGGCTTATTCCCCCCTTCCTTACTCCCTCCCTGCACACTGTGGATCTGGGTGAACCCCTGACCTCAAGGAGCTCAGGCTGACTCCAGCTGGAAATTGGAGATCTGGGGCTATACTTGAACCTCACTGAGGGTATACTCGGGCTCCCCTTACCAGCCGTTACCACACTGTGGTGCAGGAAGTGTGGTTACAACTTCCAGCTCTCAAAACAAGGAAGAAAAGTTCAGGGTGGGTTGGCCCAGGCTGTGTTTCTGAGCATGGCTTTTGTAGTCCAAAAGGCAAATGGCTTTATGAAAAAAAAAATTCTGTTCATGCCAAATTGTCGAGTACTTTTTCATTTTAAAGGCATTTGCCCATAGGACCATTTTCCTGCACAGATACGACAGGAGCTTTTTTAGTGGACACTCTCCCCTGTGTCCTCTCTCTCTCTGCCTCTTGTTTCTGGTGTGGGTGGCAGCTGCTGTTTGATCTGCCCATTGGCTCTGATGTGTTTCATGTTTCAGCCAAAGATGAAAACGGCTCTGTAATTCTAAGCAGATGGGCCTAGGAGTACAACCCTGTAATTACACCTTCTCTCTCTGGCCCTCGAACTGCCAGCCTTCCATCCTGACTTTGAAAGTCTGGGATCACTGGGGCTCCGGACACACCTTGGCAATCAGGCAGGTCTGGCCCAGCCCAACTTGTGTGCAGGGCCTGTGGACCTGCGCTGCCCATACTGCTGGCCCCAGCAGGGTGACAAAGAATACAGCAGCGCAGGGCTCCCGGGTTGCTGTCTCCTCCCCTTCCTAGATGGTGTGGGAGTCACCCCTGACCTTCAGCGCCGGCCAAATGCCTTCTGAAGCTGGATGGGAAACCTAGAGGCCATGAGGGTGCTGACCTGATGACCCCGATGTGCAGAGGTTTGGGGTGCCCGTGGTGGGTGTGGAGGCAGGAGAGCCCTGCTCCTGGTGGACACTCTGCTGAACAGTCAGGTGTCCACCGTTAGGAAAAGCTGGCCCAGGACATCTGGATCAGCACGTGTTCTGCAGCCACCTGTCCCCATGATCGCCACAGATCTCGCACAAAATCTGCCTTCCCACTCCCGGTGCAATGCTATCTTATTTTCCTCAGTGCAATTCCTGGAACTCTTTTAAAGCCTGCTGTTCTCTGGCTGAGGGTTTACTAGAGCTGCTGACGACATGTGACACATGAAACAGAAACAAAACGACCCAGAAGAGCGGGAGGAAACAAGCTCAGGTCCCGGAGAACTTAGGGGACTGGTTTTAATTACTGCACCTTGGCTGCTAGGAGGCCCCTGCTCCCTGAAAGTCCGTCAAGAGAACCTAACGGTCCACCTGGGAGAGACCCCTCCCCAGCCCCTCAACACACTCGTCCGAGGGGCGAACACAAACACCCCGAGCTGCTTTTTCCCTGAAATGATCACAGTTCTCTGCACAGTGCCCCCAAAGCTTGGACCCCAGCAAGAGCCTTGCCTGCGCTCTGACACTCTGTAAAGGGTCGCATAGCCTGCGGTTCCATGACCGCCTATGGTCTGAAACCCCGCAGAGTGGACACAAGTGTCCCGGGACTTGGACATAAAGTCTGTGTGCGCGCCCTTCCAGAGAGAGCGCGGCCGGCGCCCGGAAAGGCGAGACTCTTCCAGGGCGCCCAGGACGGGGCTGCACCCGGCCGCGCGGTCCCTTCGGTTCCGGGGTGTCCACTCGGCTCCCGGCGCCCCCAGACTCACCGTGAAGCAGGAGGGCCGGGAACAGGGATGTGAGCAGGAGGCGGCGCACACAGGACATCTCCAGGCCTCCTCCGGGGCCGCCCGCGCGCGCCGCACCGCCCGCCGTCCGGGGACCCAGCTTCCCGGGACCCGCCTGCAGCCCGGGCGGCGCGGCCCGGCCGCGCGGGGAAAGGGCCAGGCCCGCGCTTCAGGCGGCCGCGGCGCGCCCCATGCCCGGCCCGGCCCCTCCGCTCCC
>NW_021703765.1:58021107-58245721 GCF_005190385.1 Monodon monoceros | reverse complement strand
CCATGCCCGGCCCGGCCCCTCCGCTCCCGGCCTCCCGTCCCGCGCCCGGCCCTGCGCGCCCGGCCGCCCCGTGCTCGCCCGGCCGCCGTCGCCGCTCCGCGCTGCACTGGCCACCGCCGCCGCAACCGCCGCAGCTCCTCTTCATATTTCCAGGGCGCCGCCGCGGGAAAGGGGCGGGTGGGGGCGGGGCCTGGACGGGGCGGAGCGATGTGGGGCGGGCCGGGCCGTGGCCTGGACTGGGGCGGGACGGGGCCTGGACGGTGGGCGGGGCGATGTGGGGGGCGAGGCCTGGATAGGGCGGGGCGAGGCCTGGATGGGGGCGGGGAGGGCGGGGTCTGAGCGGGGAGGGGCTATGCGGGGGCTGGGCTGGGTGGGGCGAGGTGATGTGGGCGTGGGCGGGGCCTGGACCGGGCCGGGGATCCTCCCGGGACCCGGCTCAGGACTTGAAGGGTGCTGGGCACCGCCGCCCCCGCCCCGGCGCCTTCTGCACTTCTTCGACCCCTGGCCCTCCCCTCCCTCTCCGGTGCCTCCGCTCTCTTCTTCCACTCCCCTCGCTGCCCTGCCCCGCCCTCCCCAAACCTCATCCCCTCTTAGCCTCCGGCTCCGGCCCCGTTCCTCCCCTCCTCCTCGGCCACTCACTCTAGGACAGCTCCTCCGGCGAGGGGCTCACAGACCTAGGCCCGGGCCCCCGCCGCCAAAGGAGGAAAAAGTGCCCCTCACCCTCCCTGCGCCTACCCGGGGCAGCTCTGGACCCCTGTCTTCCCTCCACTCACAGGGGAGGATTCCCCACTTGTGAAAGGCGTTCCAAAAGGGGTGGGGACGCTGCAAGGCCCAGGTCTCCAGCGGGTCGGAGAGAGGTACGCGTGCCAAGCTTGGGGCGTGTGTGTGGCCCGCGCGCACGTGAGAACGAGGGAAAGGAGAGGAGAGAAGAGACGGCAGAAAAGAGAAGAGGTTTCCACCGCACGGGTGGGGATGCTGAGCGCCGCGTCCTGACGCCGGGGTCCCGAGCGCAGGAGCCCGGCCGCAGGCCCCAGCTGACCCAGGAAGGGGTGCAGGGCCCCCTCCACCCTCCCCTTCCAGGAGGCAGGACTCGTTGGGACACGGGAGAAATCTCAGAGGCCCCCTTCCCCGATCCCTCCTCCCTCCCAGCCCAAAGCTTGGTTCTGTTTAAGGTTTGTCGGTCTTGAGGAGTTCAGTTTTACATGGGCGTTGAAGACCCAAAGGCAGGGACAGTCTCCATCAGTCCATTCCAGGCGCTGGTTTCCGTCAAGGCGCCTCCCCTGCTGACGGAGGTGCCCGGCGCGCTCCGATGAATCTGGAGGGCTCTCCTCCAGGAGGGTTTGTCAGTAGGGGAGGCTGAATGTCACCTCCTCACGCTGGCTGAGGAGCAGCCAGGGACCACGTGGAATCAGGAGAACATTTCTGTACTCTGCTGGTGTTTTTCATAAATAAAATACTTAAAAAAGAATGCCTGATTTCCAAGAGAGTTTTCTGTCCCTTTGAACAATGTAGTAATTCAACTCTTTGTGCTGTAGACTTTCAAAACTAGCTGGACATTAGCATCTGTGTAAAACAGTAAAATGGATGAGGATACGTGTGACAGTTACCCGTTTTTTTTTTTTCCTGAGAAAGCCACAGGTCTTTTGATGTGATGGTGCTGACACTGTTCCATGTGCTTTAGTTTTTATCACCATCAGTATCATCTTTCCATCTTTAATATGAGGGATTGCAACATGCACCACCTGCCTACCTCACAAGGATGCTGTGAGGATTACGGGCTGATGTTTGCAAATCTGGCAGACGAAAGACTCCGTGTGTGAGAGAAGGGACGGTTGGTGTCATAAAACCTAGGAGCAGGAGAGTATCTGAGTTGGGCTTGCTGTGCAGCATCTCTCTGGACCAACTCTTCCCAATCACATGCTTGCCTCTTACTAGGTTTGGGTATCAGATTATGACCTGTGGGATTTGAATGTTGCCCAAGGGTCAGTTGGGTTTAAAGCAGGAACTTGATTTTCTCGTGAATGCTGGGCAGTTGGGAATGATGTAAACAGCATATTTGGCTGCTTAAACAGAACTCAGCCTTGTCACCAAGAACATCTAGTGGGCGATGTCTACTTTTCTATGCGTTTCGTCATTGGATGCCTTTTAGTCTATCAGAATATTTGAAACAAACAAATGACACGAGAGAGTGCTGGGGTGGTGTGTTTATGTACAAGCAACTGGGCCGATCGTCACTGAAATGTGAAGGTCGTTCATCACATGTTAGCAGAACAATTAGGTAATACACTTACATAAATGATTATTTGATCTTGGTATTTAAAAGAAGAAGAAAACCAACAGGCCCGCCATAATTTGGTGTCAGCTTGACAATTAAGTTGATTCCATTTTTGTTTTTCCAACTGGTTTTACTGGTGTAGTAGAAACAGAGCCAGAATGATGTCACCAGTTTGAAATTTGTTTTGCCAGTTTATTTTCCACACGTGGTGTCATAGCTTTAAACGCTCGACCCTCAACATCCAGCCAGAGTCGCTGCTCTCAGAAATTCCCTCACTGCCTCGTGCCTGTCTGGAAGGGCAGACTCATCCTCGATATAGGTTTCACTTTCTGCATTATTTTTTATGTTTGCTGTTAGTGTGCTCACTTCTGGAAGAGAATAGTGAGAAAAAAAAGCAGTTTAAGTTTGTCTTAGGGTGATTACATGTGGATACATGCTTAGAGTAGCAGAATTGGGAGGACGGCATTCCCAGGCAGGAAGTAAGGTGATTATGAGCTGCTCAGAATTTGGCCCCCTGAAACCAGCACAAGGAACTTCCCTGGGCCACTTGTAAGGACCAAGCCTTGAGCAGGTCCTGGTGATGATGGGAGAGTCCCAGGCAGGGGCAGCTGGACAAGATGCCCTTAGCAGCATGGGCAAGCATGCTAGACTATACGGAGCTACTCGTAAATAACTTTTGTCATGTTGATGGGGAAGGAGAAACACAAAGGGGCTGATTCCCAGCCACAAAGCAAATCAGAGGCACACTTGGAACCCCATGATTGTTCAGTCACCAGCTCACAAGGCTGCTCACATGGTTACCAAGTTGTCTTTTCCCATGAACACTGCAGAGCCTAAGAGCCTCTATAATTGGTTCAGTCTTTGAGAACCAGTCCTTTGCTCTCCCCCAGTAACTCTGGATCATGAGGAAATTTTCTGGGATGTATTGTGCTGGGCACAGAGCTTGGGTGGTCACCTTGGCTTGATTTTCTTGGAAGGGTGTCTTGATTTTTAGGGAGCACAGAGCAGTAGACAAACTCGATTTCACCATTATCTTGAGAGACACAAGGACCAAAGTCCTTTAAAACCTGTGCTGCAATTTGGTTTCCTAGTGCAGCCTGTGAAATTGATCTAAAGGCGTGCAATCCTGCAAGCCATCTGGAATTTCAGAGATCCCAGACCTTTTGGTTCGTGAACAAAATGATAGTTTTAAGAAGGGTCAGAGGAATTAAAACATCAATTCCAAAATGTGTCCAACTGTGAATAAGGTTGAAAGCATTATCCTGCCTCTGTGTCCTCAGAGGATGGGCAATGGCACCGGGAGTAGACTTTGCTCCAAACTTGGTAGATGTCAGCTCCAAGCCCGTGACACCATGGTGATTCCTCGGGACGGTAAGGGTCTGCAGGACAGGAATGGTGCTGGGTCACCTCTCCACTGCTTTCAGCACCTGACCCAGTGCTTCCAGTATTTTGCTCACAGCAGGGCTTAAGTAAATGATAAAGACATTAAATTTGAAAAATCCTATACAGCTTCCTCAGAGGAAGAACTAATAAAATTATCCTGAGGAGTCCTTAGAAAGGGATGTCCTCTGGGTTATATTTTTAAAATACATTAATTAGAACAACTCTATTTTGAAAATAACATGCAATTTAGATGCATCTGTGAGTGGCACGGTCTTCTGAGCTTAAGAAATTACAGGTTACATTCCATTTTATACTCATGGTGGTTATCAGAGAAAACCAGTCAAATGTTTGTGAGCTTAGTGTCTGTTCATTCCTCCATCCATCCATCCATCCATCCATCAACATGTACTAACCAACTGCCAAGTGGATACTTATGTACAATGTCTGAAAATAGGGACAGATGTGGATGAGGGTGATTCAGTCTAACCAAGTTTGTTTGGGGAGCTGGTGACAAGACTGAGAGCCCTTCCCACTGAAAGAAAATACGAGCTCACCCAGGGGCAGGAGACAATAAATGACTTCAGTAGCGTTTTTGTCTGTACTTTTATGTCCTCTTGTAATATTCTTTCCTGTAGGGCTGCTTGCCTTGTATGTCCAACTGCTTTATCTGCTTCACTAGATCATTTGCCTCTTTGAGGGCAGGAAGAAAATTGGGTATTATGTTACATCTCCTCCCCCCACCCTTCAAAAGTCTTTCCATAAAGGGCATTTGTTGGGCTGGTCTATGAGGCAGGATAAGATCAGAGCATCAAGAAAGAGTCTCTATGAGGCTGACACCACCCTCCACCACTGCAGCACACAACGACAGAAACAGGGGGACACAGAAGGGCTGGCATTCAACCCCGGCACGCCTGAGGTTGTCAGTGCACTCGTAGCAATGCTCAGACATGCTTGACAAATGAGAGACAGGATGGTGCTCTGGTCAAATCCCTACAGGAGCTTGGGCGAGCTACTTAACACGGCTGTGAGATGGAAGTAATAGGAGCATGAACCTGCACACCTTCCAGCGCTGTGTAAGCGTGCCCTAAAAATAACCCTCCGACACCGAGCACTGTAGGCTGGACCACCCGGCACAACTGCCCCCCCAAAATCTATTTTTGGTGGGGGAGGGTGTTAAAAAGACTCAGCTACTACAATGGCTTGTGGCCCTCCAAAGGGTGAAATGTGTATCACAGGTGAACTGTATATCCACATTACCTACAACTTAATGGGGGAGGAGGGGGCAATTAGGAATAAATGTCTAAGAAAGCCCCTGGGGGGGGCAACAATGAGAAAACGTTTGAGAAACACTGTGTGAGAACAATAAATTATAAGATGACTCCTATTATAATTAATCATATATCAAATATGTACAATAACATCATTTCTTTAATTCACTAGGTATGTTTTGATTATAT
Organism: Monodon monoceros; assembly: GCF_005190385.1. NCBI lineage: Eukaryota > Metazoa > Chordata > Mammalia > Artiodactyla > Monodontidae > Monodon > Monodon monoceros. The sequence goes on along the minus strand of NW_021703765.1, from coordinate 58,240,606 downwards.
GAAACCAAATATATTTCATTTCAACTGGCCATCTGGAGTGGCCTTTTCCCATCTGGTTACATCATCATAACATCACATTCAATGTTGTTTATCTTTGATTTAAATACTTCAGCTATTACTAATCTCTTTTTACAGAGGGGAAAACTAAGGCCAAAGAAATTCAGTCGTTTGCCTAAAAGTCACACAACTTTATAGGGGTAGAGTCAGTAGGTTTTCTAACTCCCAGGAAGGTACTGTTTTCAGCTCTAAGGCTGTGCCATAAATAAACACATGCATACACAGATTTTACCTCTCAGAAGTAGAAGATTTATTTCTATGAGTTCTGAGACATTCAAGCTCAAAGGTAAGGCTAGACAGGCTATCTGGACATTTATTGCAGTTGGTATCTGGGTGCTTGGGTCTGCGGTTTACTGTTTTATGTGTAAAATATCCAAGCAGCTTAGTTTTTAGAGCAGATTGTTGCAATGTGTAAAACAGGCGGGTTGACCAGATGGTCACTGAAAGGCTGCCCGCCACTATCAGTCTCCACATGTAGAAGGTGCATGTCTGTGTGGTCGTGGCTTTGGCTGTGTGTGTCAGAGTGACGAGCTGTGTAGGCCCGGCCACATGCAATCACATTCCATCTACCTGAAACCCAGCTCTCGAAGGCAGGGCTGAGCTGAAACAAAACATTCCTGTGGCCCCCAAGTTCAGCATTGCCAAGTCCACGGTGATGCTTAATCTCCACATTTGTGTAACACGCTGTAATTCTCAAAAGACTTTCAAAGGCACAGTCTCCTTTTGATCTTCATGCAGTTTTGTGAAGGCCAGAGGACAGCCAGGGCTGTTCTGACTTAGGCACGTGAACTGGAGATTGGAGAGGTTTACCATGTCTGTGCTAATATCTCCCACTGACACTCAACACTCGGCAATGTTACCTCTCTGCACATGGACACTGTGTATTTTATTCATGTTGGACCACATCAGGCCCTAACTTCGAGTCTGTTTTCTTGTACAGATTTTAGTGTCTTTGCTGCCTCTATCCTTACAAAGACAGCAGGGGGGGAAGCTTTTATAAACAGACACAAGCATTCACAAAGCCCCCAGAGTTCAGTCGAAAATAAATTAACCATATCCACCTAGGAAAACTACCTGTGTATATAGTTTGTTTTCTCAGGTTTTGTCTCTAGATTTTTCATCTGCTTCAGCCCAGTGCCTGAGTTAGTAGCTCTTCACTGACTCCCAACTGATGGGATGAAACAAAATGTTCTACTGTAAAGGACTCCTAGAGTTCCGTGAAGAGCCTCCAATATTCTGGCAAATCAGGGTGGAAAATAGACAGAGTTAAGTGTACCAACCAGGCTCACAGAACAAGAAGCCAATGTGATGCTAAGCTCACCCAGAACAAAGGGGCAGGCGTGTTTAGGACGATTTTCCGGGTGTAAGAGCCTGACGCTCTTGGTTGGCTGACCGTTCATCAGTGGGGGTGGCCTTAGGGCTGCGGGGCAGAATTGCTTGCATCTTGAGGACAGCTGCAAGGTCACTGTGACACGAGCATCTGCAGGCGCTCCCGAGATGAAGCAGGGGGTCGGGCCCATGGTGGGGCTGTCGGCATCTAGGCCAGACCTCGCTTCTCTCATCTTGGAACGCAAGCAGGGTGGACAGCTCCAAAGCTGTCAGAAGTGAAACGACTGACCATAAAGCGGGTGGGAGAAATGCCAGGCGGGTCCTCTTACCCTCGGGGGGTGGCGTCTACCCCTGATGGGTTCAGAGCTATGAGGAGACTGAGGCCCCTTGAAGTCAGACTTTCCCAAGTTCCCAAGAGCTGGGGACAAGACCCCAGGTCCCCCCACCCCATTTCAGAGTATCCTCACTTCCACTCTGTGTTTCAGAACCATGCTTCCTGTCTCGGAGTGATTCAAAACTCGGAAAGCAGGACTTATGAGGCATTATGTTTGTTAAATTAATTGTAGTTTGGCTTTCCTCTTAAATTTATATTTTGCATCACTACTTTCCTTCATTGCATCACTTCTGCCCTTGCTGCTTCTGGAGATACGTTAGGTTCTCCTGCCCTTGTATCCAAATATTTTCTACTTGACAGCAAGCTCCTGGTTTACAATCACTTTATCAATTTTTCCCTCCTTTGGCACGAGGGAATGACATTTTAATTCAGCCTCTTTCAGTTCAGAATCAAGGACGTCCACAGCTAGGGCATGCCCATGAGCTACGGAAAATGTATAACCCGAGGCGACAGTGATTGCTTGCTTGTTTAATGCCCATCATGCCTTTGATTTGGCTTCAGCAACCTTTTATTTGGGGTGGAAATTTGACCAGCCAAAACACCCCACTTCCCAGTGTCCTGGCAGAGAGGAGGGCGAGGAGACTTCAGTCCACAGCAGGCTAAGGTCTGGGACCCCCCCCTCTGTCCCTGTTCTCGTTCCTCTGAGTGCTGAGCTCCAGCCGCACTGAATTAACTCACCCAAGTCTTATAACAGGTGAGCGGTGAGCTGTTAACCATCCCTACCTGCCCCACAAAGAAACTGAGTACCACGGGTGTTAACTGCCCAGGTTGGGAGGCTGCAAAGAGGCTGACCCAGGATTCGGATCCAGGCGCTCCTGATTCCAGATCTTATGCTCCCGGCTACACCCTGTGCTGGGCTCAACTAGTGATGCAGAGAATAAGCAGGGAGAGGGGAGAGCCTCGTCACGGGGGTGTGAGAGGAGCGGGGCCTCAGAGGACAGGAGCCTTTGACAGGTGTGCTCTTCCAGGAAATGCAGTACATACACACCTGCTAGCAGGGCAGCGAGGACCAGCAGAGCCCACGGGAGGTGAGGTGTGTGGAAACAGGTGGCCACTACCGGACACCCGGGAGAAGCGTGCTCACACTGTGGGTTGGCCCCCAGTGCCCCGAGATTCTCCCACGTGCTGTGAACGCACAGTGCAAGGGAGGGGAATCACAGATGAGACACGTGTGGTCCCAAAGGCACGGGGCCTTTGCTCTTTCTGCTACCCTCTTCACACACAGACAGCAACACACATGCCCCACACACGCACACACACACTCCAAGTATATGCAGCTTTGAGAATATTTCTGAAAATTAAAATCTCTGCAGTTACAAGTATAATCAAACGTGTATAGGAGTGATGGCTGGCAGATACCCTCCTGGTTTCCTAAAATTTCCCAGGAGGGTCCACTCAGCTCTATCCAGGACCCTTCTAAACAAGTGTGGTGAGAGGAGAAAGATCCACAGGGATCACTGCTAGTGATTTTCACTTTTTCAACGATGACAGAGGCAGCGTGGCCTTGTGTTTGGGGCAAAGGCCTCAGGTTCTGTCAGAGCAGATTTAACTTCTGACTCCACCACCTACTGTCTGTGAGTCCTGGTGTAGCCCCAGCCTCAGGTTTCTCATCTGTGAATTGGTCATAATAGTGAAATTGTTACCTCTTGGGGTTGGAGGGTGGATTAGGGGTGTGAATTAGGTGAAGCACGAGCCTGGAGATCCTGGGAGGACCCTCATGGATGTTAAGGGCTGGGAAGCTGGAGGGGGCCTGAGGGGTCGCAGCTTGGGTTTCCTCCTTTACGTCCCCTGAATTCTGGGCCTCCTATTATGACTATTACTGGGAACAGAACCCACAGGCCAAGGGACAGCCTTCGTGTCCACTTTAAGTCATTTATTCATTAATACGCATTTATTTAGAACCCACGGTGTTTCAGGCACTGTCTACACAAGTGCACCACTATTTTCACCAGAAAAACACAGACAGGCACCAGATTAGGTGAGGGATCCTCATAAGGATTCATTTCCTGCCTCCCTCTCCCTGGGGCTGCCCTGCTCAGCTCCCATCTGACTGGGCTTCCTTCCTTCACCCCCTCCTCAAAGACCCTCCTGTCCTCTGCCCTTCGTCCTTACCAAACAAGACTTGATCTCACAAAAGCATTCATACTAGACCATAAATAACAAGGCTAAAGAGCTAGCATTTAAGGTGCAGTTGACACCCAGCGCTGGATGGAAACGGGAAAGGCAGAATTTCCGGGCTGGGTTGGAAGCAACCACCTAGAGCCCGGGGCACCTCGTGAGCCTCTGTGCTTGTGTGGACAGGGCCACTCACTCCCCTTGGGGGTGCGGGCGACAGGGTGGTGGGACTTGGCTTTGCTGTGTTTATTTTGAAATCCGGGGAAGCCAGATTTCTCTTTCATTTATGTTATGGCTCCGGTTGTTTTATTTATGATTTTTAGCTGGGGGTGGAGAATTTGGTAACACCAACGGGAGTGTCATTTTTGGGTTCTGGTCTGACTTGTCAAGGTTACTGAACAACTGTTCTGTTTTCCATCTTATGTAATAGAAATTCAGCACCTGAATTATCTGAGCCATGAATCAGGTTGCAAAACCCTCCCCTTTCCCACATGAGAGCAGAGGAAGAGAGGGACACGGCTCGGGTCTTTAGATTTGTGGGATGGTGGCTTCTCACACGAGCTGCCATGTTATCTTCTACGAGGTCCCGCTGGGGAACAGACCTGATGGACAGGGCGGCCCCCAAAAGCTCTGCCTGCTTTTCATTCCGTGCTTCGTCCTCTTGTCGTATCTTCCATTTCCTGGTGGCAATTTCTCCATCGTCAGCAAGCTGGGCACCTGGGACTCCTGGTCTCTCTTCGCTACTGGTCAGAGGCCTCGCCCATGAGGCCTCCTATAATACATGGGAAGTTGATGCATTTCAAGAGCTGGACCATGATCCCGTAATTGAACACACTGACGGCCTTTGTGTTGTCCAAGGACACTTCGTGAAGTGGGAAAATGCTGATGCCACTTAGCAGTGGCACTTTGGGTCAAGATGGACTTGGCAGGCGGTCCTCAAGGTGGGTCAACCACACTGCACGTGGGTATGGCGGCCCAAGACTGAAGAAGATTACTCTATTTCAGTACTACCTAAGGAAAATAGAAGGAGTCTATTTTTACATCTGGGACTTGGTACGATAAGTGTCAGCTCTCACAAACTTATTTATAGCTCATTATGAAAATCAGTGTACCTGCAGAGGCATTTTCTTACCAGAGTTCCAAAGTGATTTTTCCCAATTTCTATTCCTTTTGGATACAAAACTCTTTGAAGCTAAAATAAATAGACAGAAAAGGACAGAAAACAAACTGTAAAACTAAAACCATTTCCCTGGGCTGCAGTAAGCTTTGTGACTCCTTAAGAAATAGGAAATGCAAAGAAAAGTTTAGTCCTACCGAGAGGTAGGCTATCCATGTTTATTTAAGATATTCCCTTTGTTTATCTTCTTCTTTCAAAGTAGAACAACTTCTTCTCGTAATATGAAGATGCAGGGTCTTCAGCTTATTCAGTTAATTTTATTTCAAGTGGAGACAGAAGTTGTTACAAAGGAGAAATGAAATAATTTAGCTTTAACGCGTTTGCCTTTGGGGGCCGTGTAGTTTAACTTAAAGTTCATGAAGTATACCAAATGGCTAAAAACCAGCCTGCAGTTACACACAATAATAACAGTATTAAACACCATAGTTCTTACTGCACAATGAAGCCATCCTCAGGCAGCTGCTAAACAACCAAGGTGTGTGTGTGTGTGTGTGTGTGTGTGTGTGTATGTGTGTGTGTTGCCTGCTTCCCACATTCACAGAATACACACAGTAATACAGTAATATGAACAAAGTGGGGAAAAACAAACCAGTACTGGGCCAAGTGAATACTGCCAGCCAGCTGACAGTCTTCCGGGAGCATTCTGACACTAACATTCATACAAAAAGGGAAAATATTAAAACCATATCGTGCAGAACCGGCTAGTCTCATGAAGTGTGGACGGTGTCATTGGTTAGACAACACGGTTTTGTAAAACCAAACCAAACCATGTGCTGGACAAGCCCAGGGCCAGGGAGGCGGGATTGGGGCTGGTGTCTGCGCTGAATGAGCTTTCAGTGCCCTGACCTTCTGTGTCCCAACTCCATGGTGGCATCGGCCAGCCTCGAGACAGATGACAAGTGACGTGCTGCATTGGGTAGCTCCGATGTGAGCTAGACTGGCCGGGAGGCTGTTGACCAGACGATGAGGAGGATTCTGAGTGTCTCCTGGTGAGCATTCCTGAGATAAGACACTGGTGGCCTTAGTCGCGACACGCTCCTGGGGGAGAGCCCCACAGACCCGAAGGGTGGAAACCGGCTTCTCTTCTGTTACTTAAGGCCATTCCTCAGGGCCGATGGTAACCGTTCGCCTTGACCTTGAAATCACCTATTTGAACTAATTGTACGAGTGAGGGTTCTCAGCTGGGAAGCAACACAGACCAACTTTAGCTGATTTCAACAGAAAGCACAGACTGGTCTGGTAAAGTCATGGCCACTTGTGTCACGGGACCAGACAGTGCAGACGGCCCCGTGGACGCCAGGACCCTGGACTCTGGGAACGGCCGCTGGAGCAGCTGCCCGACATACCTGAAGGGGGACTGCCAGCCCTGTGACCCCACCACTCCACAGTGCTCTCCCAGGGGACCCATGTCACCAGGTGCTGCAGCTACAAACCCAGGGTGGGTGGGTTGGATTGGCATCCCTGAGACTCTTGAACTTCCTCATGGGGAAGGATGGGCGTGTCTGCTACAATTCTGCCCCGGGGATCAGGGATCAGAGGATTCCAGCACCGGGATCTGGGGCTCAAGGAGCAGGAGTGTTTGAGGACCACGGGTGGCTGGACTCTGATATTCTGGCCGATCTACCTGGAACGGTCTCTGCCTTCCCGGAACTGGGTGGGTGTGTGTGGGGGGGAGGGGGGTCTCCTTGTAGAGGCAGCTGGGGGTTAAACGAGGGAACACACATTGGGAATAGAAAGCCATGTGGGGTGTGAACATGGAAGACGCCCCTGGGTGTTGGGGAGAGAGGATCGTGGGAGAACTGGCTTCATCCCGAGTGGGGCCGGCAGCCTGGTCGCTGGGAGGTCAGCTCAGGGCACGTGGTTCCGGTCCCGTGGCTCCAGCATGCCTAGGCCCCAACCCTGGGGGCTGCTGAGGGTTGAGGAAGCTCCTCGTGCCACCACCCCCCGCCTCCCGTGCTCATGGAACGTCTGCTCCTGCAGAAGCCCAGGGAGGCCCAGAAAGGCCAAGCACTTTACCTGTCCCCGGGCCCATGACGCACAGAGGAAAGAGTTTCCAACCTCAACAGTCTCGGGTGTAACTGGCACGTGTGGATTTTACATCCCACCGATGCCTCTCCCCAGACCTGAGATTGGAGACAGGAGGATGGACACATGAACACGGTTGGGAAAAACACTCAGAGCGTACGTGTGCCCCCCCATTGCCCTCCGGGGACAGGAAGAAAACAGCGGCATTTCTGCCTACTTTTGTTTTTATGTTAGATTTTCAAAGAAGCATAGTCCATCATGAAGCAAAAAGATACTGTTTATGCCATTAATAATGTTCAGGATTGTTTAGTTTATCCTCTCTTCATCCTTTAAAAAATCAGTCTTGGGGTTTCCTTGGTGGCGCAGTGGTTAAGAATCCACCTGCCAATGCAGGGGACACGGGTTCGAGCCCTGGTCCAGGAAGATCCCACGTGCCGCGGATCAGCTAAGCCCGTGCACCACAACTACTGAGCCTGCTTGCCACAACTACTGAAGCCCACGTGCCTAGAGCCCGAGCTCCGCAACAAGAGCCACCGCAATGAGAAGTCCGCGCACCGCAACGAAGAGCAGCCCCCGCTCGCTGCAACTAGAGAAAGCCTGTGCGCAGCAACAAAGACCCAACGCAGCCAAAAATAAATAAATAAAATAAACAAATTTATTAAAAAAAGAGAAAAAAATCATAGTCTTTGTGTATGTTTTAAGGATAGAGTGATTTTTTTTTTTAACAATAAGAGGTATGTGATCAAAAATGTTGAGCCCTCAGCTCTAGATGTTTTATAAAATGGGAAGAAATTGGATCCCTTCCTTCAGGCAAGGAAAATGGAAGATGAGCCTCTCTCCATTGGGTAGAGGCTGCTTTCTTTGCACCATATAAAGCTAAATTTAAAACCTCGAGGGAATTACTGAACTTTGCTAATTTTGTCTCAGATAAAAAGTTAAGGACAAAGGTTAGAGTATTAACTAGAGAAAGTGTGTATAATGTCACCTGTTGAACTCTTCATAAATATATTGATTATTATTTTTTTAAAAAACATTACCTGAAAAGCAGGTGTCAAAAATACCTGGTAGCAGTAAATTAATAATTATGAAACATAAACTGTTGAGCAATTGAATATAGTAAAAGGAATTCTAGCCTGTTTCATTTAATTTCTATGTCTCTTAAATGACTCATTTTCAGCTTCTAATTTGGATACATTTTCCATAAGGGTTTACTAAATAATGTCAGAGCTTTGTGGGTTTTTTTAAGGATTCTTATAAATGATATGCTCTAAAGTGGAAGTTTAGGGAATGTTTATGCCACATTAACTTTATCACAAAGATTCATGTATTCTACATGATCAGTGAAATCTAGTTATTTTAATTTAGTGCTTTATGAGTAACGTTTTCCTTGATTTTAAATAAAGAATGCTATGGAGCCAGTGATACAGCAGCATTTGGGTCTTTTGCCTATTTACCTGCTCACTTTTGATCCATCAACACATTGTCACTTCCAGCTAGTTTTTCGTGAATCACCACCCGTATCAATATGTTCTTTTCACATCATGACTCTGAATATAGCTGAACTGGGGAGGCATGAAATATCTGGTCTGTTCAACTCCTCTGCACAAAGTTAAATTAAAAAGGAATGCAATGCAAGATAATACAGTAATTTACAGTTGTTACTGAACAATTCCTGAAATATCCAATCATCTGTAATGAACCCACCACTGTTTCAGTAATGAACAAATAAGTAAATGAATAAGTGAAATTCCTCATTTGATGCATTGTAAATATAGAACATTTTCTGCATGAACTATAGTGTAGGTAATCACTTGACTGTATATGGGTTTATTTTGTGTCTATCCAGCAAAATGGCACAGATCAGCTATTTCAACAAATATGATCAACAAAGATCGGTTACAGTGAACAGATTCCAAACAAAATCCCAAACTTCATTATTAATGGCTTGAAGATAATTTAAAAATGCACTTTCCTACTTATTGAATTAAAACCTTTCTACTTAATTTTGACTCTAAATTTTGCGAGTCCTTCAGAATCCCAGGGCCCTGGCATGGGGTCTGCTTCCTACTGAGTGTCGGGGACGTCTTGCCCCAATTGCTTCCAGACATCTTCCCTCACTCACACCAGCAACTCGCCAACATGTGCACTTCTTTTGGGCGGGGCGTAATCCTTTTTGAATCAGAGTTTGTTTTTTCAATATTCAGGGTATGAAACTGGACTACGAAAACTTGGGCATTTGACGTTGTCCAAATCCCATCTCTTTGTATGTATCTGATGAATGTTAATGATTTGTTTTAGGTTTTCTTCCAATGATTTACTTTAAGAAAGCTTCCCAAATGCATGCTCTTTCAGGACAATACTGTATAAAACATACATCTGAAATGTCACATGTGGCTTGCTGAAAACAATTATGTTTCTTCATTGGAAGTTTTTTTCTTTTTCCATAGTTTCACTGACTCTTAAAATGTCAAGGAAAAATTCTAGGAAAAAAAATCAGTTAAATTACATTCACATGAACAATAACAAGTTGTCTCGGAAGGCAGAATGATTTGACCACAACATATACATACCGGTATCCATGTAAATGCACACACACACACACACGTGTACAGCTGTGTATGCTCAGATCTCTGTCTTCAGGCACCCACCGACGGCAATCATAAACTTTGAAGATTAAGTCTATTTCAAAAAAACAAAAAGAAAAAAAACTATAAAGGAGAAGAAAGCTTTGAAACATGTCTGTAAACCATGTGAAACGCATTTAGGTTTTTCAAAGAGAACTAAAGGCTTTCAATTTCAACAGAAGTAAATTGCTGTCATTATTAATAGCAGGCATGTGGCGGTGGTTTTAATTGAGACCAAAAGTATACAAAGACAGTGTGGGCTCAGAGGCTGTAAAATATTCAAAATCAATTTTTAGTCCCCTAGAGGGTTTTTTTTTTTAATGTCTAAAACTTCAATGTGTAGCCTTAGAGCTCAAGGGATAAGATATTGTGAAAAGTAGTGATAATCCTTTGATCACAAAAAGAATGTCTATCATTATGATTAAATGAGGGGAGATAAGACCCATGGCTTTTAATGAGAATTAGGGCAAAATTCACTCTTGCAGACGCTTCCGGGCATCGTGTGGACACCTGCTCCTTTGTCATTTTCCCACATTCTTTCCCCAGGGATTACACACTTCTCTGCAACGTGGTTTGACTTAGGAAACTAAATATAATTTAATAAGTCTGCTGCCTTAATAAAAGAGTTAATAAAACTGCCAAGGACTTATAAACTGATATTACCTGGAGAGTAGTAGAAAGTGGCAATGCTGTCTTCAAAGAACTTCTCGGATGAGAAGGTAGATTTCTGCCAATAATTGCACTCGAGTGTCATGAGTTGATATTAAAAACGCGGCCAGGGACTTCCCTGGTGGCGCAGTGGTTAAGAATCTGCCTGCCAATGCAGGGGACATGGGTTCGATCCCTGGTCTGGGAAGATCCCACATGCCATGGAGCGACTAAGCCCGTGCATCACAACTACTGAGCCTGCGCTCTAGAGCCCGTGAGCCACAACTACTGAGTGTGTATGTCACAACTACTGAAGCCCACGTGCCTAGAGCCTGTGCTCTGCAACAAGAGAAGCCACCGCAATGAGAAGCCTGTGCACCACAACAAAGAGTAGCCCCCTCTCGCCGCAACTAGAGAAAGCCCGCATGCAGCAACGAAGACCCAACGCAGCCAAAAATAAATAAATAAATAAATAAATAAATAAATAACATTAAAAAACGCAGCCAGGCTCAGAGTAAGGCAGACATCGCAGGGGGTTGGCGAGGCTGCTGGAGAGGGGTCCCTGCTCGGGGAGGGTTTCTGGGGCACTGGTTCTCACCCTTCAGGTCCATCGGAATCCCTGGGGGACTTGTCATAACACAGATTTCTGAATCAGTAGGTCTGGGTTGGGGTCCAAGGATTCCCATTTCTGACAAGGTCCCAGGGGAAGCTAAAGCTGCTGGTTGGAGCCCACCCTTTGAGACGGTGCCCACCTACCATCCCAGGGGATGAGATGTGGGCTGGGTTTTGTAGGAGGAGAAAGAGGACGATTCTCAGCTCATACAATTCGAGCGGTGACAGCCCAGAGGGAGTTTTCAGGGAGCTGTACATAGTGGTAGGGAGACCAGTCGTCCTGGTTTTCCAGGGACTGAAAGTTTCCCAGGAAGCACAAATAAAACAGGACAATCCTGGGAGATCCTGACAGGTTGTTCACCTGGGAAACGCAGGGGATGCGGCCAGAGAGGCGGGCGTCATTCACCCCTGGTCAAGAGGCTATAACTGACCAGGAAGCCACGAGCAGCCATCAGAGGGGCTTCAGCAGAGGAGGAGCATAATAAGGTTACATTTTAGGAAAATGACTCTGAAAGTCGTGTGGATGACAGACAAGCAGAGGGAGAAACGCAGGCGGGGGATTCAATGAATTCAGGGAGAAAGGCAAGGTGTTTGCGGTGTGACGTGTGAGGAGGAAAAGATGCACGTGTGCTAAGAGACCGAGTTCGTCGGACTCGGTCACCCTGAAGAAATTCTCAAATGCTTGATATGGTGTTTCTTAATGTCCTCATTGTTGGTGGTAGCAGTGTCTGTGCTGCGGTCTTTGTAGGAACCTTGATGAGAAGCTGTTTGCAGCAGCTGTGCCCAGAGCATCTGTTTGGTCCCCAACTTCCCTCAAGCAGGGAACATCCTACCTCGTGTCAGGGGTCAAACGTGATCTGTTCTATTTCGTTCATGGCTTTTTCCCCTCCCTGGTCCTGGGCATGCCTGTTCTCTCTGATCTTTGCTCCGGATTCCACATCAGTAAGGCCAGCTGCATTCCTGGCCTCTGCCCGTCTTCGGGGGTACACTACAGTGACTAATTATGATTTTTAAATGAATGTGTGTTGCTCGAAATTAATCCCTTCTCCATTTGTGGCTCCACTGAGTGTTAGCACCTCCAAACTCCATCTCTGTGAGCTGTGCTGACCCAGGGGTGTTTCCAGGCAGGATGAGCAGCATCTTCTCCTAAACATCTCTGCTGATTGGACATAATTCCCAAGTTTCAGCATGAATCAGCCAGCCTGATAAGAGCTCGGTGCCATTTCTAAACGACTGCTGTGCAAACAGGGGCCAAGCAGGCTTTTGGCTTTTCTCTAGGGTTAACAGCTTTAAAACTCAGGAAGAGGTGAGTGTCTTGGAAATGGCTGTGTGCAGGGTGACCAGCACGGGGACAGCCCCTTCCCCTCATCAAGAGGAGACCAGACACTTACTACCCAAACAGACATTTCCAGTGGCTCTTGGGCACCTTTGCTTGGCTTATTGCAAGAGGTGTGTCCTGCAGTTTCCCTGGGAAAAGGCTGCTGGAGATTGGGCAAAGGGTGGAGATTGGTTCATCTTTGGGGCTTAATTACCCTCTGCCCCTCTCCTTTCAAGGCCACGCTGCTCCCCACCCCAGTGGAGACAGACGCCTCCTGCTGCCCCCAGGCTACGATGGGAGCCCGCCCACGCTAGCACACCTCACACGTGCCTGATACTTCAGCCTTGTCACTGCACTTCTCAGGGGCCAAAACCAGTGAGTCGAGCCCATGATGTGAGCCAGGGGCCTTTCAGAGCAGCGTTTGGCAAAAAATTCTCACCTGAAGGAAGTTACTCGTAGGCTCCCCATCTCCACCTTATCCTTCCATCCCTCTGTCCCTTAGTTCTTTTTTAATTTTAATTTTATTGGACCATAGTTGATTTACAATGTTGTGTTAGTTTTAGGTATACAGCAGAGTGATTCAGTTATACATATACACATATGCATTCTTTTTCAGATTCTTTTGTCATATAGGTTATCACAGAGCACTGAGTAGAGTTCCCTGTGCTCTACAGTAGGTCCCTGTTGGTTATCCTCTGCCCCTTAGCTCTTCATTGACATCTGTTCTCAAAATGACCTCCTTTTGTGTGATACTCAAGCTTTGGGGCCTCCGGTTTGCAAAGACCTGCTCCCTGGCCAATGCTGCTTCCACCCCCATCTCTGCTCCCTCGCATTCTCAACCTCCCAGTGTCCCTGGCCCCAGGCTCTTCCAACCTCGGTACTGTTGCCCCTCTCTCAGTACAGGTGCCAGCCCACCTCTGCCATCCCTCTGGGCTTGGTGTTTCAGCCACCAGCAATTTGAAACAAGATTTGATAAATGAATCCAAGTGGATGTAACCATAGTTGATAATTCAAAGGGATGACAATTTTGGACAAGCTGGTGGCTTTTTGTGTCCTTCAAATCTCACCATGTCTGCTTGTCTGTGGGTCTAGTCCTGGGCCTGTGGGAGCAGCTTTTAAGCCGACTATCAGAGTATACAGCCTTCTCCCTCCTGATCCACCAATTTTTCACCTCCTGAAGCCAATTTTTTTCCTTTAAGAATAACTACTTTATACTTTTTGTGAAAATGATTGATAATTGTTGTAAAAAGTCACACAATGCAGAAAAATACAAAGAGAGGAAAAAAATCACCCCAAACCTTGTCACAAAGAATTAGGTGTCATTATCATTATGTGAATACATTTCCAGCCATATTTCCATGAATAGATACCAATGAAAACATAGGCCAACTTAACAGTATCGTCTTATAAACATGGTATCGTGCTGTGCATCCTACTTTAAAAAAAATAATTTAATTTTCCCTAAATTAAGCAGAAACCTATGTAAAATGAAGGGATTTCGGAATTCAGATCAATGTTTTTTTCTCCACAAAAGATTCTTCCATAATTAACGAAAAAGATCAGGAAAACGTTGTGGTAGAAGGCGTTAGTTGTTATAAAGAACGTTTCATTTTTAGATAGGGTAGATCCACTTTTGTGAAAAATGGGACATGAATACTTTTACTATCCCCTTGCCTCCTCTTTTATGTCCTTTTGTGATTCTAAGTTTTAGAACATTTATATTTCGTGTTGTAACCATGGGTTGTTGAGCACAGCTCTCTTTGTAAACAATTTCTTTCTCACCGTTAGTTCTTTTATTATTCCTTGCTCTATTCCTTGTTTCTTTATTTTGATTTATCCCTTGGTTGGCTGGATTTCATTCTCAAATGCTTGAAAGGAAAACTTGGCTGGATATCATATTCCTGGATCACTGTCCCTTAGAATCCATAAACATGGATTCACTATTTTCTGGCACGAAATGTTAGACCTCAGTTTCTCTGTTTATGCCTTGGTTGCATCAGTACATAGCTTTTCAAGAAGGACTCTAGGGTGCTGTATTTCTTGAGTCCTTTCATGTTGGGGACGTTTTAGACTTGAATGCATCTTGGTTGGGTGTAACATCTTTGGATCACGTTAGCTTTCCCTTATAACACTGCTCCACTGTTTTTTGGCTTTAATATTGCTGTGGACAAGCCTGAGGCTGGCCAGATACTCCCTAGAAGATTCTCTACTTGGACAACTGACAAATTATTGATTTTCTCCAGGAACGTCAATAACAACCAGGATAAGTCTCAATAGTCATAATTTTTGTATTGATTCTCTGAAAAATATGCCCCCATGATCCGGAGTTTCTCTTCTCCCTGCATTTCAGGAGAATTCTTTTCATGATATGTTTTTGAGTGCCTTTTAGTTTTTCACTGGCTGACCTTTTTCTTAAGGACACTAACTTTTATCTATTACATTGTTCTTTTTGTAAGTGATTTGTCTTTTTCCTTTACATTTACTCTGATAATATGAAACCATTCTTTAATGTTAGTAATTGATTTCTGACCTTAAGTATTTTGTTTCTTGCTGTTTCTAATCTATTTCTTGGTTCCGTAATGGTATTATTTCCATGCTCAATTTATTTCTGCAGCTTTACAATTCTATAATCCTCTATCTGTGTTCTTTTTCAAATCCTATCTTGCTTATTATTTTATGGAGTGCTTTTCAATGTTAAAGCAGTGATTTTATGTGCAGAAAAGATGATTTATGAGTTATTTGGCTTCACATGAATATCTGACTGATTCAAATGGCAAATGTTAAAATCAAATTTTAAGACTTCAGATGTAACCCACACATCTTATCATTCTGTTTATAAATGTAAATCAACACAAATAATTAATCTTATAAGTTTGACTCAGTTTACCTCTATATTTATTTTTAATGTTTTGTCTTTTTTTAAATTTATTTATTTATTTATTTTTGGCTGTATTGGGTCTTTTGTTGCTGCGCATGGGCTTTCTCTAGTTACGGTGAGTGGGGGCTACTCTTCTTTGTGGTGCACGGGCTTCTCATTGCGGTGGCTTCTCTTGTGGAGCATGGGCTCCAGGCACGCAGGCCTCAGCTGTTGTGTCACATGGGCTCAGTAGTTGTGGCGCATGGGCTTAGTTGCTCCGCAGCATGTGGAATCTTCCCAGACCAGGGCTCAAACCCATGTCCCCTGCATTGGCAGCTGGATTCTTAACCACTGTGCCACCAGGGAAGTCCCTATATTTATTTTTATTTATTTATTTATTTTTATTTTTTTGCGGTACGCGGGCCTCTCACCACTGTGGCCTCTCCCGTTGCGGAGCACAGGCTCCGGATGCGCAGGCTCAGCGGCCATGGCTCACGGGCCCAGCCGCTCCACGGCATGTGGGATCCTCCCGGACCGGGGCACGAACCCGTGTCCCCTGCATTGGCAGGCGGACTCTCAACCACTGCGCCACCGGGAAAGCCCCCTATATTTATTTTTAGAAGCCCATGTATTGATACATTTCCATATTGAACAAGAAGGAGTGGTTTTGCCTCCTTGGGTGGACTGGGGTTTTCTGGACAAAAACTCCTAGGGCATCAGTGCAGTTATTCATCAAAGGGGGATCTGCACCCAGAACTCAGGATCTGGGGCTACACACTTGCAGAATGAGTCTGTCCAAGTGAAGAAGCAGGGACGGTTGTGCAGGTTGTGTCCTGCACTGGGCACTATGGGAGCCAAAATCCAACATGCACTCCACTGAGCCGTGGCCCCAGCAAGGATGGGGAAGGAAGGGCACTGTGCTGACTGCTGTGCCCAGAGAGGGTGCCGTTTGCTGACTGGTCCAGCCAGAAGAACATCTTTTTATTCACCCACTTATTCTCCTAGAGCTTGTGCCTTTTTCTAATCTGTACCAAGGTGGCTTCCATGCTCAAGTGTTATTGGTAGCCCTGAGCCCTGGATAAATATGCTCACCTTCCTGACAGTCAGGGTTAGGGCAGCTGAAAACCCAAACCCTCACTTCTAGGACATTTGGTTTCACAGCCAGCTCATCCTGTGCTTACTGCCCAGGCTTCTGCAACTGCTGTCCTCTAGGTGTTAATCCCCGACTGGGACACACAGCATTCTGCACGGAGCTCATGTTACTGCCGATTTACTTTGTGACATGATGCATTCAATTAACCTCTCTCCTGCCTCAGTGGATACAGCGTTATTTTACTTTTTTTTTTTTTTTGGCTATATCACAGACACATGCTATAATCATTTATTAACATGTGCCTTCAAAATTCTATAGTGTAAAGCACTCTGGGAATTTCTTCTTTTCCTCAAGTTATATTTGAACTTCTTCCATTTCTTAAGTTACGCGTTCTTCCTAATTGGGTCCTTTGTCATTCAGTGCTCCTTTCCTTTTCCTCCCTTCCTTCCTTGGTTCCTTCTTTTTTTCTCTCTCTCTCCCCTTTCTTTTTATTTTGTTGCAGCAGATTTGTGTACTGGCTAAGAGGAGGCTTTTGTTCTTATTTAAAACAGGTTTTTTTAGCTGTTTAGGATCACAGAAAACATTGAGGGAAAAGTACAGAGAGTTCCCACATACCCTCGACTCTCCCCCCACCATTTCTCCTATTACGAACATCTTGCCTGGGTGTGGTACATTTGTCACAATTGATGAGCCAATATTCATATATTATTATTAAACTAAGGGCCACAGTCTGTAGTAGGGTTCACTCTTTGTGTTGTACTTCCTATGGGTTTTGACAAATGTACAGTGACATGTGACTGTCACTACAGTGTCACACAGAAGAGGTTCACTGTCCTAACAAGCCCCTGTGTTCCACCTCTTCCTCAGGGAAAGCCTTTTCATCTGTGCTAGTTTGGGTACCCTGCTGACCGTACCAGATGTTCACTGAGTCCTTCACAGTGCTACAAACTGTGACGAAGTCCTGACTCCTGAGGATTAATAATAATCTCCAAATATCAACCCCTCTGTTCAGTGACGTAGGTAAGAAGGGGGCCGACTGGTGTAGATGCAGCGATTTCCCCAGGATGAAAATCGTAGGTTCCTTTACCATGGTCCCCACTTAAATGTCAACACCCCGGGCTTCCCGGGTGGCGCAGTGGTTCAGAATCTGCCTGCCAATGCAGGGGACACGGGTTCGAGCTCTGGTCTGGGAAGATCCCACATGCCGCAGAGCAACTAGGCCCATGAGCCACAACTACTGAGCCTGTGCGTCTGGTGCCTGTGCTCCGCAACAGGAGAGGCCGCGACAGTGAGAGGCCCGCGCACCGCGATGAAGAGTGGCCCCTGCTCGCCGCAACCAGAGAAAGCCCTCTCACAGAAACGAAGACCCAACGCAGCCAAATAAATAAATAAAACGAATTTATTTTAAAAAAAAAATGTCAACACCCCACTCAAGTCCTGGTAAAGCGAAGGTGACAAAAATAAAGTTGGTCTACAACACATTTCCTGAGTAGAAGTTGCAGCAAAATATTTAACTGAAAAAAACGGTTCATGCACAAGTACCATTCACCTGCCCTTATTTATTGACACGATGGGAAGTTTGTTAAAATCTACTAGAAATGTCTGAAATGTCTGAGGGGGAAGGAAATCCACCTTTGGAGCCTTTTTTCCCATGATTTCAATAACACGATTCATAAAACCCAAGAATTGAAGATAGGATTTTGACATCACTACGGGCAATGTTACTGACAATATCCTACAAAAACACGTGAGAAGTGCCAGACGTTTGGAGTTGTGAAGAAAATGGCCTCAACTTTCAAAAGAGGGGAGAGGGCTTCCCTGGTGGCGCAGTGGTTGAGAGTCTGCCTGCCGATGCAGGGGACACGGGTTCGTGCCCCGGTCCGGGAAGATCCCACATGCCGCGGAGCAACTAAGCCCGTGAGCCATGGCCGCTGAGCCTGCGCATCCGGAGCCTGTGCTTCGCAACGGGAGAGGCCACAACAGTGAGAGGCCCGCGTACAGGAAAAAAAAAAAAAAAAAAAAAGAGGGGAGAAAGGCTGATAGGAAGACTCCACAGCAAATTATTGGAGTCAGGTAGTGAGTATTCCTTAAACGAGGGCAGTGGCAGTTCTGTGGTCCCTCAGATGTGTGGGGAGGTTTCCTGGCGTCCGAAGCATCTTCAGGAAGGAGGCACGTCCTTACTCTCCAAGGCATGAAAGCCTCCTCTTGACCCTAGGAAGAAGGTGACACCTTGTGATAGGGCATACGAGGCCACAGAGGAAGGACAGTTTACATTACCCATTTAGCTCTGATGTCAGATTGACCTGTTTTTCAATCCTGGCTGTGCCAGTTACCGGTTGTGTGACCAAGGGCAAGTTAATTAATATCTAACTCTCAGTTTTCTTATCTATAAAATGCAGAAATCAGTAGTTCCTCTTTAGTAAGTTTGTTTTGAAGGGTAACTGAGGACACATTCAAAGCTCTTAGCGCAGGACAGTTGCTCTGCCCACAACAAATGCAGCTGTGTACATGTTGGTTAAAGGCTGGTAACAGTCATGCCCCGGACCCCTCCTCAGCTGGAAAGCCCCAACCTTCAAAGGTTTTAGCACATCCTGCCAGTGATATCTTAGAGAGAATTCCTGGGCTGGATGTTGGGCTGGATGATCTAATAATCCCTTCCAGCTCTAAGATTCCACAATCCTTTAGCTTTGACAAAACCACAATTTCCAGGCACAGCCGAAACGGTACTGGGCCACAGAATGATTCCTTTTTCACTCCTTTGGGAGACTCGTGTTGCCATGGCTGCCTCTTGTCTGGTGAGCACTGCGACTCTTCTATGCCAGTGGGTGTCGTGCCGCAGTAGATGGTCACAGAGTCTGTCCCCTAGAAAGCAGAGAACGAATGCAGCCTGCATTCGTGTATTAATTCATCCAGTAAAAATGTACGTGTATCTTCCAGCTCACCACCCCCATTGCCGCAAAGGAAAACCCTCAGGGGGGCAGGACCACAGATCACTGTTGTCGTGGGGAACAGAGGTGCCCAGAGTGTCCTGCCCGGGGTCAGGCTCAGTGGAGATGTGTGGTCTCACCGAGCAGGAGTCAGTGCTGGTCGTGGGTTTGGGGGCCTGGCGAATGCCAGGAAGGCCTCCTGTTGCCATTTCTGAATCTGGAAAATGCAGTCGTCTGCATCACCATTTTCCTGAGTTGGGAAGAAGTTGTATCAAATGAAAGGTATTCACCCCTCGAATTCTGAGAAGCTGGGTGTTTCCCAGGCCTCGAGACCAGAGGAGACGGGGTCGTCAGAAACGCAGTCAGGCTGCACGGAGGCTGTGACCGTGGGTCTGATCGTGTGTTTTGTGACCACACATGTTTACAACAGTAGGGTTTCAGCAGAACAATCATTTCAGCTGTTTAAGCCGGTGATGCTCGTGTCTTGGCTTATAAAGTGTACTTTACCCTCAAACCTCATTTTCAACCCAAATTTCAGAAAAAAAAGAGATCAGAGAAATTTCCACTGCAGTCATCTGGTTAAGAGCCCTGGCTTGGCACAGGTGGAAGTGAGACCATCCCAGGTCCGCATCAGGGGTGCTGGCAGAGGTCACCACCCAGGACAGAGAAATCAAAGGAGCAGCCTGGGGTGATCCTGCCAGGATATATCCTTCCAGGGACATAAAACTGGAACAAATGGGTCCATTGGCTTCGTAACGAAATGCATACTGCTTTTACAGTGTGCTGTCTTTTCTGGAACATTTATGAGTTCTGAACGTGTGTGTTCATTTGTGGGTTTACCATCCAAGAGCGAGTCCCTCCTGAGCCCACACGGCTGTCCTTGTGGTTTCTGGCACGTTTCCTAATCTGCAGTGGAATCGGCATGCAGCGCGGATCAAAGGGCAGGCCCACCAGCCTCCCCCACGCCCTCGGCCCCCCGGGGCCTCTCCGAGCCGCTTTAGGCTGAGAACCTGGCTTTTCTCTGAAACTGAACTTCAATTTGAAGTCGGCCCACTATCTGACCTCCACTTACACCTCCTTCTAGAAGTCCTCTTATTTCATAGAGTTCCCTAGCACGCCCACTTTTGAGAAGATAAAAAATAAAGCATTAAGGGCATCGCTAGTGTTACCACCTCTGTCTTCCTTCCTCCCTAGACCTATTTACTGAGGACAGACTGTGTGACTAGAGCTGGCACCGTGGACATATGCGACCAAAGCCACCGAGAAGGGGGATCAAAGGTAAGATCAGGGCTTCCCTGGTGGCGCAGTGGTTGGGAGTCCGCCTGCCGATGCAGGGGACACAGGTTCGTGCCCCGCTCTGGGAGGATCCCACGTGCCGCGGAGCAGCTGGGCCCGTGAGCCATGGCCGCTGAGCCTGCGCGTCCGGAGCCTGTGCTCTGCAACGGGAGAGGCTACAACAGTGAGAGGCCCCGGTACCCAAAAAAAAAAAAAAAAAAAAAAAAAGGTAAGATCAAGGCCACTGTTGGGTGGCCCCCTCCTCCCCAGGGCTGGCTTCAGGGTTGCAGGGCTCTGGGCACACATGTTTTGTGAGGCCCCTGTCTCTACAGTTTGACTTTAACATGTGTGACGGAACTCCTGGGTCCGTGAGAGGTAGTAGGGTGATTTTCGATAAAGATTTAGAATAATGAAGGGGAAGAGGTATGACCTCACTGGCTTGTCGTTCTGACAGCGAAGGTGTTTCACAGGGTCCGGCGTCACCTCCTCGTGTCCTTTATTATTGAGTCACTATTTCTGGCTAAAGTCAGAGCCCCTGGTTTAGGAAAAAGTCGCCCCACCGGGGGTGGAGGCGGCGGTGGGCGGCGCGAGGTGCAGGGGGTGATGCGGCTGGCACCAAGCCAAGGACCCTGACCTCTGGGCAGGGAGGGGCGCTGTGCTAGGCGCACTTGGGCCACTTCCTGGGGACATACTGTCGGCTGGAGCCCATTCCGTGGAACTGGAAACCTGAGCAACTTTCCAAGCGCACGGCCCCATTTTCCTCAACCGAGACCCCCTCCAAGAGGAGCTGCGTTTTACATCATCACCCAGTCCTCACAAGCACGTCCCAGGACAATCCGTACCCTGGCCACATGCCATATTCTCCTGTTCTATCCTGCCCTGCCCTATCCTATGCTATCTGATCCTAGCCCATCCCACCCTTCCAAAGGCTGGCCTGAGATGTATCCTGTGGTTCAAGGGATTCCTCCACATTTGCCCACTCTCCACACTCCCCTGTCCTATTGCCCCCAATCTGGGCTCCCTGGTGCCTGCCTTTCCCAGCCCGACTCCTCCTGTGGAAGGATGGCCCCACGCTTGCTTTGGTTTCTACTTAGGAGTTTTCTCTTGCCTGTTGCCTTGTCTCTTAGCATCAGAGCCCAGAGGCAAGGCCTGCCCGATGCCACACCCAATCCACCACCACCACCACCACCCCCCACCCCCACCCACCCACCCACCCCCGCCCCGCTCAGGCGCAGTGCCCCAGGTCCTGCTGTGTGGGAGGGAGGCTCCTGCAGCAAGTGACGTGGCTCAGGGGCTGATGATAGGGGTGGAGGCAGGGAGGCACACATACTGAGTCAGGCAAGCGGGCGCTGAGACCCTGAGCACCACGGCTGCTTGTGGGGGAGCCGGGAGACGCAAGGAGCCAAAGGTAAAGGCGCACAAGCACCTCCGCGTGACCCAGGGGAACTGGCCACCTTGCCGTCTGAGCCAGTCCATGGCCTTCCTTGGTTTGGGGTTTTCATGCTGCCTGTCTGTCCTGCTCAGCTTTTCCTCTGGGACAGTATTGATCCCCAGCTGCTTGGACTTTTTAATTTACTATTCATATACTGTATGCAAAGCCGCCACAGAGGCAGGTGTAGCTCTTACATGGCTCAGTGCACACTTACTAAGTCAGAGGTGACCCCTCTCCCCCAGGGGCCTGGGGGCTCTTCCAAACCACCTACCGAGATTGTACGTGGGAAAGCTGATGTTTCTTGTCCCTTCCCTTAAACCTAGAAAAGGGTATCAGACATTAATGGTCCAGATTCCTCTCTGAATGTTTAAAAGAACCCTCTCTGAGTTCTAGGGCTTGCCTCGTATTAACCAATGAGTTTATTAATTCCAGTGTGTATCCAGCCGTTTACCTTTGACCTTGGAATTCCCTCTTGGGATTATCATCTCCTGAAATGCCTTTCCTCTGTGCAGAAGACCTCAGATCTGCAGGTCAACATCTTTGAGACAAATGTGAGGAAACACACCGCTCTGCAATGTAATTGGCCCTCTGGGCACAATGCTCTCCACACACAAACCCACTCTGCCAGGCGGCGGTCCAGCCTTTCAGGGGCATCACTAACTCGCGGGGGCGGGGCTGGCTCAGGTCCGTGGGTAGGCTGTCTTCCTTGGAGAGGAAATGGTGTCACATACGTGGTGTCAGCACCTGGAGCCGGTTTACGACCAGCTGATGGCTGAGCGCTGTTTGAGTTTTAAAAGCTCAAAAGACAACGCTTTAACGGATGCAGTTTCTTCCCAGGTGATCAGAGACTCACACAGGGGAGGAGAAGCGATTGTTCGGACAGGAGCTGTGAGTCAGACACCAGGCTTCATCCTGGCTCTGCACTAACTCTTGGACCCTGGGCAGTTCACAATCTTCCGGGCTGTACTTTCTTCTCTGCAAGGAAAAGGGTGGGACTGGAGTCAGTGTCTTCAAACTGTAGGTTATAAACCATTAGTGGGTTGTGAAACCATTAGGTGAGCTAGGCCGGCCTTTTGAAGAATGTACTAGAATAGAAGAGAACAAAGATACAGGAGAATATTATTGGCGGTAACGGTACAGAGGGTTCTGTGAATCGTTCATTCCAGTCTGTATGTGAATGAGTGCAGGTTATGATACAAGATGTGATTCTTACCGTGGGTCTTGGTCAGATAAAAAGGATTTAAAAACCCTCTGAGCTAGAGAGGCAATCCTGCTTCCTTTCAGTTCTGATTGTATGTTCAGTGATAATTTAAGACCTGAAAATTACTTTTCCCTTAGTTATCAATACTTATAGGATCAAAATACCTCTTGGGTCCCCAAAGATGAGTGGCACAGGGAAAGGAATGGATTTTTGTCATGGAGGCATGTTTTGTTTTTCAAATGGCAAAGGCATTGGGCCTCCAGTAGGAAACCCTAAGGAATAGAATGGTTGTCTTAAGACCTGAAGACAAAAACCTTGTCCTCATGACCATGTCCTTGGAACGTATATTCCATTTCTGAGTTCAAATGGGCAGTGATCTTAGGCAATTGAATTTGAAAGGTGAGTTTTCACGTGTGAACAGGAGAGTGTCACATTCCTACAAGTTTGCCAGTAAATAATTGTCTCCATGTTGGGAGTGTTATGTGCACTGAAATTTGGGGTGAAAATACTCAGAGTGTTCTATATATTCATTCATTTTTCACAAGACAGTACCCATGTGTATACCTCTGAGACCATCCTTGACTCTAAGGGCATATTGTCCTGTTTTCACAGAGCTGACATTCCAGTGGGGGAGAGAGAGAGAGAGAATAGTAACCAAAGGAAGGAAGCAGCGTGTAGGGTCACGTGTACGGCAAGGAATGTAAAAGGGCGTGGAGACCTGGTAGCTGGTTTAGCAGAAGATCAGGAAAGCCTCTCTGATGGGCTAACAAATCAGCTGAGGTGTGACGATCAGGGAAGATGAGTTAAGATTTGTAAATGTTGCCACAAATTCCTTGCTATATTAGTGGGTTTTTAAAAAAATTTATTTTGTTGACGTATAGATGATTTACATTGTTGTGTTAGTTTCTGCTGTACAGCAAAGTGACTCAGTTATAAGTATATAGATTCTTTTCCGTATTCTTTTCCATATGATTTTTCACAGGATATTGAATATAGTTCCCTGTGCTATACAGTAGGACCCTGTTGTTTATCCACAGTATATACAATCGTTTGCATCTGCTAATCCCAAACTCCCAACTCATCCCTCCCCCACCCCCTTGCTATATTAGTGTTGATTAAATAAATTAAAAGTAAATAAAGTCTGGGAGAAAAGCATTGCACGTGGAAGGAGCAGTAAATTAAAGCTCTGAGCTGAGGACTCGCTGGGCAGGTTCAAAGAGAAGCTGGGCCTCCTGGGGAGAGAAGGGCCTGGGGGCAGCAGGACTTGGTAAGTCAGGGCGGGGCATGCACTGTGCTCTGAAAGTGGTCTGGAGGCCATGTGGGGCGTGAGACAACACGTGTTGGGAAAGGGGCCCTGGCTGCCAGTGGAGAGAAGCTTCTGGAGACGCCCCGTTAGAGCAGGGAGGTGGCCTGGCTCACGAGGAAGAGGTGCCTGCAACAGCCGGATGGCAGCTGTTCCGGCTCTGGACTGTCAGGGACCCTTTCTCGGCCTGGTCTCCGTGGACATCTTTTGGACCCTTCACCTCTGGAGTATCCATGGTGTAACATTCAGAAAGAGAAAGCAGAAGCCCATTGCCTTCGGGGAACTCAAACTGTCTGGTATGGAAGGGACAACACCTTTGAGAGAAACCTGAGAAGGTCAAGGGCACCAGCAGCTTAACAAAGGCCGGGGCAGCACCTGCACCCCAGGACGCGGAGCCGGAGCACGGAGCCCGCAGCGGCCACTCACACGCGTGCAGAGCTGCTGACCAGCCTGCACGGGTGACGCCCAGATCACAGCAGCCGTTTGCACCTAAATAATCAGTTTTGTGCCATTTCCAAGATGCTTCTGAACGCTGTTACCTTCAAAGAACCTACTTCCCCATTGGAAAAATGGGTATTTGATGTCTGCCCAGCTACAGCTCCATCAGGCACAGAATGTTCTAGACATTTCCAGATGAAAGTTCTCCAAGGACCAGAACTCACTGAGGGCGTGTAGGCTCCTCCAAAAGCGGCACGGCTCAGAGATGAATGCTAGCCTCAGAGTTGTCACTCATCTTTGCCCCAGCAGAGTCATCATTGGGGACAGAAGGGGCTGGTGGTTGGCACGTGGGGAAGGAGGGCAGAGCCCTGCAGGGTGGCCTCGGAGAATCAGGAGGACGTTCTGAACTCAGGAGGACCACGAGACTTCAGGAGGCTTGTGCGGGCAGCCTGGCCCTTTTAAGTTGTAGGAAGGAATCCCATCACTAGCAAACTCCAACGGTGTCCTCCTGAGGTGAAGGTGAAGGAAAGCTTTCTCAGCCTTTCTTATGAATCAGAAGGACAGGCTCGAGGTGGGACTTCCTGGGGCTGGGTCTGGAGTGAGAGGTTTCCACCCCCTGCTGTGACGCTTGGTTTCCGCCAGCACATTTCACAGAGCATAGGGGGGCAGAGGGGCACCCCCAAGAATGAGGTGCTGGGTTACCCAAGGTCGTTGGGCAAGGGTGCCCTGCCCACACAGCGATACCCCAAGGGCACGTGCACGGGAAGGTTCATAAGGAACGCGGGATCACCAAGTCTGAACACAGCAGCTGGGTTCTTGGCTCAGGGCTGCTGGGTCTTGATTCCAGCCCCGGAGGAGCTGGGGAGGCTGGCAGGCTTCCTGCCTCACCCAGGGAATTGCCGGGCTGCCAGCAGTTTTTCACCTTCTGCCCACGTGACACCATCTTTGCGGAGGATGTATGAACACGTTTGTGACTTTGAATCCGCCATGTCAGTTGGCAAGACAGAGAAGAGTTGGGGCAGTGATGGGGAGCAGCAGGTAAGCCCAGTGAAGGCAGTGGGGTCTTCCGTTTGGCCTGTCCTCCTACTTCCGTGGATCCACGTGAGGAGATGGGTCTTCAGAAGGAGAAGCTAACGTGTGCTCAGGAGAGAGGCGGGGAGCTGCTTCCTGCGAGGCTGGACACGTGGAGGGAACCAGAGCTGTTTGCAAACGTTGACAATTGTTCAGCAGAAGGGGGTGGGGCCCGTTTCCTATCACTAAATAGTCACCGAGGTGAGAAGTGGGGCGACTACATTAAAAAGGTTTCACTCAACATACGTGTTTTCTGATGATCATAACAGTGAAAGGAAAGAGTATGGGCTCCAGGTTGGGACGCCCAGAGTTCAAATCCCTGGGCTGTGATGGACCAGCTCCAAGACCTTGGGCAAGTTAGACAACTACTCTGCATTTGATTTCTCTAATTAGTTCAACTGTTTCTTCTTGAGCTCCACCTACATGCCATGTTCCAGAAATGGGCAACCCAAGAGTGGGGAAAAGAGGAAAAAATAAGCCCACAGTTTGCATTCTAGAGAAGAAGAAAGAGTCCAGAACCAAGTAACATGTACACAAGGCCACGTAGTGATTAGTATAGAGAGAAAGGTGAGGCAGAGGAAGGACAGAGGAGTGGGTGTGGGTGTGCATGTGGGTGTGTTGGTGGGAAAAGTCTCTGCCTCCTAAGGCACTAGGATTGGATGAGAAAACATGCATCTAAGGCCCTCAACTCGCAGCGAACAGCGAACACCTGCCCCTTCCTTAGCCATCCCCCCAGCGATGGACCGGCAGTGACGCCCTGCCCCTCCAGTTACTGTGCGACCCTGGCAGCTACTTCTCTCATCTCTGAAATGTCTCCCAAGGAGGGAACAAGCTGGTGTGGATGAGCTCAGGGTGGAACCCGGCCCCTGACGAGGACCCGTGTACCCATGGTGCAGAAAGCCAAACTCTGACAGCGAGTGTTTGCAGCAAAGTAAGGGTTTATTTGCAGGGTGTCAAGCAAGGAGAACAGGCAGCTCATTCTCAAAAGACCCAGACTCCCTGATGGCTGTCAGGCAAGGGTTTTTAGAGACAGTGTTAGGGGAGAGGGTTGAAGGATACATTAATAGCTTGTGGACCTTCTGATGGGTTGGTTGTGAGGTAACGGGGTGATGTTTTGGGAATCTCAACCTTCTTGTTCCAATCAGTCTGGGGTCTGCATGCTTGTGGTCAGCGTGTAGTCACCATCCTCCACCTGGTGGGGGTCTTAGTTTCTACAGAACATCTTAAAGATATGCATCAGGTTATAACAACCTATATCCCTTCAGGAGGAACTAGGATAATAAGGTGACTTTATTCTCCTGATCATGAACTACTTGAGCCTGCTCTTTGGAATCTGGGGAAGGCCTAGGAGACTAAAGCCTTTTTTTCCTACAAACACAAAACAGGGGACACGGAGGTGCTTTTACATCTGGGAAGTCCTTCCCAACACCCTCACGTCACCTTGAACTGCACTCTCTCATGACCTTGAAAGCTCTAAGACATCACCTTCATGCAGGTAGATAGTTCTGAGGGTATTTGAGTTGATTTTAATTTCCCCCTATTTTGCACAAGTCATTTATGTTTTTTCTTAGTTTATTCCTGGTGGGGGGGTCGTATTTGGAATGAGAAGGGCTAAGTCTGAACCGTGAGCTTACTCTTAATATGTACAGCATCAGAAATATTGAAACAACTCACCTTGCCACAGAAAATGAAATGGTTTCCCCACAGTGTTACCTGGACGGGTCTTTGTCATTCAGAGACAATTTTTGTCAGATTTATGGTGGTGATCATGGTACCATAGAGGTGCTGAAATTTGTTAGTGACGTCGTGAGTGTGCACAGGTGGGGGTGACGTGTTTACTTTCCAAGTTCATTTCTTCGTGTACTTATTTAAACACTATTAGGGAACTTTATAAAGATCCATCTCATCTCCAAGTCGGTTACGTGATCCAGTCCATAGAACTGGATTTGGACATGGGTTTCAGGAAAGCTAAAACCCCAGAGCTGACACTGGAGCATGCTTTTCGTGAGCACTCACGTGCCCTTGTTCATCGATCCACTTTACAAGAGTGTTTTCTTGCATCAGTTCAGGGCATAACAATTCCTGGTCACGCCTGGCCTGCTGAAAGCGCACGTCACCTGCCCGGGGCTGAGGAGGAAGGAAAGCGGGCGGAGGGCAGGCGGGGAAGTTGAGGGGGGCGTTTGAGGGCTGCTGGAACAGGGTGCTGGGAAAGCCCCTCCTTTCCCTTGGATGTTTAAACATGGATTCCGAGTTTACTTTACAAACGATGGGCTGTGGCCTGGTGAGCATCCCGGCTGAAGAAGGCACCCAGCTGGGCTACTTCCAAGCAGAGCCCTTGATGTCGGGGCTGAGCGGGGCATCCCCACCTTGGGGAGGTTTCCTGTGGGGAGGAGGAGACACGGCCACGACGGCTACGGGGACTCGGGGGTCCCTCCCAGGCAGGGGGCAGCAGACGTGGAATGAAACAGGCTTGGGTTGGTGGGGAACTTGCGCTTGAACAAGCTGTAGGTGATGGTGGGGTTGCTCTCGCTGGGGCAGACATTTACACAAGTGCCAGGTGGCTGCCCCTCCGTGGAGCTCCCGACCAGCGTTTCCTGGCCCCATCCCCACACAGCTCTCTGATGCCAGCTGGCAAGGAAGCCCTTGATAAGGAGCCCAGCCTCCTCTCTCTCTGTGTCTCTGTCTCTCTCTCTCTCTCACATGCTCGGAGCTTGCATTTTTTTGGCACAAAGGGTGGAAGCGCATTTGTCTTACCCTCCTGACCAGCTGAGGAGGGGGACATCTGGTTCCCTTCCCCATCCGTGTCCCCAAGGGAGCGTGTGCACACCTGTCTGTTGCTCACTTATAGAGGCCAGCACGATCCGATGGATGCAGCTTCTGTTTCTGTGGGGTGATGGAGGGGCAAGGGGCCGTCCCCACAGCACAGAAGCCAGCTCACTGCCAGAGGTAGGAAAGTACACTCTGAGCACCAATGTCTGAGGCTTGAATGTCAGAAACCAGGGACGGATCCACATGAAGAATAGCTATCCTATGGAAAGGTGGTGCCTGGCCCAGGTTGGCGGGCAGCCCTCTCTGTGAATGGCGGGGTCTTGGTGGCCCCTCCATCCATGGTTTATTAGGGTTAGGGTACCACAGGCAGTGTCTGTGGGAAAGATTTTTCTTTAGAGTCACACTGCTTTGGGGGTCCTTTCTCAGAGAGGAGGTTCTTGTGTACGTTTTCCCCTTGTAGATAACAACCTGCCAAAAACCTGGCTTCCTGGCTGTGACACAAACCTTCCGAGTGTTGTTGAAGATACACGTCAGCTTAGACCTGGGCCGTACTTTTTCTCACATGTGTGAGAGCTAAATTTCTTATCTTTAGGTGATTCAAAAAGTATTGCCAAAGCCAGTGCATTTAAGGGACACACAGCAGGTCCAGCACTTGTCTCCTTGTCACCGTCACCAGGAACTCGTTTTCATTTACATCCCTTTCTTCATTAAGTATTTCCTGTTCGTTTTGATTTCAAACGTTCTCCGCCCTCAGTTGATCATTGGTAATGAATTTGGTAGAACGTAATGGACCCATATAAAGGATGAGGCGATTTAATGTTTTCCAGATGGCAGCTGTCAGGGAAACCGTGCGAGGCTGGGGGCCCTGGAACCCCACGCCCACGTGACCAGGGCTCTGGGTCCAGCTCTGATTTCCAGAATCCACTTTCAAACCACAGGATGGGGGTGAGATGAGGTGGATGATCGCAAGCGTTTGTAAGGTTCCACAACGACGTTGTCAAGTTTTATTCAAACCTCCTAGTTAAAAATAACACCGTGCTCTGTGTGTCACAACGCTGAATGTTCCATTTGGATCAAAAGTATAGTCACAGAATTGACAGGTGAGGGTGAGTGTTTACAGATGTGAAGAATGGAATGAAATAGCACACTTGATAACTATGTGCAATTAATATCACAACACAAATTCAGCCATCTTTAGCTTCCAAAATTCACTTTTCCTTAATAAATGAGAAAGCCTCTTATATTTAAAATTTGTTTCTGAGCCAGGGGATGGTGTGGAAAGATCATACATCTCAGGTATAAGCAGCCTCTAACTGTTCAACTGGTTCTAATATTGCAATATATGAAGTTTAACTTTTCTTTGAGTCATAAAAATGCCAATTTGAAAATTAATGGTACTTGAAATCACATTTAAAGGTGCTTTTGAATCTTGACATGTTTTTAAGCCCTTTTTCCTAGTTATCAGGTCTGTGAGCACATGGAGGGTTGGCAGACTGGTGACCCTGCACCATTTAGAACTAGAATCAAAACTTAGCCTCTTCATTTTCCTAACTTGCCACTAGAATTGGTGATGAGAGAAAGGAACACATACTTACCCCTTTCAAAATCTGTGAATCCCCTGTTCGATTTTCCCTTCTTCGACTCCTGCAGTTTGCTTTCAGCTTCTCTCTTCATTGGATATTTACTCTTCTTAGGGCCCCATTCTCTCGGGTTGCCCCTAACCTCCAGGAGCAGAGGAAGGAATGGCTCTGATCAAACCGATTGGCTGGAAGACCGGCCCCGCCTCGTCCTGCTCAGGACTCCTCACTCGGAGAGAAGGCCTGGAGACAGAGTGGGGGTCTTTCAGGCACCAAGCTGGGGGCAGAGACTTGGAGCTGGGCCTTCCCACTCCCTGCATGAGCCAGGCCAGCCAGGGGGGCGAGCTCGGAAGCCACTCTCGGGCTGGAATAAGATACTCTTACAGGGCTTTTCAGAAACTTGACTTCGAGGCAATGGGCTTCAGGGATAAGGATTTCTTGAGCATCCCTTTTATTTGATTTTATTTCGAATAAGTCAGAGTGCTTTGGAGTTAGTTCCTTGGGTGGATGGGAGGATAGGCAGGGCGATTAGGACTTTGGTGGGTGGAGTACAACGGCCCCTTCAAAGCCGCAGGAAAGGAAACCCAGGCAGTAAATTAGCCGCAGGCTCAAAGCCCCGCTCAGCCAGCTATTCACAGCACCCCCTGTGTCACGTGTCCTAGCTGCTCTTTTCTCTGCCCTCCATGTAATCCCTGGAAAAAATAGAAGCCTTTTTGTGTGCTGGGGACGGCATGGGGGTGGGGACCGCCGAGCAAACGCCCCTGCGTGGATGCGAAACCGCCGGAGTTGCCGGGGAGTTTTTTCAGACTTTGTGGAAATTCAGGGGCTCCCGGAGGGGGCTTATCCTCCACTGATGGGGAGTTTGAGTGGACAATGGGGCTGGGTGGTACAGGATTACCCAGCCAGTCACAAAAAGCATCAGGAGCTTTAAATCTGGAAATCAAATGTATGCACCCAGCGACCCCACAGTCAAGGAGGGCTCGATGCTACATGAAGGAACCTTTTTTTCTTCCACGATGGCAAATCTCTCTCAGTGTGAAAATACAGCTGTGAAGCTTCTGACGTTTCACCAGCCTTTTCAGAACCCTGGCTGCATAATTACATCCCCTCAGGACCCTGGGAGGATTAGCTCATATCATTAGGAGTTGTGGGTACTGCCCTCCGATGTGCCCCTGGCCTGGGATGCCAGAGGGGAGGGAGGCGGGTTCATCTCAGAGGGACGGTGGGTCCCTGGGGAACATCCATCTTCCCCAGATACGTTGGTTCCTTTGAGGGATGTGTGGGGATTTGGTTTATTCACCCGTTCACTTCTGTCCCGTTTTGCTTCTTTCATCTCAAGGTGCTTATGCGCTGCGGAGGCCAACCCATCATAGCACAGCTGGGAAGAAGAGTAAACTATATTTGATGTGTCTACGAGGTGTGCAAATTCTTGCTGAGTGGTTGGCTAGGATTTAGGCCTTCCTGCGCCCTTCTGTGTGTGTGGATGAGAGTGTTTTTGCAAGTCAGGAAAGTATTAAATCTTACCAACGTTCACCTGAGGGAGGCATTGAGCCTTGGACCTCTTAGGAGATGACCATTGCTTTGAAGTTGCCCTTTGGTGATCAGGGTACAAGGATGCATCCCTCTGCGCGCTTGCGGGCTGGACGTCTCCAGGACTGTCCCAGAGCGTGACCGAGGCAGCGCCAGCAGAGTGGAGAGAAACTCGTGGGCCTGATGGTGGGTGTTTAGAAGTTTGGTTTTCAAGGCTGTGGAGAGGCTGCTCCTGCTTTGCGAATAAACAGGGTTCTGCTGACCAGACGGAGGCTGATCCAGGCACCACCCTGACACCCAGAGAAATGTGGCAAATGAGCCTTTGTGTGCAAAGTCCACAGGAATGCCCCCGGGGAACAGATTTTCCTTTTAAGGGGATGGTTCTGAGTTCCTGCCCCAGGAATTGCTGTGGATATGTCTCCAAAGTCAGCACCCCTTGTTCTGTTCTCTCTCGGTCCCCTGGAAGACCCACTGAAGGCTGATGTCATCAGGGAAAGCAGGAGGCTGTGGGCAGTGCCCTCAGGAAGGGCTGTGTCTGCCTGAGCCCCTTCCTGCCCCACCTGAGGGTCCTGAGGGGCCCCAAGGGATGAGGAGGGCACAAGACAGGCAGCCCAAGCAGGGCACCTGAGGTTGGGGAGGTGACACAGGATGGCCGTCCTTCCCCTTGGCTGTCTTGTGGTGGAATCTGACGTCATACCCGGGGGCTGACTCCAATTTTCACAAAAGGACCAAAAGCTCAGTGATTTAAGTGACCTTCCCCACGATGGAGGCCCCAGCTGTGTGAGTCCAGAGTTCTGCCTTCGGCTTTCTTGGCCTCATTATTGAAACTGTGAATTAAATGGGTAGGTGGACACTTGTTTCTCAAATCACAGACCCTACGATGAAGCCATACCATCGTGTCCTAAGAAATGGGACATTTTTGTTCAAATAAAAGAAAAAACTGATGGTAATAAATTTATCTAACTTATTATGCCAAGAGTGGTTTCAGCAAATTCTAGGTCCTCTCCTCCCCGCCCCCTCGTTCCCCCTCCCCCTCCTTCCCACCCCCCTCCCTCCCCTGCCCCCTCCCTCCCCACTGAGTGGATGCCTGTGTTGGATCTGGACAACTTTTCCAGAGGAGTTCAGATGAAGTTTCCGAAAATTCTCAGTGCAGCATCCCGAGCAGCTGTTTCCAATGTTGCAAGTTAGCCCTCCCCCACCTCAAATGGCAAATCCACTTTAATTTTGGAGAACGAACTTGTTTAATTTTTGGTTAGAGCACACATTACCATGGCTCACAAAGCAGAAAATATTTTAAAATGAGGGCCAACATCTCCTTCCAGCACATTCCCCAGTTTTCTCCTTCCCCAGAATAGAACAAAGCAACAGGTCACCATGACTCTTGGCTTCCCGTGTATCCTCTCAGACTGTCTTCACACTTGCATAAGCAAATAGAAATAAACATTCCTCCCCCTTTAAAATGTGACCTGTACTGTCTGCACCTAACGGAACAATATATCGTATAGATTTTCCTCGATTCCTCCCGTAGTCACATCCCAGGGCCCTGCCTGCACTGTGATCTAGTTCATATAACAGGTGAGTGAGGGCACCAACCCCGACTAAGGGACATTTGGGTGTTTTACCCTCCTTTGCAGTTACAATGATGCACTAAATAATTTTGTACGTATATTATTTCCCACATCAACCTATATATGGGGAGGATGCATTCCTGGAAGTGGAATTTCTGGGTCAAAGGACGGATGTACTTATCATTTACTAGATGTTTCCAAATAGCCATCCCCACTGATTGGTGTTCACACACCTGCCAATTCTATGTGCAAACGCCCCTTTCCCTCAGCCACATGCTGTTTTATCACACTTTTTATTATTGTCAAACTGCTAATCAGAAATGGTATCTTAGTGAGGTTTTATTTGGCATTTCTCTTACTATGTATGAAACTGAGCATTTTTTCTTATGTTTAAGATGCGTGTTTATTTCCTTGTTGTGTTATCTCCACTTTTAACTCATTGGTGGGTGGTGGGTAATGTACTGCCTGGAGAAGTAGGATGTTCTGGGGTCACACATGCCTCCCTCATGTGTCCCCAGGACTTAGTGTTCTGGGTCATGAGCGTGACGGGTCCCATTTTCAGAGGGAAGGGCGCTCTGAGCTGAAGGCGTGGCGAGCAAAGATGCAGCGTCGCTGGTCCCTGACTTGTTTGGAAATAGACCACGTCTGTAAGACATGAGGTGACAGATGGGACTGGACAGCTGCCTGCAGGGCCTTGAATGCCGGGGCAAGGACGGCCTGGTTTGTTCTCCCCACCGTGAGTAGCAGCAGTAAGTTACTGAGTAGAAAATCCGTATCTCAACTAGTATATATAGGATGGATAAACAATAAGGTCCTACTGTATAGCACAGGGAATTATATTCAATATCCTGTGAAAAATCATAATGGAAGAGAATATGAAAAAGAATATATATATATATGTATAACTGAGTAACTTTGCTGTACGGCAGGAATTAACGTAACATTGTAAATCAACTATACTTCAATAAAATTTTTAAAAATAAAAAAAAGACAGGCCCCAGCTGCTAGTGCTACATGCACTGCTGTGTCCTAAACACAACATAAATTTATATGAACATGCAGATCATATTAAAAGTCAGTCACTCCTACTAGAGAATGGACTTGAGGATATGGGGAGGGGGAAGGGTAAGCTGGGACAAAGTGAGACAGTGGCATGGACATATATACACTACCAAACGTAAGGTAGATAGCTAGTGGGAAGCAGCCGCACAGCACAGGGAGATCAGCTCGGTGCTTTGTGACCACCTAGAGGGGTGGGATAGGGAGGGTGGGAGGGAGGGAGATGCAAGAGGGAAGAGATATGGGGACATAGGTATATGTATAACTGATTCACTTTGTTATAAAGCAGAAACTAACACACCCTTGTAAAGCAATTATACTCCAATAAAGATGTTAAAAGAAAAATAGTCAGTCACTGAAAATAACATTAGTTGCAGGGAGTCCTGGCTAGTCACCAGTGGTGTGTGGTTTACAGCAGTCCACAGCGCTACGGTCCAATTTTGATATCTTAGCAGTCCTCCCAGGCACCAGCGCTGGTCCGGGGTCCCAGGTCCTACCTCCATCCCCATCACAGTCTGAAAGAGAATCCTTTCTGGGTAGAGTCTGACCACAGGGGACATGAAACTGCTGTCGTCCCCAACCTGGGAGCCGAGAGGACTGAGAGGTTGACTCTAAAGCACATTTCTTCCTAGAAATGGTTTTACTACATCAGAGGGAAAAGGAAAGAGGAGAAGGAGAAATTAGGCCAACCGGATCCAATTCAGGATTCAGGTGTCGAGATTTTCACTTCCTTCTCATCCTTACGTAGATGGAGTCCAAAATTCATTGATATTTCCTAGCTTCACAGATACGCAGAGTATGTCACTAAGAAATGTAATGGCTGTCCTTAAATATATTTCAAACCTAAGTATACATTGATTTTCAATTGGCTATTGCTTTGAGGAATTTTCGCGTTGCATCCTCTTCTTAGCATGAGTAGCCCAAGCTGAGAAGCGGCACTAACGTCCTCCCGTCCTGGCACAGTGCGGAGGAGGGGAGGGGCCCTTACTCTTTCTGGAAGCCCACAGATCCATCCACTGCACCTCCAACAGAAGTCTGCTCTCCCCTCTCTGCTTGACCACCCTCTCTCACCGTCAGGAGGCAGATGGTGTGCAGCCCCTCCTTTGCCAGGAGCAACTCTCAGAGCTCCCGATGGTGAGGTCTCCCTGGGTGGAGGAGTCTGTGAGAAGTTGGCTTTCAATATCCAAATAATGAATAGGCTTTAATGTGATTCTAAAAAATCATTCAACCAGAAAAAGTTGGCTCAGATGCGCAAAGCACTTCCCGAGAGCCTCATTTACATACGATCTTCCAACTGCGTTTTCTTAGGAACCCAGGGATGACGGTGGCTGGCTCAGTAACTGAATTAAAAACTATTCCCTAGTTAATTTCAGGTACTCTGCACCAAACAAATACTAGTCTTCCTATGTTTCATAATTTTCTCCAAGGCCATAATCTCAAATTATCAGATGAAAACAAAATCAGGGACTTGGCTATTCTACCACCGTGAACTTCTTAACCCTTAGTAATCACACTCCAAATAGTAAACTACACTGATGTTAGTTTATAGAATGCAGAAGATTCTGCAAATACGTCACTTGCCCCTCATATTAACCCTATGAACCAGATGACAAAACAATCCTGGAACTGTTATTGAGTTTCCCATGTTTCCATAGCAACAAGCGCATCTTGTCTGAATCACACAACATTTGCTGTGGTGCGTGCTATACCTTCGTGCAAAATTGTAAGCTAGACAGGACCCCAACTCTACATTTTTCTTGCATGCATTTTATTCCTAGTACACACAGTGCTCTTTTGTACAGAGTACACAGTTTTTTTGTTTGTTTTTTTTTACATCTTTATTGGAGTATAATTGCTTTACAAGGGTGTGTTAGTTTCTGCTTTATAACACAGTGAATCAGTTATACATATACCTATGTTCCCATATCTCCTCCCTCCTGCATCTCCCTCCCTCCCACCCTCCCTATCCCACCCCTCTAGGCGGTCACAAAGCACCGAGCTGATCTCCCTGTGCTATGCGGCTGCTTCCCACTAGTTATCTATTTTACGTTTGGTAGGTACACAGTTTTATTAATGTTCAGAGCAATCAAAGGACAAATTTATGTCTGTTTTTGCATGAGAATCTAAAAGTCCATCTTCCCAACTCTTAGCATCATTGAGATCATCTTCCCAGTGGGCCTGGCACCCCTTATGCAGCAGTGCACAAGTGCCCACTGGCTTTTATTCTAAAGGTCTTCTTCCTTCTTTTTTGTTTTTTGTTTTTTTTTAAAGCAGAAGCATGTACAAATCCAAATACTCTCTATAAAAGACAAGAGAGTTAGCACTTAGTCATTTTTTTCTGGGTTTTATTAAAATGAAATATGTAGACGATGACAAAGTTGTATCCAACCCGGACACGCGAGTATGAACTCACTCACCTCCTCTTCAGAGAACTACCATCACAGATTCAGTGAGTGTCCCTCTAGTTTATATTTTTTACATTTTAATTACATATCTATCCATAAGCAATAGATAATACTGTTCTGTGTTTCAAAATTATGTATACATGGTATCATCTTAGAAAACAACTTCATTTTTTAAACTCAGCATAGCATTTCCAAAATCTATTGATATTTCCATTTACACAATCAGCATGTAGCTGGATTTTAAAATTCAATCTCTCTTTTAACATGTAAGTTAAAAATTTATGGCTGTGATTACTGGATATATTTGTACTTATTTCTGCAATTGTATATACATTTTCCTTTTACTATGTTTTTTGAGACACATTCTAACTTCAATTTATTGCATTTGTTTAAAGCTGTAAGTTGGCTAAAAGTGCATTCCTGTATGTATGTTCATGTCATCCTTGGACAACCGTCCTGGTCTCATCTTTATCACCCCTGAGGCCCTTCCTCATGTGTGATCCTGGGCATGGTTCTTACTCTCTAACTCTCCTCATCCAGTTGGTGTGGTTCCATGACCAGGAGTCTTTCCCACATGCTGGTCATCTTTAATAACAACAATAACCACAGCAGTAATGACAGCTGTCATTTATTGACAGGCTGCTATATTTTCTATATTTATTGAGAGATACATTCCTGGAAAATAATAAGCTCTTGGTAAATACCAGGTTCTGAGCCAGTTGCAAAGTAGATCCGAAAGTCAGAGATGGTTTCCCTCTCGGCTGGGACCGTGCTGGGACCACCATCTCAAATGAAACTTCTCATTCCTTCCTTTTAAGTTTAGGTAAGAAATAAAAGCAAACACACAATCACATGGAGAATCTCTGGCCTACGAGATGGTGAACACCCTTGAAACTGCCGTCCCTCATAGAGGGTACAGACCTTATGATAGGTCTCACTCTCAATTCACGCTCATTCTGTTACTGTGCTGAGTTCTTGAATTCATCACTTGCACCTTCTTATCACTGGCAAGGTTCAGCCGTGGAGATGATACTCTGAGCTGATGTCTCTTCAAATATCTAAACAAATCACCAAGTAGAAACCAAATCATAATCAATCTTTCTATCTTTGTTCGCTTAGGATCCAGAACATTCTGGCAAAACCAATCTATTGTTTGTTCAGCTATGATAAAGTGTAAGAGAAAAAACTCCCAGGAGATGAGTGAGCAGGATTATGCAATGGAATAATATCTCTTGAATATGTGGGGCTTATAAGAATGAGAAATGCACAAATGTTGTAATTTCTGCTTCAAAATCAAATGTCATTTAAAAACTCGAGAGGAGAAGAAAAGTCCATTTATCCATATTTTTGCTTTTTCCACGTTCTTTCATCCTTCGTGATGTTCCCAAGATTCCTTCTTTTATCCTTTCCTTTCAGTCTCAAGAACTTCCATAAGCCATTCCTGCAGGGTGGGTCTGCTGGTGACAAATTCTCTTGCTTGTCCTTCATCTGAGACTGTGTAGGCTTCTCTTTCATGCCTGAAGGATATTTTTGCTGGATATAGGATTCCAGGTTGACAGTTCTTTTCTTTCAGCTCTTGAAAAATCTTAGGATACTTCCTTCTGTCTTCCCCAGGGTTCTGATGAGAAATTCATTGTCATTCAGATTGTCACCCTTATAGGTACAGTGTTATTTCTCTTTTGCTGCTCTCAAGATATTTTTCTTGTTTTCAGTTTTCAGAAGTTTGATTATGTTGAGTCTTGGCATGAATTTCTTTTTTTTATTATTTTTAACTTTTTATTTTATATTGGAGTATAGCCGATTAAGTTTTTTATTGTTTTTTATTGTTCACTCAGTTTCTTGAATCTTTAAGCTTATGCCTTTTGCCAAATTTGGGATATTGTAGTCATTACTTCTTTGAATGTCTTTTCAGTCCCACTCTCTCTTCTCTTCTTCTGGGACTTCATGACACAAGTATTAGATTTTTTGTTATAGTACCACAAATCCCTGAGGCTCTGTTCATTTTGTTTCTTCAAAACAAAACGTTTTTTCCCCATTGTTAGAACTGGGTGATTTGTATTGTTCTATCTCCAAGTTCAGTGATTCTTCTTCTGTCTCTCTGTTCTTCTGCTGAACCCATCTACAGAGTTTTTAATTTCAGTTATTATATATATGTTACAAAATTTCCATCTGCTTCTTCTTTATTTCTTGGTACTTCTTCTATTTCTTTGCCAAGACTTTGTATTTTCATTTGTTTCAAACATGTTCAAAATTTCCTGTTGAAGCGTTTTTATGACAGCTGCTGTAAAATCCTTGTGAGATAATTTCAGCATCTGTGTCACCTCAGCGTTGGCCTCTGTTAATTGTCTTTTCTCATTCAAGTTGAGAGTTTCCTGATTCGTGGTATGATGAGCAGTTTTCAATTAGATCCTGGAAATTTGGGTATTATGTTATAAGATTCTGGATCTTATTTAAGTCTTTTGTTATAGGAAACGTGTGTGTGTGTGTGTGTGCGCGCGCGTGCATGTGTGTGTGTGTGCGATGCTATGGTTGTCATTCAGTTTATTTCTATGTATGTCATAAGCTTCACATTGTTAATATTTTTGCTTTGGATATTCAATTCCCTTTTAAAGATATTAAAAGTAAGGAAAGTGTCTGTTATATGTAACATTATTTTTATTATTTCCATCACACTTCTTTTCTTTGTGTACAAACACATTTCCATCTGCTATCCTATTCTTTCTTCCTGAAAAACTTTCTTCAATATTTCTTGGCAGTGAATTCTTTTGGCTTTTGTTAAAAAGCCTTTGTTCTGTCTTCATTTCTGTAAGGTATTTTCACTGGACACAGAACGCTGGGCTTACTGAGTTTTCTTTCAATACTTTAAAGACATCTCTTGATTTTAACTAGGCTTGATGAATTTCTGACGAGAAATTGGCTATAATTTCTTTTTCTCTATGTGAGTTGTCTCCATTCTCCTGCTGCCATCAAGATATTCTGTTTTCTCTTTGGTTTTCTGCAGTTTGATTATGATGTGCTTAGGTATGTTTTTATTTATCCCATTTCAGTTTCCCTGAGCTTCTTGAATTTGTAGTTTGTCGACTCTCTAATTTAAAAAATTCTCAGCCATTGTCTCTTCACATGTTTCCTCCGCCTGACCTCTTTCCCTGTCCACTCCAATTATATGTATTCCGTATTGTCCTACAGCTCTTACATGTTTTGCTTTATTATTTTTTCTCTTTGTTCTTTGTGTTTCACTTGGTTTAATTTCTATTTACCTATCTGTGTTCACGAATTTTTTTCATTCTTATGTGTCCAGTTTGGTGATAAGCTCACCGAAGGAGTTCTTCTCTGATATCATGTTTTTTATTACTAGCATTGCCATTTGACTCTTTTTATAGTTCTGTCTCTCTGCCAAAATTCCCCATCTGTTCATGCATGTTGTCCATCTGTTGCACTAGATTCTCTAACACATTTGACATCTTTATTGAAATACTTATTTAATTAAATATTTATTTATTTAAATATTTAACATATTTAACATCTCATTGATAGTGCCAATATCTGGGTCATTTCTGGATCAAGTTCTGTTGACTGATTATTATCATTGCTACAGCTGAACCTGGTACTCTAGGTGCTGGTCATCATTAGAAAGAAAGGAAGAAAGAAAGACAGAGAGAAAGGAAGAAAGAAAGAAAGAAAGAAGAAAGAAAGAAAGAAAGAGAAAAAAGAAAGGAAGGAAGGAAGGAAGGAAGGAAGGAAGGAAGGGAGGAAGGGAGAGAGGAAGGAAGGAGAGGCAGTGTAATAATTGAAAGGGAAGACATAAGCATATCATTATTTTCAGACACCGTGATCTAAAAATGAAAGAGAAAATTCAACAAAACCCAACAGAAGCAGTGAGAGTTTAGCAAAGTCAAATTTCAAAATTCAATAGCGCTTTTTGAGCTAACCAACTAGAAAACAGAAAAAAACAAGATGCCATTCACTATTGTAACACTATCTGGGCAGCCTCAGAAATTAACAAATCATGAATAAACGCTGTTCAGAAAAAATGTCAAAATCTAATTACATTTTGTAAAATAGAATTTGAGTAAATGGAAAATTAATCATGTTCCTGGATGGAATGACTAATTTTTGAGGACATTAATTCTCCCAACACTGTTCTATAATTTTAAAACAACCTCAATCAAATGTCAGACATGTGTTTTAAGGTACTTGGTAAATTGGTTCTGAAATGTACATGGCATAATATTCTAATATTTAATGGCCTATGAAAAGTTAAGAGGAGTGGAAAAAGATGAGTGGAATTTTGTTCTGTGAGCTATTAAGATATGCTTCACAGGCACAGTCATAAAAAACAGGACAGTTCAGGTCAAAGAACAGATAAATAGGCCAACAAAATGGCATAGAGAGCTCAGACACAGATCCCTGTATTTTGGGAACTTAATATACAATAAATCGGCAGAATAGGTCAATGGAGAAAAGATGATTAAGTAGACCAATTAAGGGTATACTGGTAAACCAGCTCTTTAAGAGAAGAAAGGCCTGTGTTATAGAATTTGCTGATTCCCGTGGTATAAGTACTCCATCAAAGCCAACTTCAAACTCTCTCCAATGCTCAGCAGACATGCCTGTTTAGACCTGCCCTTGTGGAGGGCAAACCGTGCAGCACTGGGGTCCACTATGACCGTGGGCTCAAGTCCCTCAAATTCATATTTTGAAACTCTAACCCCATGGAGTTGTTTTAAGAGATAATTAAAAGTAATTACCTTTGGGAGGTAATTAGAACATGGTGGGGGGGTGGCCTCATGATGGGATTGGTGCCCTTATAAGAGGAAACAGGGGAGCCTCTCTCTCTTTCTTCTCTCTCTGCTACATGTGGTCTGCTGGCACCTCGATCTTGGACTCCCCGCGTCCAGAACTGTGAGAAATAATTGGTTGTCGTTTAAGACGCCCAGTCTGTGGTGTTTGTTAAAGCAGCCAGAGCAGAATCAGGCAGTCTCGTTAAGAGAAGCGAGGGCTGTGCCAGCATGGAGGGGGTGGGGCAGGTGCTACAGGGGTCCTCAAGCAGTTAGAGGAGAGAAAAGAGTCTCAAAGTAACAGGGAAGGCATACTTGAAGAATGTGGAATACCATCCACATTTAGAGCAATGTGCAAGAATAGCTCCATAGTGTGTGATGAATTTGTACACGTCCCAGCAGCTGGAAGCCCTTGGCTCTGGGTAGGACAAGGAAAGGAAAATAGGTCATCTTCTGAGGTTCCACTGCAAGTTTTGGGGCCCTTCTAAAGGAGAAGAATACAAGATTATGAATTCCGACTTGCTGAGCTCTTCCTCAGGCCCTGGAAAGGGCTTACTCTGGGTGTGCAGTTTAGAAGCTGTGTGATCCAGCGTGATCACTTATCCTCTCTGAGACTCAAGTCTCCAGGTAAATGAGGGGACCACACCCACCCTCAGGAATGGGTGTCCTTGAGCCAATGTTCAACCTCATTGAAATCGTGGTGAGATGGTCTAAGTCACTTAACATTGGAAAGGATGAGAAATCAACCGTGGGAAATAGATGAATAAGGTGATAGATGGTGGTCTGAGGGGCACGGCTTATGGAGACAAATGCTGAAATTTAAACGTGGCTGAGAACAGACACCCCGGAGGCAAATAAGAGCAGCGCATATTGGGGTCTAAGGGAGAGACACTCAAAGGTGTAACGAGGTCGGGGAAGGGCAGCGGCTCCCCCAGGAGCGACCCTGCTGCCCAGAGAGAAAGGTTCATGGCAGGGTTTGGGATGACTGAGCTGAGAGCCACAGGTGGGAGGAGAGACAGGATGCCCATCCCAGGGAGGAGCCATTGAGAGCATCTCGCGGAGGAAACAGGCGGTCCCGGTGCTGAGAAGGTCACACGGAATTCTAAGAGAATAAATCAGATGTTTGAAAGCAAAGCACACTGGGAAGCCTTATGCTCATTCAGCTGGGCTTCCATTGACCAAACTTCCATTTTGGAGAACTCTTTAGACCCTAACGTAGGTTCTGTCAAGTGCCCAAAGTAATGGCAAGTTTTGTTAATGGTGTCGAGATTTGTGTATAAAATTAAATCATTTTGAGCTGAGTCTAGTGACAAACGTAGGTGATCAATCTGGGTAATAACATTTTGGGCAAAAAATGAGGAGTAAGTCTAAAGTAATAAGACAGCTCTTTTCTTTGGCGGTTAATATACTAGCTGTGAGGCTATTTCC
Source organism: Monodon monoceros (assembly GCF_005190385.1). Lineage (NCBI taxonomy): Eukaryota > Metazoa > Chordata > Mammalia > Artiodactyla > Monodontidae > Monodon > Monodon monoceros. Next base: position 58,197,596 of record NW_021703765.1, on the reverse strand, counting down.
CAGAAAGAACAGAGGGAAACTGTTAGACATCAGCCAGCCCCTCTACGAGGTCTCCTCAGTTGAATGAAGAATTTCTAGTGTTTCCTTGAAAAGGGAAATAACGTGACATTCAATGAGTTGTGGAACTATGCTAATGCTCCAGGTCCTCGTATGGGATGTGGGGTTAATACTATCCGTTCCCGAGGCTGTCATGAAGCTGGAATGACGGAACGTGGGTAAGCCACTAAGCACCGCATCTGTGATGCATTAAGTGCTTCAGAAAGGTCAGCCGAGAGCGGTCGGTGTTCAGAACCTTCCCTTCTCAAGACCCTCTACTGGGAGCATCTAAACAGTATTTCATTCAAAGCTGATCATCGCCCTAAAATTTAGGGATTTTCAAACTGAAAAGCCTAAGTCTCGGGGACATTAACTAAAGCCTGCCGGCTACCAGGAGTGAGTAAGTGGTGAGTAGCGGGATTCCAGCCCGGGTTACCGTGGGGTCCACACTCTCCCCACTCCCCACAAATCTCACCTATGCTTCCGAGTTACACAGGGCTTTGGTCCACACCGTTCTGCAGGTGCGGGCAGGCTGGGTGTTCCTCTCTCGTGAACAGAGGGGGAATTTAACTAGATGACCCTTGCCCAGTGAACTGGGGAATCTAAGCTTGGACCAGTGTTCGCTGCCTTGCAGTCAAGAGTTCTTTCTAAACAGGAGTACACCCTCTCTTTCACAACAAGTTGACGAACAAGCCTAATCTGTATATCTCCATCTGAGCATCATAATTTACCATCCTCACTTATCTCCTGAAACGTGGCCCTGAGCACCACACAATAACAGAGGATGCATGAAATATGATTTACTGGAAAATCTTTGTGATGAGCAGTGAGGGATCTGGCAAGACCACATCATCAGGAATCTGTCGTAAAATATTTGTGGAAAATGAGTGAACTTCTCTTTAGAGAAGATCAGCCAGTATTATCTGCTGCTCTTGCTACAACTTCCTATTTCAAATTTCTATTTTTCTGTGAGAATCCAGAGTCTTGTCAGCTCCGTAGGAAATGACTGTTGTTGGATGAAATCCTGAAATTCTTACACACGAAGCGGTCTTTGATGGAGACACTTTGTGTGCCCATCGCAGGGTCTCCATGACTGAACTTAAACTGTCATTTGCAACCCGTGGGTTATGCCATCACCATGGACCACAAACCATGGCACGTTTCCTTCTGTTACTGTGGTGATGCAAATTTTAAAATTACTGCTCATTTTTAAATCCCTGTAGAAAGGTCCTAGTGTGTGACGCTTCTGGTGTTTAGACTATTGGGCAAATGGTCTTTTACTCTGTTTTCTTTTGGAGTCTGGAGTATCATTTGGTAAAAATGACCCTCAGGCTTCCCTGGTGGCGCAGTGGTTGAGAGTCCGCCTGCCAATGCAGGGGACGCGGGTTCGTGCCCCGGTCCGGGAAGATGCCACATGCCGCAGAGCGGCTGGGCCCGTGAGCCATGGCCGCTGAGCCTGCGCGTCCGGAGCCTGTGCTCCGCAACGGGAGAGGCCCGCGTACCGCAAAAAAAAAAAAAAAAAAAAAATTGACCCTCGTAACCACCCTTGGCTCCCCAGTGACCGGTGTGCCATTGGATTAACAAGGGCCCAGCCCTCTGATTGCTCCTGTGCTTCTAAGAGGGATGGGTGGACAGTGGTCACTTTATGCTGTGGGATTGTGCCCCGTGGGAGTTTCCCATTAAACTCTGGGCTCAATCTGTACTGTGTGCCCACCGGACACCTTTATACTTCTAACTACCTCTACTCCCGGCTTCCCTGGAAGGTGCTGCGACTTTGGATTTGTTACCAGTAATTTCTGTAGCTAAGAATGAAGACAAATGTGGGCTCTGTTTTTTGTTTAATTGGTTAAGGTGTAAAACAACTGGGCTTAGCTATTTGCGTTGAAAAAAGGGGTCTGTTTGGCTATTCAGTGCTTGGTGAGTGCATTCATTAGTAAGCAAATATTTACGTTAGTTTCAGTAAAAACACATTTGTTTGTACAAATATGGAGCAGAGTAGGAAAATGTTTACAGCATCCCCACTTGCCAACTCAGAAAGGGCTCATCCTGCAGATGCACTGAAGAATCAAACCTCACCCCCATCTCCGCGCATCGGCAGGGCAAGCAGCCCGGACTCTGCAGGGAAAATTCGCCTCTTTACAAGGACCCCCGGTCGCTCTGTTCACCCCTCCCAAATTGGAGGCAGCTCCTCCAGCATCCTTGACAGGTGCTTCTGCAGCTCTTCCTGAACAAGTTCAAAGACAGGATCCTTTCCTCCTTAGAGAACGATCATTGTTTGTCTAAACAACTCTGTTAGAATGTTCTTTTGCTTTTGATTCAAAGTCTGGATCCTTATAACTTCTTCCTGTCTGTTCTAATTCTATCCTCTGGAGCCAAACAAAATAACGCTCTTTCCTCCTCCAAACAGTAGTGCTTCAAACATTTGAAGGAAATTCTGTCATCTATGCGCTGTGTTTTGTCTCCAGTAAACATTTAGCTCTTGAAGCATTCCTTTTAAGACATGGTTTCTAGTTCTTTCTTTCGCCATCCGGGGTCCCGCCCTGCCCTTGGGTTTGACCTGGAACAGAGGTGAGGACACTCCCTCCCCTTGAATCTCGTTCACGCTCCCACCCTGGCTTTGGGTTTCCTCTGACAGATTGTAAGAGCCCAGCCAGTGATCAAAGTCAGAAAGTAATTGTTCTTGAACATCGTGTTTTTGCTGGAAGGTCACGGAAATGTATCTGACCTTCTGGTTCTGATCCATCAGCGGTTGGGGTAGAGCTGTGGATTCTGACGCTGTGTATGCTTTATGTACCATCACTTCTCTTCTCTTGCAGAGGTGGCGTTTCCCTGGGGCAGAGGTTCTTGGGGAGCAGAGGGAACAGGCCAGATGCCCCATCTCTCCAGAGGGGTGGAGGGTAAGAGAAGTTTGCAAAAGCCTTCCAGGGACTTTGACAGTCCCGCGTTGCTTCCTGGGACTGAGAACCCTGCCCCAAGGACCAGGCCACCCTTTGAAGGAACACACTTGCTATGTCCCTCCTGGTTCCAGCCCAAGTGAGTCTGCTTCTATCTGCTGCTCTACTTTCTCAGAATCTGCAGGGGAGAAAAAAGTTACCTCTGGGTTTTGCAGCTGATCCGGGACTGATGTCCACACACAGACTATCTGTGAAGAGCATCGCATCCCCCAGGGAAGCCCAGCGCCTGGCGGCCGTGTTCTCACTCAGCAGGCCTGGGGGGTTCCCTCCCAGGAGCCCTGCCAACCTCTCCCTTGATGTTTTAAGGGGGCCCAAAGGCTGTCCAGACCCAAGAGCAGAAGGGATTACAGTCAGAGATCATGTTGAAGTTTAATATCTTGGAACATTTTTCTTTCAAATCTGTTATTTTAAGCACACATTGTGATTTAATGACGCTTTTGGGGAGTTCATTTTGTGGTTGAGGCCTGGGCCCTGAGGAATGCATGTTTAATTTTTTTCATCCTACAACCAGTATTTCATCTTCGACTAAATAGATGCGCATTTTAGAAATCCCACAGAATCACTGAGAGAAGCACTGCTGTGTATATAAGTGCTTGCATGTTTGAGCGAATTTAACTAAAGGAAACAGTCAGAGCTGGTTCCAAAGGCTTTGTGGGGCTCCCTTCATTCTCCACTGGCCCCGTTCCTCCTTCAGCTGCGTCCTCACAGGACTTATGCGCATGCCCGGCACTGTAACTTGTCTGTGTACCGTGGTCCCTCCACTGATTCTGGTCCCCCCACTGATTCTGGTCTTTGCGACCATAAAGTTACCAGGTGTTATGTGTCTGCACCCAGCACCCAGCACAAGGGCAGCTCCCTCGCTGCACCGGGTGGAGCTCCGGCTGAGTTTGGACATGTGGAATTTTCATCCTCTCTGAAGATGCGGTGAAAGGAATTGGATGGATAAACGGAAAGAGAGCTTTGCAGTGGGACCTGTGACAGTCGGAAGCCTCGTCTTTCCCCCAGAAGACAGGAGACAAACGGATCACCTTGCCAGTTCCCTTCCAGTCTTGACCAACACCAGGTTGTGACTTCACTTGGATAAAAGTCTCCAACACCAGAAGGGTGGAGGACTGGTGGCCACATAGGAAAGAATTGTCTGAAAGCTTCTCTTCTATTGGCTGTTCTCAGGGGAATGTGTTTCCAGAAAACAAATCCACACCTTATTCAACTCAGGATCCACAGCCCAGAACATGACAGCCCCGATAGCTGCACAAAGTACACTGGATTTTAACAAACAGAAGAGCCAAGGACCGAATGCTCAGGGAGGGATAGAAAACACAAGAAATGCTCCACAGGACCTCTCAGCTGCTTGAGTAAAACATCACTGCCTAGATGATACACACATGCTTTCCCAGTCACACGCCCGGGCGTCCTGGGACCAATGACTACTATGCCCGCTCCTGGACACGAATATGCAAAAAGTGGCAGCATCACCCAGAGATGAGGAATGTGTACAGAAAGTGAGACGTGACAGATAAACAGACTGTAGCTCCAACACTGGTTCCCAAAGCCGGATACAGACACACAAAGGGATCGTTTTTAAAAGAATCGGTGAATTGAACGTCTGGATAGTTTTCCAAGTTGGGTGAATTCTGTGACAATCAGAGAACAAATGTATTTGTTGGCAGAATTCTGGAGTGAGCGTAGGTGGGGAAAGAGGGTCACTCTCGGGCCCAGCAGCTGGCAGGGGATCCCGAGCCTTTTATGCAGCGAGGGCAGCCGTCAGGGTTTCCCGGAATTTTAATCATCGTGCGGTCAGAGTTAGCCGCTTCCATTCCACTCCTCCTGCCAGCTGGCCACACGTGGACCACCGAGGATGCGTGGCCCCCAAAACCCAGGAAGGCAGGCCCTCTCCCCCCAAGTTCTGCCTACCCCACGGCCACTCGCTGCCCAAAGTCCACCACCAGAGTGTCGTGCCTTCCACCAAAATTTGTCCCCAGTTCAAATAGTATTTCAAACGTGTGTTATTCCTTTCAAACTGCCTTCTGCTTATGAGTGGGCTTGAGAACCTGCTTAGAAAATAGGCCTTGGTCAGGGGGAAAGGGGAAGGGGAAAGACGCCCTGGTCGGGACCCCTGCTGACAGTGTTTCTCCCTCCCTCCTCATCCTCTCTCCCCGCTACATCGTCACCCTGCAGCATCATTTTCTCCCTCCTGCAGATGAGAAAGTTGAGACATGGGGGGTTAAGTGACCTGGCCCTGCGGAGTTAAGGGCTCAGCAGACCTTCTCTGGCGGGGAGCGGATGGTGAGTAGCTCAGGCTTTGCGGGTCTGCGGCACCTTTGTCACCGGTCAGTTCTGCCCTGGTGGTGTGAGCGCAGCTACGGACAACGCCCGAGAAACACAAACACCGCATTTCACAGAATTCTCACGCGGAGAATTAATATTCTTTTCAAGCAGTTAAAAAGGGAAAACCATCCTGAGCTCACAGGCTGCACGCAGTGGGCAGCAGGCAGGGCTCACCAGCCCCTGAGGGGAGCGGCAGGGGGTGGATTCAAACCTAGATGACTTGGCAGCTGATGGGGAGACCGACCGCCTCTGCAGAGTGCGGCTGTTTCTCGGGTGCTGCCTCGATGCGGCCTCGATGCCGCCTCACATGCTCCTGGAGAAACAGATGAACAGCAAGGGGACGGCCGGCCCACTCTGGGGATGGCGTCAGGCCTAGCGCACGAACCACTGACCCTTCACTCGCAGTTCTCCTGGCATCCTCTGGGCTGACTGTGTGTGTGTGTGCATGTCTGTACACATACACGTGTGTGTGAGTAAGTGCTGAAGCTGGACTTCGCGCAGCGCTAGCGCATCGTGACAGATGCCGTATGAGAGGCAGGTACACGCTGCTGTCATCACCTCCACGTTGCCGAGGAGGCCGAGGCTGGGAGGGATTCAGCAGCTTGTTCCAACTCACTCCGGATGGGAAGCCAAAATTCCAATGCCGGTCTGCCGGCTCCAGAGCCAGCACCTCCCACCCCCACCCCCAACCCCCGCTCCGCACTCTCCCGGGCCAAGGCCACCCCCGCTGCCCTCACACCCCTGCCGGCCACCAGCTCCCCTGAATCACTCTCCACCTTGGCTGTCCCACCGGAGCCAAACAGGACGATAAACAGTCACGACAAGAGAAAAAGGAGCAGTACGGACGCTTAAAGTGACGTGTGGAAAGCAAAGTCTTAGAAGACAGTTCTCACAGGCCGTTGTGTGTTTGAAGTTCTGATGTCGTCCCCTGATGGTTTGATTCCTGTGAAGGAGGCTGATCCGAAGCAATTGTTTCACAGACCAACAGGCCCTGCAGCCCGCGGTTCACCCACGAGACCAGCCACGTGCCCTTCTGACCCTGGAACACTCCGCAGCCTTCCCTCAGAACAAACGCACCGGCTTCTCCCACCTGCTTGTCCGAAGTGTTCTCCACCTTGGAAGGGTCCGCGTCCCCTCTGGACCGTTCCTGCCCTGCCCATCCCTGGGCCGCCGGGCCCAGAACCAAAGCTCAGGTGTGATGGCCCCTCCTGCCGCCCCTTGTTTCCCATTAACAAAGCATAAAACACATCAACTTGTTCACTTTCTAGGTTCTTCTCTCCCGTGAGCGATACATTTAAATAGACATGCGCCTGTGCTATAAAGTAGCATTCGGAAGCCCTAGTCTCTATTTCCCGCGCACCTTCTGGTCAGCCTTGTGGATTCGGACCAGACGTTTCAATTTCTGAGGCTGGCTTCTTTCCCTGTAGAATGATGGTTGTGGTCATATTTGTGAAAGCATTTAAAAAATTCTCAAGGCCCATGAGTAGGTAAGCAAAAATTACATTAAACTCACAAAGGGTCCGTAGCTCAACTTGCAACAGCACTCACCTGCCAGGAAGGCTATCCCCAGACTGAATCTGGTCGGAGTGAAGTCTCAAAAGCAGCGGCTGGCCCTCTGATCCCCGGGCATGCAGTCCCCCAGCCCGCACCCCTGCTACGGAGCCCCACCGCCACTCCCGTGGGCGCTCCTCTGCTTATATCGTTCCCATCCTCTAAATGCCTCCGATGGCGGCACATGCAATGTCCTCAAAACTGTAGCCACCGCCTCTTTATTGCATCCACAGCATCACTGACTCTGCCTAATGTACTGAAAACAAAAAGCAAAGGGAGTTATAAAATACAGCATGCAATCAACACATGAAAGCTAAGAGGTCATGCACTTCTGCTCTTTGTCTTTCAAAAATGTTTGATTAGTCAAAAACATATGACACAGCTAATGAAGTAACAATGAAATGTATATTTGTATTTTCTTTCAGACCCTCTTTTCTCTGAGGGTTCTGGCAGCCACACAGTTTGTCCATGCAATACACCATCTATACTTCAGCACTTGCCTTGCAAAGAAAGAGCACCGCAGGTATCACAAAACAGCCTTGGTCTACTGAGTGGACCTGATGGGACATTCTCAGGGTCCTAGTCAAAGTGTCAAGATGGGTCAGGTGGGATGGGGCTGGATCACGAAAGATCGTACCCTCATAAACTATTTTAAGTCATGAAGGGTTATTGAAAGGCTTAACACACTGGCTTAATGCGGACTTGTCTGCATCTCAGAAAATTACTCAGGCAGTGGAGTACATGATGGTTCGAGGGGAAAGAGAAAGTCAGTGAGAAAGCTGCTTCAATTATCCAACAGAGGAAACATGACTGTTTAAACCAAGATGGCACGCCCAGAGAAGGGGAAGTAGATTTGATGGCTTCTTAGGGAAAATGACTGATGGGCCTTGCAGGTCAGTTAGATGAAAAGGGCAAAGAAGAAGAAGAACTCCCCGATTTCTGGACTAGGTAATCGGGGGAGCCAGTTCGTGGAGGCTGTGCTCCGTTTTCGACATGTTCTGCTTGAAGGGCTTTGAATTTATCCAAGAAGGGGTGGCTGGTAGGCACTGGGTGTGCACATCAAGCCGGGGGTGGGGAGCAGCCAGTTTTCAGGGGGTAGCAGAAGCCATGGACTCGAATGAGATCACCCAGGAAGACTGGGTATTGAGGAGACAGGCTGCGGTGAAGCCGTGATGAATCCCAACATGTATGATGTGGACACAGGAAGGGAAGAGCGTGATAAGGCCTGAGGAGCTGTGAGCAGGAAAATGCCAGGCTCCAGGCCACAGCAGCTCCACTGGCGTCAAGGGAAGCCGGAGGTCAACTTAGGGACTCCCAGGAGTGTCAAATATTGGAGAAGGTGTTAGAAAGTAAGGATCAAAATGTGCCCGTTGCAACTTGCCATCCCGAAGGTAAGCACAACTTGGTGACAGTAGATTCACTTGAGAATAAATTACCTCTAGGCTCTCGTTCACGCTGAGATTCTGCATCTGTGATGGGCAGAGGCCAGTTCACAAGGCCCCGTTTTGGAAAGAAGTTGAAGATTAGAGTTCTATATATTTCTTTTTCATAGAAATATGTATTTTTTAAAATTCCTAATGAGTATCTTCCTTTTCTAGCCCAGGTATGTTCCAGTTTAATATTATTGAGGATTATTTGCTTTTTTACTTTCTGCCAAATTGAAGGGGGGTTAAAATTGGTGCAGCACATGTGAAACGAGGGTCCATCATGTCTGGGAACTAGACTCGGCTCTAAATGACCACTAGGGTTTGTTGAAATCCTGATGTCAGTTCTGGTTTCCCATTCAGAGACATGGCAGTGAACTTGGCTTCCTCGGTACCTGTGTGGTCGGTCCAGTGCCCGTCCCCCAGGAAACAGCAGCTCTCCCACTGCTGGTTGAAACGGCCCCACGTCCTGGGATTGGGGGCGAGGATGTAGGAAAGAGGAAGCAGTGATTTCATTTGTTTCTACAAGTTACAGAAAATGTGCCAGGTCCCTCCTTGGGGTCTCGTGTCAAGAGGTGGGAACCCAGCTGTGACAGGTGGAGCTCTTCCTGTTCAGTTGCCCTTGGTAATCAGTGTAACGCATGGAATGAACAAAATCCCCGAGATGTGTACACGCAGAGGAGTATTAATAGGTCAAAATTTTAAATTTCATTATGTTCCTTTTTAAACACAGCTCAGTGTGGCCTCTGGAGAAGGAGTGGGAGTTATTAGAGAATGTGGCGAACGAAACACGCACGGCCCGCAGATAAAGACCGTTAGCTAACGTTCCTAGCACTGGGGAGACTGGAGCTTCGTGAGCTGGAATGAGTGATGTGTTATGATGATAATTCTATTGCAAATTCTTCACTAGCTACTAGACTCTTTCCTGCTACCTAAATTATTTTTCAAGCAAGTTCACTTTATATTGTTCCAAAGAGAAAGAAAAGTTCTATAGTCAAAGATCCCTTCAGGTGCATTTGTTTACTTCTGAGGTAAACTGGGGAGACATGTCTGGATTTTTATGGCACTCACACAGGCTGCAGTTACCTTAAATCAATTCAGGCCATTGTAAGTCATAATGGTTTGGGGACAAATTTGTAACTAGAAGTAAAAATCTCATGACTCTCCTTAAAAACTTTTTTTTAAGCTCTGGAAAATTTGGTTTCAAAATTAGTTGTGTAACTTAGCTTCCACTCTGAGAATTTGAGAGCCCACATGAAAAAAAGTTGCCGGAGCTGAGCTTCCTGAGTCTAAAGCTGTCTTGCTCACGCCTGGGGCTGCGCCCACGCCAGGCACAGGCCCCACTGACTCACTCCCCCTGAACTTGAACTACAGGACTCTGAAGTTTAACTGATCATCTGGTTTTTTTTACCCACAGTCAATTTTCATTTGTTAGGAGAGGAATAATTCCTTTTTGTTTCTGTTTTTTGTTGACTAATTCAATTAAATCAGCACTCAAATATACCGTGGGATTAGTGTGGGCATATAGCTTTTATTCTTGGGTGACGTAGCTCTAACTTTCTAATTTCTAATAAAAATGTCTCTTCTTTTTTTTGTGAAAGCTTGCCTGTGACTTCCTGATAATTGAAAGAAAAATCAGATATTGTAAATCATAGTAATTCACACAGAGCTTAAAGGACTGTAAGATTCAGTCCCAAAGGAAAATCTTGGCTATAAATGAGTTGATGGACGTACTGATCAAAACCTTGTCAGAATCAGACTCAGAAAAGTCAGACCAACCTTTGGGATTTTAAAAGTGTAACAAAAATTAGTCAGTGGGTTTTGTCTTCCACCTTAGTGCAAACATCTTCCTCAGGCGGTTGTGTTTCTCATAGGTGAGGATCCCAGTCTGGGGGGCGCGTCTGGCAGGGCTGGCACGCTCCTGACGAGGAGGGCGAGGTCTTCCCTCCACGGGCCGCCAGCCCATCTTCCCAAATCCCGAGAGGATGTGAACACTGGGGTCCCTTTTGCTTCAGGGGCCACCTGGGGCAGGGGTGCTAACAGGTGAGGAGCAGAATCTGTAGAATGAAGGTGCTTCATCCCCAGCGCTCACCAGACACAGAGGGCATGCGGCCTGGAGCCAGGGAGGCACCTACATCCTCTCTGAGGCCTGGAAGGACCCAACTGAGGCCGTGGGCCTGCAGCACCGGCTTTGGGTTAAAAACCCCTTGGAGACTCAGGAAACACAGCAGCACAATGCACGGACACCTGATGGCGAGAAGTGACAAAAATCAACCCGCGAGCAGGCAGGATCCCACATCACAAAGGATTTTGCAAGGCTTCTGGAACAGCTCATGCCTCACTTCCCATCAAATCTGGATTAGCCGCGGCAAAGGAGGAAAGAGAACAAATAAAGGAAATCCACAGATAATCCCCAAACCTCCACTTGCGCTAACAGTTTAAATTCCTCTGTGCCCAGTCAAGCCTCCGTTCTGTTTACCAGGGTTGATAATGAGGGACAGAATTAACAGCCCTCCTGGCAGCTGCGTCCTGTGCATGCACACGGGAAACGGGGAAGGGCTAGGGTGACCCTCGATTTGGACAAATCTGCAGCCACACTCTGGAGGGACTTGGGAAGGAGACCCGGCCGCAGGGTGGGGAGAAGAGGAGGATGCGGGCCACTGGCCGTGCTGGGGTGGTCGTGGAGGGATACGCTGGCGGGAGCTGGCGGGGTGGGTGACACGGGACCCAGCCATGGAGCCAAGTGGTCAGGAGCCGCTGAACGTGGCCTGAGCAGAGGCCAGGAAGGGCAACGTACTGAGAAAGTGAGCCACGGGGAGCTTGACGGCATGAGGCAGGGGTCTCACTATTTCTCCCTTGGACGCCCCCTCGATTAAAACCACAGGACTGGGGTCATGACATCAGCCCCTGATTAAAGCTGACACGCTTGTCACTGCACCTGCAGTGGGCCTGAAGCCCTGAGCTCAACACCCGGGCACGTGGAGGATGCTTTCTTCATGTTTTCAGACATGGAGCCTCCTTGTGAGACAATGTCACCTGCTTCCTCTTGCCTGCTCGGGGAATCTCTTCCTGATAGAGCAGCGCCAGGGCTGCGGGCCTGGGCCCTCAGCCGGCTGTGTCCCCAAGGAATGTGGTCACCTCGGGTAAGTCCCTCTTGCCTCATCTTACCTCAGCTCACGGGGCTGATGCAACCGGAGCGACTAACCTCCCATTTGATAAACAGACTCGGAGAACACGGCTTGGGGACTTTTTCTCCTTCCTTCCTTCCTTCCTTCCTCCCTTCCTTCCTTCCTTTCCTTCCTTCCTTCCTATACATTTTTCCTTTTCCTTTTTCATTTTCTCACTTTGGACGTACCTCTGGAAGAATGTCGAGCATCACCGTATTGATCTTCTGCTGCTTTGTACCTCTTTTCCATTTGGTAATAATTTTATAAATGCGTTCTGGAAACATTTTTTAAAGACTAAATGATATAAAAGACAGTGAAACAGTGGACAGAGAAGTCTTTCGAATACTAACAACATTCTACCGACAGAAGCTGATAACTTGTTATTGAAGAACTGGCCTTCTGGGAGCACAGCACATACCAAGGTCAGGCTGGGCCTCAGAATCCAAGTCGTTTCAACAGGGTGAATTCCCACCCAAATTCCTTCTGGAAAGTGGAGCAGCCCTGGAAGGGCGTTTAGAACCACCTCAGGCTTCCCTTCTTTTGGTGTCTGAAGTGCTGTAGCCTAAAAAGGGCCCCAGTGGGCCTCTTGCCAGCGGTCGATAATCCAGGATTTTAGGTCAGCATCGCCTGTCTTTCTTCTGAGAAGAGAACAATCCGGCCTAGTTCACTGTTAAGCCCTTAAGCGCTCCTGGTTCAGTCAGCTCACCCTGCCCTGTTGTCCTCACTCTGAGGACAGAAAATGGGCCTGGCCCGTCCTCAACCTTCCAGATCCCCCAGCACAGCCCCTACCCGCCAGGCCCAAACCTGGGCAGGAGGCAGCGGGGCCGGTTCCTCCTCCAGGAAAGAAAGGGCCCCCACGTCTCAGGCATCAGTGGGGCTGGGTGGCCACCTCCACGTCCCCCCCACCAGCGTGGGGACATCCTCCAGCTGGCCCTGTCACCTTCCCAGTCATCCTCTCAGAGCCCCAGGCTCCAGGGGCCCCAGGGCACGTGGCTGGAGGCCTGGACTCACCCGGCTTCTCCTAAGGGGGCAGCAACACTCCAGGGGACACACAACATTGGGGCTTCCTGAGGGTGCCCCAGAGGACGTCGCACATCAGACATATGGGCACAGGAACGTGGGTTTGGGGAGCAGCGCCTCCCCCAGAGTGTTTAGGCAGCTGCCCTGATATCCAGGTCCCGGGGCCTCCCCTTCGCTCCTCTCCTCCCTCCCCTCCCCTCCCCTCCCCTCTCCCAGCTTCTCTTCTCTTTTTTGTGTTAGGACACTGGGTGCAGCATATCCGCAGAATTAACATGAAACTGTTGTCATTATTGTTACTCAGTTGTTTTGGAGAAACATGATCCTGAACCTCGCTAGTGTGTCACTGTCCTCATGTGTCACCAGGAGACTCATGCAAGCGATCACCCAGACAAAGACGGAACCACCCCAAGTCCCCAGCAGAGTCTCCCGGGGTTTTGAACACACTTCTGTGATCTCCGGGGTCCTTGCCTGGCCTCGGAAGGACTTTTCATGCAACATGAGACGCCTTCCACGGGAGGCACTTGAAATCCAACCATTTTTTAAGTTGCATAAGAAATTCTCTTTTGCAGACCATCTGTTACTTAGTAATGTGCAAATTACCAATAAATAATTCCAGATTCTTCTTTGCAAACCCAGCTATAAACAGTTGCTCTACAGGCCGAAATGGAAGTCGTTTCCCTTTGAGGACTCGCTAAGTTATGCACGATTGGAAGAGATCAGGGCGGGGTGGGGGGAACTTCCCAGCAGATGTCCGGAGCATTGGGTCCACACACAAATAACAACAGGAAGCCAAACCCGGGCATGTCTCTGGACTTGCCCTTTTCTTTACTTGGACCCTCTCCTCGCCAGGTACCTTTGTTCCGGGCAGTCACCACGCAGTGCGTATGTGTGCCTGTGAAACCCCTAAGGCTGGTTTATGTGGACTGGTCTTATTTGTTCTTTTAGCCATTGGAAACATTGGCAAACATAAGATCCTCTCCTACAAAACAATAGAACATCACACATAAAAATTGCATCTGACCTATTTGTTCCCAAGATATTGTTGGGAAACCATATTTCCTAAATGCTTCACTAACCCCGGCACTGCCATTTCATAGGATGCTCTGATCATGTTCCTGCTGAAATGGTTCTCAAGGGACGGTTTATGGGAAGTAGGAGAAAAATAAGGAGGAGGGAAGTCCTAGCTGAGCAGATTGCAATGCTCACCACAGTTAACTGTTTACTCTCCTGCAGCAAAACCAAACTCCAGGGTCAGCATTCAGGCAGCATTAGGGCAGGGGTCAAGTTCCAGACTGACTCTGTGTTTCTTTTCTGAGGGGTGCCTGTTGGACCGCCAATTCTCTTATACTCTCAAGGTCAACAAGGCTGAAGACAAATATTTAGTTTTACCTTCTTTTCACTAAGGATTCTTTTTCTATTGAAAAAGAGCTTGATTCTAGAATCAATTTTCTAGAATTCTAGAATCAAATTCTAGAATTTACCTTGATTCTAGAATCAAGGTAAATATGGACGTATTGAAAGTTAGTTTCGCCTTTTAGCAACGACTAGAAGTTTAGCCGGATGAGCCCTCCTACAGATAACATACAAAATCTGCACAAAATACTGCCAAAAGAAAAGAAAAGTCACAACTAGAAGCTACTGGAGAGCTACCAAAAGCAGGCAGAAACAGCAGGAACTTTGACCTTCGAAAGATGAGAACTGAATGCGGTAAACATATTCATTCATTTTCTATTTCGGCAAACTAAATCACCATAAATTTATTAGCTCCTAGCTTCTGTAGGTGAGGCGTCTGTGGACCTGCTAGCTGGATCCTCCACATTGTGGGGAGAGCCACGAGGCCCTCGGACCCAAGCACTTCATTCCTACAGCTCGAAGCAGCCGACTTCTGCCAACAACCCGTGAGCTGGCAGAGGACCCCAGGCTTCAGACAAGACTGCAGCCCTGGCCGTCACCCTGATTGCAGCCTGTTGAGGCCCGGAGCGTAGGACACAGTCGCAGTGCTTAACTCTTTCTCGTCTGTAGATATTATCCTACCATCATCCAGCACCCCAGCCGTGTAAAAGAAAATCTCTGCTGCAATTCTGGTTCTTTATACTTTGCAAATAAATAATTTTCCCGTCTGGAAGTTTGTCATATATTCTAATTTTCCTCAGCGTAAGATGCGCCTAGGTGTATGCTTTATTCCCATTCAAACTGCCTGGAACTCAGTGAGTATGTGCAATTTGAACTGTTAAATACTTTATTTGTGATTATTGCATGTAGGTCCATAAATGAATTTAGCCTATAATTCTCTCTTATTTTGTGGTCTTTTTTGGATTGTGGTATCAAGATACTAACTTTGTAAAACAAATTTCCTATCTTCTGGAGCAACATATTTTAGCATGGAGTCTAACAACTCTGGAATGATTAATAGACTTTATGTTGATCTAAATATAACACTAGCAAGCAGATAACATTAAATCCTAGACACATAAGAATATTTAATAACATTTATTTAAATTTCATAAAATATAAACTTAACACATTTGATTTAGAATATTAGCATTTATTAATGACAACTGATTATAATTTGTATCTTATTTTAGATTTTAATGAATCATTTTGAATATTTTAGAAAAAATAACTTTTGGGAAAATATGTACGAAATAACTTCACAATTTTTTTTCATTTACCTTAATTTATGTACACACATATATTGATGAAAATAACTCACATTTGAAAACAATTACATTTTTAACCCTTCGTATTAGGTAAGAGGAAATGAGTACAAATAGAGGTCATAATGGAAATAAAAATGCAAAAGCAGAGCTCAGAAAGAAAAGAATAAGAACAGTTTCAGAAACATAATCTGCTTAAATGTTTAAAAACTGGAAAGAATAAAAATAAGCAGGTTTCTGTTAACCATGACTCATAAAGTATGGACAAAACGTTAGACGTTTTTAATTTATGAATATTTAATTTTGTATTAAAACGACAAACATGAGAAATAAAATTATCCTCATCAAATTCACAAGTTGATAAAGTCACATGAAATCCCTATGGCTTCACCATCTTCCTAAATGAAGATGCAGTTACTGATTTTGAATGACACACAAGTCAACCTGAAGGCAGTAATTACAACTTTGACCTGTTGTAATCATTGAGATTAAAAACTGGCATGTTAGAATGGAGAGCTGCGGTCTGAGGAGCTTTACCGTATTTATTGAATGATGATCCTGGATAACGGCCATTAAATCCACCTGACAGTGTGAGAATGCTTCCAGCAAAATACAATCCACTCAGATTAATTATGACTTTCCATTGGTTGGACATGGAAGAAATCTTAGGATTTCCGTTTGTACCAAAATTTCTTAAGTGGAGGGGAAAAAATGTAGTTTTTATATGGTAGGTTCAAAGAAAGCATTTTATAGCCTCAGTCAAAATATTTTATAGCCATCTGGGGGGGGGGCTGGGGTTCAAATGAGTGAAAGCAGCCAGAAAAGCATAAACTTCCAGTTATAGAATAAGTCAGTCCTGGGGGTGTAATGTAAATCATGGTGACCATACTTAACAATATCATCGTATATGTTTGAAAGTTGCTAAGAGAGTAGATCTTAAAAGTCCTCATCGGGCTTCCCTGGTGACGCAGTGGTTGCGAGCCCGCCTGCCGACGCAGGGGACACGGGTTCGTGCCCCTGTCCTGGAAGATCCCACATGCTGCGGAGCGGCTGCGCCCGTGAGCCATGGCCGCTGAGCCTGCGCGTCCGGAGCCTGTGCTTCGCAACGGGAGAGGCTACAACAGTGAGAGGCCCGCGTACCGCAAGCAAAAAAAAAAAAGTCCTCATCACAAAGAAAAAAAATTTTTTTTGTAACTTTGTATGGTGACAGATGTTAACTAAACTTATTGCGGTGATCATTTCACAATATATACAAACATTGAATCATTATGCTGTACACCTGAAATTTATATAATGTTATATGCCAACTGTATCTCAATTAAAAAATGTTTTATTTTATGTTTTAGAACCAATGTTTTAGAACCAATCTTCAGGATTAGCTTTGGTTAATCATTGTATTTGTACTGGAAAAACTTAGATCCTTGATTAAAATAGCATGAAATGTCATTTGTATAACAAAAGAAATTGCACATGCCATACGTATAATTTTTTAATAAAGCTGATTAAGGCGTAAACAAGAGTATTCAACAATGAAAGAAAACACTAGCAGAGAACGCTGGTGTGGTATTCTTAGGAAATAAATGTGTCCAGTATTTAACCAAGTGTAACATTGCTTTTTTTTCTTAAACATCTCTTTTGGAGTATAATTGCTATACAATGGTGTGTTAGTTTCTGCTTTATAACAAAGTGAATCAGCTATACATACACATATATCCCCATATCTCCTCCCTCCTGTGCCTCCCTCCCACCCTCCCTATCCCACCCCTCTAGGTGGTCACAGAGCACAGAGGTGATCTCCCAGTGCTATGTGGCTGCTTCCCACTAGCTATCTATTTTACATTTGGTAGCGTATATATGTCCATGCCACTCTCTCACTTTGTCCCAGCTTACCCTTCCCCCTCCCCATGTCCTTGAATCCATTCTCTACGTCTGCATCTTTATTCCTGACCTGCCCCTAGGTTCTTCAGAACCTTTTATTTTTTTTTTAGATTCCATATATATATGTGTGTGTTAGCATACAGTATTTGTTTTTCTCTTTCTGACTTACTTTACTCTGTGTGACAGACTCTAGGTGCATCCACCTCACTATAAATAACTCAGTCTCGTTTCTTTTTATAGTTCACTAATATTCCATTGCATATATGTGCCACATCTTCTCTATCCATTCCTCTGTCGATGGACACTTAGGCTGCTTCCATGTCCTGGCTATTGTAAATAGAGCTGCAATGAACATTGTGGTACATGACTCTTTTTGAATTATGGTTTTCTCAGAGTATATGCCCAGTAGTGGGATTGCTGGGTCGTATGGTAGTTCTATTTTTAGTTTTTAAGGAACCTCCATACTGTTCTCCACAGTGGCTGTATCAATTTACATTCCTACCAACAATGCATGAGGGTTCCCTTTTCTCCACACCCTCTCCAGCATTTATTGTTTGTAGATTTTTTGATGATGGCCATTCTGACTGGTGTGAGGAGATACCAGGTTGTAGTTTTGATTTGCATTTCTCTAATCATTAGTGATGTTGAGCATCCTTTCATGTGTTTGTTGGCAATCTGTATATCTTCTTTGGAGAAATGTCTATTTAGGTCTTCTGCCCATTTTTGGATTGGGTTGTTCGTTTTTTTGATATTGAGCTGCATGAGCTGCTTATAAATTTTGGACATTATTCCTTTGTCAGTTGCTTCATTTGCAAATGTTTTCTCCCATTCTGAGGGTTGTCTTTTCGTCTTGCTTGTGTTTTCCTTTGCTGTGCGAAGCTTTTAAGTTTCATTACGTCCCATTTGTTTACTTTTGTTTTTATTTCCATTTCTCTAGGAGGTGGGTCAAAAAGGACCTTGCTGTGATTTATGTCATAGAGTGTTCTGCCTATGTTTTCCTCTAAGAGTTTTATAGTGTCTGGCTTTACATTTAGGTCTTTAATCCATTTTGAGTTTATTTTTGTGTATGTATGGTTCTAATTTCATTCTTTTACATGTAGATGTCCAGTTTTCCCATCACCACTTATTGAAGGGGCTGTCTTTTCTCCATGTATACTCTTGCCTCCTTTATCAAAAATACGGTGACTATATGTGTGTGGGTTTATCTCTGGGCTTTCTATCCTGTTCCATTGATCTATATTTCTGTTTTTGTGCCAGTACCATACTGTCTTGATTACTGTAGCTTTGTAGTATAGTCTGAAGTCCAGGAGCCTGATTCCTCCAGCTCCGTTTTTCTTTCTCAAGACTGCTTTGGCTATTTGGGGTCTTTTGTGTTTCCATACAAATTGTGAAATTTTTTGTTCTAGTTCTGTGAAAAATGCCATTGGTAGTTTGATAGGGATTGCATTGAATCTGTAGATTACTTTGGGTATTATAGTCATGTAACATTGCTTTTTAAGGCATTAACAGCACAATATGTAAAGAATATAATAAGACATTTACAGATTTAGTAGGAGCAATTTCAGAATTTGATTCTAGAATGGTAAACATGAAAGACAGATAAAAATAATAAAACAAATGATGAATCTGTAGGAGGGAGAATTCAAAATAAGATTAGTAATTTAAGGAGTGATAAAGTGAAAGAAAAAAACATGCATAATAATAAGAAAATTAAGGATTACTCGTTTCAACTAGGTTGTATCTGAGAAAAAGTCACATTGAACAACTAATATTTATTACACATGTTGAACTGCCAGCAGAACAAAAACAAGGAAATTGGGATTTGTGAGCAGCTCACTGGTTTTAGACCTGTTATAGGAAGTACAGGTTTGACTTAAATCAATAACTGAAAAAATAACTTTTAACATTAAGTACTGATTTAAAACCCTTTCTAGCAGAGCCTGTGGGGATAAGGAGTCACAGGTTGGTAATGGAAAAGGTGTAACCAGAATTCTGACCAGAAATCCAAAAGGATTCTTGTGCCAGTACAAGAGGTCTAGCATGAATTTGAACCAAGGGGCTGTGGCCTCAACTGTGAGGGTGTTAATGTCATTCTTCAGATACACACACTGATTATCTATGAGACTTTTTTGCATCTTCCCCGAAAGGAACATTCCTATGAAACACATAAAATATGACCGTATGGCCACTTTGGGGTACATGATGGGAATGCCAACAGAATGCTTTAAAAATTAGATTTCATTGAGAAATGACATGGCACACACTAGAAGAGTTAAGAGAATTATAGAATACCATCAAAGAGAAAGCTCATTGTGATCTTTGGATAAAATGAATTGAATTTTAAATTGTGATACTCACAGTTATAATTACTGTGAATGTGAACCATTTCCTACTATGAATATAATGTTATCTTAACAGATTTAGCTTTAGCTATTGATATTTCACTTTTAGAAGTAGTGAAACTGTTAATTTTTGGAGAAAATATGTTCTTAAAATCCCAGGAAATTTCATGTGATGAAGTATTTAGGGGAAATGCATCAGAAAGAAGATGAATTACTGTATGTATAAGTGGGTGAACAGATGGATGGATGAAGAAATGGCAGTAAAATGTCAAAGGTAGAGACCAGGGGGTAGGTATAACGTGTCTACTGGAAAGTCTTTCAGATTTGCTGTCTCTGAAGCTATTCATGATAAATTGCTGGAAAAAAAGAAATTTCATGTGAAATCTGCAATAAAAGTGGAATTCCAATAAACTATAAGAGAGATTTTTAATCACTAAAAAGGGAAAGATTCACATACAAAGAATCCCAAACCCAATTTCTATAGAGACAATATTCTGGCCATTAAAGACCAAAAGCTATAATATGATCTTAATTAAAGAGATTTAAAGAAATTGAGCAGTATAACAGCTATTTTCAACTTTCTTCATAATAACCTAGAATTTTAAAATTTGGAAGAAGAAAAGCTGAAATACTGTGTGGATCTCAGTGGTGAAATCATAACATAAATTATAGCAATTTATATAATAAAGTTAAAATATTTTGTAAGATTTTCTGTGATGAAGACAATTTTTTTCAAATAACCCGTTATGATGTATACATCATGATATGTCACATTTTCAGTTCATCTGAATCTAAGAATCTCTCTAACATTTTTGTTGACATTCCAGTTGCTATTCTCTTGGCAAAATAGTTTCTCCAAATTGAAATTAAAGTCAGTGTAATAACCACAATGACTTAAGAAAGTTTGCTTCATTTAGCATTAGTGACAACAGAACACAAATTACATAAAAATTTCAATTATGAAGACATAGCTAGTGACTCCATTAGAAGGAAGGCAAGGAAATAAATTTCAGGAAATAAATGTATAATGATTTATTAATTACATGAGTCTTTATTGTTTCGCTCTGGCAAACATCACCAGCCCATCAACAGATCACTCAGACAATTGCGCTAATAATTAAATTCAGTTATCTTTGATATCTTGCCAACCTTCACTTTACACATATTTTTCAACTTAGATAATATGACTTGAAAAATACCACTTGCCAAAAGCAGATTCTAGAAGCAGTAGAAAACCAGAACAGTACTATTTTTAGTAAAGAACTTGAATTTGTAATTAAACACATTCCCCAAATCTCCAGACCCAGGCGGATTTACTGGCATATTCTTCTCATCAATCTTACGTAAACTTTTCCAGAAAATATAAAGAGGGGCCTACTTCCTAGCTCACTTTATGAACCCAGAAGAACTAATAACAAAACCTGACAAGCCCACTAAAAAGAAAGAAAATTTTAGGCCAGTCATCCTCATAAGCAAAGATGCAAAAACCCTAAATAAAGTGTTAATGGTTACCTTAAATCATGTATGTTTACGGTATACGGAATACTTTGAAATCAATAATGAATATTAGCAACGTATAAAAATGATCATCCACCAAAAACAACTGGGGTTTGTTCTGGGAAGCAGGGTTGGTTCAACATTTGAAAATGAATCAGTCATTCACTACATCAATAGACTAAAAGAGAAAAAACCACGATCATATCAATAGATGTATAAAATACATTTTAAAAAGTTCATTACCAGTCTGTGAAAAAAATATATATAACTCTTCGCAAATTAGAAATGGAAAAGTAATGCAGCATTGTCAGTGCTTTACCCTTACCCCAACTGTGACCCTCCCTCTAGGGTTCTTTTTCCTACCCCGGGAGGAGAGTAAGTCAGAGATGCTGGAGGGTTGATGTTTACGAAGCAGGCCTAGCCCTTGGTGGATGGGGAGACGGGGAGTAAATACTCTGGATTCCTAGCCCCTCTGACCAGGGAAACTCTGAGGTATGCCCTCCACGTCTCTCAAATTCCCCAGGGCGAGGAGCTCCAGCTGCCCCTGTGCTAACTGGCTGACCCTGTAGCCGGGATTGGTCTCTGTCCGTGCAGCTCTGTCCTCCCCCAGATTCTGCTCCATCAACTCCAGCCAGCCTGTCTCGCTCTGGCTGCTCCGCTCTGGGCACCTCCGGCGTCCACCGAGTTGCCCTCCCGGAGCTGTGGCCTGGAACGTCTGCAGGCAGTGAGCTGGGTGGTCACAGGCTCACCTCACCATTCCCCTACATGGAAATCAGTGAAGACCACCAAAGGAGAACCAGCAAACGCCCTGCCTCGGGGCTGCGGGCATGGGACGCTGCAGGCAAGCTCTCTAGGACCGGACTGTGTTGTCTGGTTGGTTAGGAGAACATCACTGCCTTCCTCGGCATGGTCCTAAGCTGGAGGTGAAAATTAGGGAAACTGTCAGTTATTAACCAAGTCCTGGACATTTGGGGCCAAGTGTCATAGGAATTATGGTTTGGCCTCCTGGACTGGTTGCTAGAGGGGGGTGGTCTTACTCCCCGGGCTGGTGCCTGCAGGACGTGGGCTGGAGTTCTGTTTTCATACCTAGACAGGCCCTGGTCTGTTCGTATATCCCGTCTCTCGCCTCTCAGTGCTGCCTCTGGAGTAATGTCTGAATACCGTCATTTCGGATGTTTTGCTCAGTGTTTTAAGGATTTCTGCAGGGCGTGAACCCCAGCTCTGCTGGTCTACCTTGGCTGGAAGCAGCAGTGTCGGCCTTCCCGAGGGAGTTTGGGATCATCGTCGCTCTGTCATCTGCCTGTTTGCTTTACCTGCATCGTCCTCTCCCATGTCCTCAGCCTCTTGGTTTAGACCTTTGTCTCCTTTGCTTTTTGTCACTGGTCCATGGCAGCCAGACACCCCTCCATACCCCGCAGTCTCTGTTTGGGATCCTGTCACGGCTAGAAGGAGCTCCTGCCGACGACACAGCAGTGCCCGCTGCACCAGCCACACCAGGAACTTCTCACCACCATCTGACCCTTGCCCCCGTCCTAAGGCTCTGATCTGGCCCTGAACCACGGCAGGATTCCTGCTGCTTTGATTGGACTCACCTGGGCATCCAACCAGGGCAGCTTCTGTACCAGGTGGGATGCCCCCAACCCTTCATCTTGGTGAGAAGAACTCTGCCCAGGGTCAGACGCCCCTCCCCAGGTGGAAGGTGGTTTTAGGGGGACGATCTTCAGAGCCTGGGAAAATGTCTGTTTCCCTTGTATACAGGCATATGTTGGATTGAGTCATTCGATTTCTAAAAGTGTTTTTAGCTTTCTGATGATACAATTCATTGAATTGTCACTAATGGAACACACCTATGTGGCCAACACTGAAATCAAAAACAGAACAGAACTGAAATTGTATTTTCTTCGTATTTTACTTGGCAGTCTCTGCTCTCAGCTGTCGGAAGCTCCCTGAGGGCAGGACCACATCTTGTTCCTCACTTCTGAGTCTTCAGGGTCCCATTGAGTGCCAGCCCCACACGAGGGGCCCGGTTTGTTGAACACATTTGCGGACTGCAATGGGGGGTGTGGAGCCGTGCTCTTATTGGAAAGAAATCGAACCACATCTGTAGAAAATGAAATTCCTTCTCCTTGGCTGTTACTAATCTCTTTCTCCCACGTATGTTAATACACAACAGAGCTCAGTAAAATTACTGCAAGTAAATTGAAAGTTATTGAAAGTAAGTTCAAATAACACGACACAAGCAACACAGCATCTTTCTCTGCACGGTACCTGTGAACAGAGCCTTCCGGCCCCTCCCGCTCTGGCAGACGTTGGCAGGTAGTCAGGATGGTGTGAACAGCTGTGTGGGTTGGCAGATGTGTTCGGGGCAGAAAAGGCACTGAGGCTGGCAATACCCACCACTGTCTGACAAGCCGAGCGACGAGAAACTGATTCCAGCCGGCGAGGGGGCGTTAGAGCCTGGGCACCCCCTCACCCTGGGTCTGGGTCCCTGTGAACGTGGTGCAGCCTGGTCAAGCCAGGCGCTCATGACCTTGGGTTTATCTTTGAGAGACGTAAACGTGCAGAACCTGTGGCCTCTTCACTCACCTGCAAACTTGGGAAAATGTGCTGGGTGATGATATTATCCCAAGGGCTGGACACACACCAGGTGATCAGGGCTGGAAGTGGGTGAGTATCCCCTTTGCTGCAGAGAAGAAGGATGAGAAGTGGCCCAAGGGCAGGGCCCTGCACTCTCTTACAGAGGAGAAGGGACTCGGAGAAGTAACCAGCCTTCCCGCCATCGCCTGGTCACTGCTGCAGCTGCCGAGTCCTGTCCTTTCTTTTCCTTTTGTGAAAGTTTTATTGACGTATAGACGATTTACAATGTGGGGTTAGTTTCTGCTGTACAGCAAAGTGATTCAGTTATACATATTCTTTTCCATATTCCTTTCCGTCATGGTTTCTCACAGGATATTGAATGTAGGTCCCTGTGCTGTACAGTAGGACCCTGCAGTTTATGCATCCTATATACACTAGTTTGTGTCTGCTAGCCCCAAACTCCCAATCCACCCCTCCCCCGCACCCCCCCGAGTCCTTTCCTTTCATAAAGGCTGTCCTAGTTCATGCTCTCAGGAGGAAGAACCCAGCTAGAACCTGCTTTATCTTGTGAAGGAGACACAGAAAGCCTGTCACAGGTGAGAAGAAGCGACACCCCGTTATTAACTAAGGAGATGGGGCGGAGGGCCTCCAAAGGGCACCCCACTGGATGTGAGGGTGCGTGGAGGTGGGGCGGAGGGGTGGGAGAAAACACACTGGGGGTGGGCAGTTGCGTGATGTGTGAGTTGTTCCAATCCCTTCGAGCTTCCTGCCAGGGCCCTGGAATCCTTGGGCTCATTATGAAATTTGGATCAGGGACAATTTGCTCTAAAGGGGGTCTGGCATAAATCAGTCATTATTATTAACAAACACTTGGTGAATGCCAATGCTTAATGCTGAAATAAAGCTGTTCTTTGCTTCTCTTTCTCTTAGGTTAAATTACCAAGTCAAAGGGAAGGTCCTCAGCTCCGTGTTACTCAGAGGAGGCCCTTTCCTAGTCCTCTTGGCCCTACACTTAGGTCTTTGAAGCCCTGGGAGCATTTTCCAAGGGTCTTTTCTCTTTTAAGAGAACATTCCAGAATATCGTTAAGTGCTGACTTTAAACTCTTCACCCATTTCATTAGCGAAAGAATGGATTTCAGAGAGAAATGCAAGTGTCTTCGGACGCAACCTTAGTCCAACCTGCTCTTAGGGGATGACTAACTGTGGAGCTGCCAGGCCTTCGTGTTATGTGGCCTCCAGCGGGTCTGCTTCTAAATGGTGGCCCTTGAATTACATGCACGAATCTTTAAAATATGGAGTAGAAAGAGCTGTGTTTATTTTAGTAGGTTTCTCCCCGTAATGTCCATCTCCCTGTTTCCCTGTCTGTACACTTGATCTCATATGGGAAGCAAGGAAAAATGTGGCTTCTCGAAGGAAAACGTGCAAAAGAGTTTTTAAAAAGGCCCCTTCCTTTATTTCCCATACAAGAATTGGCATTGAAAACAAGACATGACTATTTTTTAAGCAATAAGTGGGTCTTTCACACGACAGCGACCCTCATGGAAGAAGATGGGGTCAGGGTTGGAAAGAGCATCAGAGGCGCCCACCCCAGAAAGAGGAGGGGTATCAAGAGCTTCCAGCGTCTTCGCGATGATTTTCATCTCAGGATCTGTAAACACCTTGTAAACAGATGTTCAACGGAGACTTAGCTGCCAGTGTACAAAATAGAGGCCAGAGGCAACTGGAGAGTTCTGGGGACTCTGGCCGCGAGACACCCCCATTTCTCTCGCTGCCCCCAGGCACATCAGCCTGTCCCTAACCTCAGGCCGCGGGCATTGCCCCTTCTTGATATAACCTAAGGCATCAGCTCAGATGCCTTCCTGGCCAGCCTAACAAGGTGCTGGAAAGTTTACCATCAAATAATTGTTTATTTACTCATTCCTTTGTTGAACAAATCCTTCCTCTGTGCCTGTATCAGGTGCTAGAGCAGAACGGCCCAACCTCAGCCCGTACCGCCGTACCGCGTGAGTTGCTGGTACATCTTATCTCCCGAGGTCACATCCAACATCACTAACAGGTCATCTGCTGTTTCTTGGAGACCCAAGGTG
This sequence comes from Monodon monoceros, assembly GCF_005190385.1. Classification (NCBI taxonomy): domain Eukaryota; kingdom Metazoa; phylum Chordata; class Mammalia; order Artiodactyla; family Monodontidae; genus Monodon; species Monodon monoceros. Next base: position 58,172,078 of record NW_021703765.1, on the reverse strand, counting down.
CTGGCAGCCTCCCCAGATACCACCACCACGTTAATGTCACTACCCCGCTGGGAATTCCTCAAGACCTTCCCTCTCTGTGAGATGAAGCTTGTGGTCTCTAGTGTGGCCCCAGAGCCCCCAGGGCCTGGCCCTGCCCCCTCCCACTCCCTCAGAGCAGCTGCCCTTTGCTCTCTGCCCCCAGCCGCGTGAACTTTCCTCCAGCTCCCGCGCAAAGTTCCAAGTTCCTTCTGACTAGGATCTTCAAACTCGCTGTCCCTCTGACTCGAATCGTCCCTGCTTGTCCCATCACACCCTTTACCTGGTTAAGACCTCTTTGTTCCTGAGATCTCAGCGCAGATGGCACTTCCTCCAGAAGCTCCCCCGCGCGTCAGTCCCCTGCCTGGCCCAGGCCAAGCATCCTTTCTCCTCAGCTTCCTGGGAGACCGTCCTGTCCCTCCAGCACCGAGTATGGTTGACAATCACGTTCACGTCTGTGGTCTGTGCTATCGACGCCTGTCCCCCACAGACCCTCACGTTGTATTGCCTCATCATGTTATCTGGGAGCAGAGTTGGGTGCCCGGCGCTTAGTAGGTGCTCGATCAAAACGGATTGAATACATGAGTATGAACAGACACAGGAGAAAATCTGTTCCTCACCGTTTTCCAGGCTGAGCATTAGGAGTAAAAAGTGAAATACAGTAGCAAGAGCAAAACCTCTGGAGTCAGATGGGGAAGAGACAGGGCCCTCGCTTCACCCACCAGCCGTGTGACCCTGGCTGGGGACCCGTCATCCACAAAGCGAGCTGCGTGCCAGGAACGAGGGGGGCCTTTCACACGTGGCCTCTCAACGGACCCTCACGACGATACTGTCATTTGATGTTGTTTCCATCCTGCAGACGAGCACGGTGAGAGATTAAGAGCCCGAGTAGCTGACTTGATTGGTGGCAGAGAAAGGAGTCAGGCTTGTGTCTCTCCGGCGACAGTGCCCGGGTTCTTGAACATTCCTGATGTTGTTCAAGGACGTCGAGCTTTGTTTTCCTGGCTTTGCAGTGAGATGACGCTCTTCTACGTGACTCGACCACAAGCACGTGCCTCACCATCTTCTGTTCCTGTTAGGTCTCTGCACCCACATCACCACCATCAGCTAATCCCAGGGCTCGGCCAGGGCGAACACTTCCTAGCGTTTGCTGCGGTGCAATCGTAAATTGGTCACGTTCACCATTTCCCCATTAAAGTCAGTGAGCCTTTCCTGCACCACGAAGCAGCCCAAACACGGTGGCTGAAAACAACAGTTATTCACTGTTTCTCACGATTCTGTGGTCAGCAGGCGGCTTCTTGGCCGTGTCACCTGGGTTCACCCACGTGGCTCATTCTGCACTGGGAGGTTGGACTAGCTGGAGGGTCCCAGGGGACCTTACACAGATGTCTGGCCAGCAGTGCTGGCTGGGGGCTGGGAACCTTCGATCTCGGCCCTCCAGGGCACTGGAGGTGGGAGCAGAGGGGCTGGGCTTCCTGGAGCCCTGGAGTCTCCTGGCATCACCTCCACCACCTCCTACCAGTCCCAAGGCAGCCCAAATTCCTGGGGAATAAAATAGATGCCTACCCAGCCCCTTGAAGGGGGAGGGCCACAGTCTCACTGCAAAGGAGGGGGAGAAATTGTTGTGAACATCTTTGGAAAAAAAAAACCCTCACAACATACAATGGAATGTGACACAGTGACTAAAAGTAATATTTACAGGGCCCTTGCCATCAGTATAAGAAAAACCTTATGAAAAATAGGGCATGATGGTATGTAGTATTATCATAGGAAAGTTTAGAAGGAACAAAAATGTACAGACTGATGTGCAAAATAAAAGCAAACAGATTGGAGAGGAAGAGGCCAGATCATGACCTTGAAGGCACCTCCAGGGTCTGAAGCGGGGCGGGCAGGTATGGGGAGCCTCCTGGGGCTGCCATGGGGGTGGCAGCCCACAGGCTGGGCGTGGAGACCCCTGAGGTCCCAGCAGCAGGACTGGAAGAAAGTGAGCCTGAGAGTGTGGGTGAGGACCTCTCAGCGGGAGGGGCTTCTCCCTTGGATGGGAACCCAGATCTCAGCTTAATAAAAAGGCGACTAATGCCTTTCAGGCTCTCTGGGGGCGATTGTTCTCTAATGAAATGACGACCGTCTTTAGGGCCTCTGTTCCAGGCTTATCCTGTCTTTGCAGCACCTTTGGGCTTTAGCGCCGAGAATACCAGCCACCACTGTGCTCACAACATCCCACCCCAGGGCCTGGGCCAAGGGGGCTCTGCTTTAACCAGAACTTTTCACTGAATATAGGACATATTTTTTCGAAAGGTCATACTTTGGCTTTAATACTTTTGTAAGTTTGACATTCTACTCTTTCATAACTCTGATTGCTTTAATGAAATAATAATATTTTCCGTTTCTACCAAATAATGACTTTCCAGGAAGACCATTTAGTGTATTCCTTAGTGTCTTCACATACCCCCAAGCTTGAGTATCCGGGGCTGAGAAACACAGATACAGCAGAATCTCTGGTTTGACGGGTGAGGGACCGAGGCGACGAGGTCGGGTGACTGTCCTCAGTCTGGGAGTGACCCAGCGACCCTGGGCTGGACGTCCCACCCTCACAGATGCTGGTGCTGGGGTCCCGCTCAGCCTCGGACTGGGGTTTGGTTTGGAGAAAGGAGGCAAGTGGTAATATCTTCCAGATGTCAAGAAGATGACGTTACCTCTGCAAGTTAATTGCTCGTAATAATGAAGGGGTTGGGAGAGGCAGGGAGTAATTAAAGATTCTGAGTGAAGCAGAAATTCAGGTTTAGCAAGTTAATGACATTGGCAGCGGAGGACAGGGAACTCCAAAGCCTCCACCACCTACTCTTTTTGAGAAGAATGTGGTTATGGTGACTGTATTTTATAAACCAAAAATATGGCCTGACGAAGGAATCAAAAACATGCTTAGAAAAACACCACTCTTGATTTTGGAATTTATTTTTTATAAGTCTTAGCAAAGGGAAGAAATAACTATATACTTACACATTTTTAACAGCCTTTGGAAAAGAATAAAAGTACCAATGTTTGGGACTCTCCCAAAATTCTGACTTATATATATGCCTCCAGAGAGAAAAATGATTTTTTTTGTGGGTTGTATACCTGAATTTGTGCGTTTTAGAACTTTCCATTTGGCTACATACTTGCTCCCTCAATCAAATCACTGAACTGCCATGGGTCAGTTCTCGTGTCCACAAAATGATAGAATTACAGAAATTGCTATGGACCTTTTGAAATTCTATGACTCTATACCTGCCTCAAGCATTTCGTTTCAAAGGTGCTTGTCATATTTTATTTAACAAATTGGTTTAGTGGTTGGTAGAAGAGTGGCTGGAGAGACAGGTGTTTGCACCTCCACTCGCTATGGCCCCTGATAACATCATCTGGTGACGGTAGAGCCTAGTGCCTTGTGCTCACAGCTGGGTTCTCCGTGACTAGGGGGGGGATGGCTATTGGATGGATGGATGGATGGATGTGTCCATATCTCTTGTTATGTATGTTCATTCAGGAAATGTTTTTTTCTTTTCTGGAAGAACATATCATTTTATTAAAATACTTTGTAAAGTTTTCAAACTGGACAGTAACAAACACCCTTACAGGGTGAAATTTATACAACAAACTAGCATACGCTGATATTCAACATAAAGTGATAAAATAAAGTTTCAAAGAAAATATGGAATTTATTTTGTGAAATCTGGGTAGGCCACTAACTGAAATATTTTAAACAGCTTTATTGATTCACACATCGTAAAGTTCACCCAATTAAAGTGTACAATTCAATGGTCTTTAATAGATTTACAGAGTGGCTCAAACATCACAATAATTTAAGAACATTTTTTCACTCTAATAAGAAAGTTTTTGCCCATTAGCAGTCATTTTCCTTCTCTCCTCACCTCCCAGCCCGACTCCCCAGTCCTAGGCAATCGCTAATCTACTTTCTTTCTCTATAAATTTACCTACTCTGAGCATTTCATGTAAAGCAGAATTGAAAAAAAAAAACTTATAGTAGCATAATCTCAATTATGATATATCCAATCTATCCTTATGGATATTTATACCTATCTCCACAATGAAGGAAGGAAGCAGACCTAAATATTAAAGTTGATTGTCTTCAATCATTATACTTATCTTTATTTTCCAGCTTTCTGCCTGATGATGTGTTAGTTCTCTATCAAAAGTTGGTTCTTCTGAATTTTTTAAGTTTTTAGAACATTTAGGTCACGTTAATGATGCTACGAATGATTGTAAAGGGTACATAAGAACCCATTTCTATGAGGGAATGAAGTATGAGAATCAGGTTGAAATGTTTCAACATAACAATGAACATTTTTCAAATGAGCAGTTTTGACTTTTAGGCTGTAGTTTTCCCAATCTTTTATTATCAGTTTTATTTCAGCTTATGTACAATATGGTTTGTGTGAGGCTTTGAAATCCTCTCTGGAGTGAAGCCCAATATAAACATATTGGCTAAAAACATAAGGACTGATGAATTTAACGCCGACGCGTTAGCTAGAGATGGACGGGAGAGGAAAACCACTAGGAATTGAAATCCATGGTTAGATACATCCTCTTGCCTTTTCTGATTTGCTAACAAGGAGAAACGCACACTGATTTGGACTCTACTTTCTTTTCTTGCTTCCCTTGGGATGCTCCTTGTATGTAAGGAAACGTGTCAAATTTGGGAACTAGACAAACTATATCAGAGTTATGCACAGTGTTTATTAAAAATGTGAGTCTTACTGGATCAAAAGCTCTAGGGGCAACATCTGGGAATTTACCCAGAACTGCTCCCCTAGGTACCCCGAGTGGATGCAGAAGCTCAGAGCCCCAGACAGAAGCCGAGGGGAGAGCAGGGGCCTTATAGTCTGGTAGACACAGGGCCCCCCCAGCCACTTTCCCCAGGAGGAGACTCAGGTGGACCGATCACTGCAACTTGGCAATTGAGAGTTTCTAGACTGTTCCTGGAGAGGCTGCCCTCTCCCTCAGCCAGGACCCACCCCTATAACTGCCTCCCCTTCCCCCCACCACGAGCTCAAAGCCCGAAAAAGGGGACCCCAGAGACTGGGATTTTACCAACATGGATAAAGTGTTCTTGTGTAAAAACCCACCAAGAGACTGCAAACCTACTTCATGGCCCAGGTCCCTGGTGGGGCTACTCGGAGGCCAGAGTAACTTTCTCTCTGAGGTTTACTTTCCCAGGAAGGCAGTCCTCTGCACCAGCTTGCATCTAACTGGGGTCACTCTGGGGCCTTTCTGCCACAGATGAGGTCTCATCAAGAACACCATTTCAAGGGTTTCCCTTGTCTCAGGCTTGGTCTTGGAGAGAAATATTTTATTCCCAGGTGCAAACGCAGAACACAGGTTAACATAAATTGTTTGCAAAAGTGAAAAACGTGAGCTTGGACATTCCTTACGATATGGTTTATATTCAGTGTACGTTTTCTGATAAAGTTATGGTTAAAGGGGAAAATAATTTGAACTACAATAGGTAATTTGGTACCTTCCATCCCTCTCTTAGGTTTGTGCATACAGAAAAAAAACAATAGCTTCTTTATCAAGAGAAAGAAATCAGGCTTCCCTGGTGGCGCAGTGGTTGAGAGTCCACCTGCCGATGCAGGGGGCGCGGGTTCGTGCCCCGGTCCGGGAAGATCCCACATGCCGCGGAGCGGCTGGGCCCGTGAGCCATGGCTGCTGAGTCTGCGCGTCTGGAGCCTGTCCTCCGCAACGGGAGAGGCCACAACAGTGAGAGGCCCGCGTACCGCAAAAAAAAAAAAAGAGAAAGAAATCTGAGGGCAATCTCGGATTGCAAATTCATGAGTGAGTAGTGTGTGTGCGTGTGTGTGATTCCAAAGATTCTTTCTCACTCTCATACTTTCCACAACCCATCAATGACTAGATTATCAACAGGGTTTCCCTTCTGTTTTCATAAAAAAATACGTTTTATGCCAAGCAGATATGATTTATCCTCCTCGAGGTACAGAAAACAAAGAGGCTTCAGGATGATTCTTTGCTATGCTGTTACCCTCCCATCTCCAGAAACACCCTTCTCCCCTGCAAACAGACCATTTATTCTGTTCATGGCAGTGAAGACAGTTAGTGTGAGCTGTGTGTCTGTGTGGTGTGTGTGTGTTCTATAAGCATCCGAAAATTAATAAGTTCTAGGAAACCAAGATTTCTGGGGTCTTCCAGGACCCAGTCGCTGACTCAGATGGCACCCGAGTTAGTCAGTCTTTCTAATCCACTCTTGGGTGGCGGCAGCCAAGGGAGTTGGATGAAACGGGCTGTGGTCTAGTCACGCACCCAGTGCCCGGAGATGGGGTCCCCAGCCAGCCCCCCACAGCTGGTGCTGCCGGACCCCCGATTGGCAGATCCCTTTGGAGCCACAAGCCCTGCGTCACTTCTGAAGGTCTGACCTGTCACATCCAGCCACGTAACCTCGGGCCCGCGACATAACAGGGTTACCCTGGGGCCCAGACTGTTCATTCCCAGGAGAAATTCCGTGTGTCCCCACCTCCCGCCCTACACAGGGGTGCTGTTCCCACTGCTGTGGATAAAACTTAACAGAGGAAGAAGTTCTCACATTTACAGAAGGATTTACTGGAAGGAATGTTCCTAAGTGTTTGATCCATTTTCAAACCGGTCTGCCTGCCAAGCCTGTGACACGTACCTCGAGAGGGGATCCAGCCCAGCCAAAGTGATGCAGCATCCCTCCTCCTCCAATTCTCTTCCCCAACATTTCGACATCCTCAAACTCAGGATGCAACTGCCCATCAATGGCGTGTTACAGCTTCACTGGCAGCAGATTTCCATTCTTTACAAAACATACAATGCCAGTGTGTCTTTCATCCCCATGAAAGATGACGGAATCTTAGCTTTGATAAAAATTGTGCCGCAGTGGCTTATTCAAAGCTTCGTATCTCAGAAGTCCAGGCGTGGGCTTTGAGGGGGCGCTGGCTCCTCTGGAAGGGAGATTTCTCTACTCCTGGTCGGAAGGACTCAGACCCAGCAGAGGACAGACAGGCAGCCAAGGCGGGTGCGGTGCTGGTGAGGAATGCCTGGCTGCTGACCTCAGGCCTCACCGTCATCCATACTCACAGATTCCCGGGGGGCAGGGGCCCAGCCTGCAGCTCTGGGTGCACCCCAGGGCCCCCACCCCCACCCCGCTGGCCTGGCAGACGGTCACGCGGCATAGTGTGTCCATGTCCCAAGGATTCCCTGGCATGGGGTCTGTGCTCAGCCAGCGGGGATCATTTCTTTGAGTCTTGAAGTAGCCATTTGAGGAATGTACTCCCAGCACTTCCTTTCATAGACCAGAGAGCAGAGCCTTCAGAACTCAAGATCTACCTGCAATGGTCATCCCTCGAGGGATGGAGGGATGCTGTGAGCCACAGTGCCACCCGAGCCCGCGCTGCTGTTCCGAGTCTTCGGAGGCCATGGACACTAACAAGCTGACCGGGCAGGGGCCTTAGCCCAGCCTCGAGGGTGCCTGGGGCACCGTCTCACCCCCAGCCTCCCTCTGTGCTGTGAAATCCCCGCCACTTAGGGCAGGGCAGCCCTGAGAAAGAATCCGATTAAATGAATTCACCCTAAATCATGGACAACTTTGGGGACTTTAGCCCAGAGGGCTCTGCATTAGTTAGCATCTTACGAGTTGTGAGCAGGCATAAGGAGAAGAGAGTGATCCAGGGCAAAAGGGTGGGCTTGCTGTGGGCGATAGGGTAGGGCTCCCGGGTGGGTGACCTCAGGTGCCAGGGTCTGGCGGGTCCCTGTCACCTCTGTCCACTGGCCTGGGCTGTTTCCTAACACGTGCCCCGTGGCCCTTTCCGGTCAGTGGGTGCAGAGCCAACCTGCAATCTCACGGAGCCAGTGCCCTGGGACAGGGGGACACTCACGATCCCCGCCACAGAGGCGTCCGCACTGGTGTCTCCAAAGGGCAGCTGAAGGAGACCCAGGCCGAGGATTCTCTCTGATCAGACACTTCCAAGAGGGCGGCTACCCGGCACGCACTGCGTCACCACTTCCTTCTCGTACTGGGAATAACCACCCCCCACCTCGGACTCTCTTTGCCGCAGCCGAGCTAGCAGCCAAGTCCTTCACTGGGGGCCCATGTCCCCGGGCGGGCGCACGAGGCAGGACGGAGCGGGGAGCGGAGGCCGGGCTCCCGAGAAACCCTTAGTGTTGTGCGCGCCGGGCTGGGATGCGGCCACAGCGGTAATGAGCTTAAGAGTGGGGACTGCAGCTCCCAAGGGTTCCCTCCCCCCGGGAGTGACCGCCTCCTTGTCTTTTCCTCACCATCCCCCCACATCCGGGACATTTTCCTTTTCTGAGAACCAGGCTGAACGCGTTCACGTTTGCCTTCATTCTCCCTGAAGTACGGCCCTCTCTGTAACAGGCCCACGCAGACAGGCCCATGGGGACCCCGACATCTCGCCTGTGCTCTTTACCCCTACGGACTGGCCTCCCCGTCGGTGGTCTGTCGGCTGGGTCTGCTGTCCTTGCAGCCATGCTGACTCAGCAGCTGTCACCCCGGGCCGCCCTGCTGCCACCTCCACCTCCCCCAGTTCTTCTCCTCAGCTCTACCCTCCCCGGGGACCATGTCATTATTTGACAAGATTTACTTGAGTTATTTATATTGCCACTAAAATGTAGGTTCCACAAGGGCTCCAAGTTGTTCCTGTTTTGTTTATCACTGTCGGCAGTGCCTGGCAAGAAACTACATTCGTGGACGAGTTAGAAATGATAAAACTCCTGGTTGTAAGCATGCCCTTGGTGCATGAGCGCCAGCGTTCACGTTTCTGTCCTGCGCGGGATCCTTCCAGCGTCGCCCGTTTACCCATGTTCCATAAGCGAACATGCTGAGCACAGGCCACCAGTATGCTCAGCCAGAAGAGCAGGAGGCGGCACAGGGGCAGCTCTCTGTGGCCCGAGGACCCCAGATCTCCTCCAGAAGGGGCAGGGGAGCCATGTGCAACCTGGAGATGGTCAGTGAGGCCGCCCGCCAAGCCGCAAGGATGAAGGATGCAGCCTGTGCTTACGGGAGGGAAGAAAGGCCTTCCGGCGGAGGCCAAGGCGTGGGTCCCCTGAATGATGCCATTGGAATGACTCGGGCAGGAGAAGATGAGAGAGAGGATGGGGGGTGGGGACCAGCCACATACGAGGGCCATGGAGAGTGACAACCACAGGATGGGAGGGGGAAACCGGGAAGGAAAAGCACGAAAAAACATGACTCCACAGACCCTCACTGTGACAGCGGAGTCGGTGACAGCGGCATTTCTGAGACAGGAGATACAGGAGATGGGGCGGTTTGGGAGGAGAGAAGGTCATTTCTGACCTGGACACCCGGAGTTGGCGAGGTGAGCAAGCCCCCTCTGGGGGTGGCAGGTGAGCACTGGAGGTGGAGACCTAGCTCAAGAGAAGGGTCTGCGCTGGAGCCGGGAGTTGGGACTTTGAACTTGTAAATGGCAGCTGGAGCCTGGGGATTGCATGGGAGGCCCAACGGTGTCTGCAGCCGAGGGGAAGTGGACGGTGGGAGAGTAGGGGTTGGGGGGATCATGGGATGGACAGCGGGGAGCTGACAGGGAACAGGGCAGCCTGAGGGTGCGGGAAGGGGCCAGGCTGCAGAAACACAGAGAAAAGAGAGATTTAGTGACGGCGGCAGACCCACGAGGGGGTAGGCGAGTGGCTGAGACCCCACCGGCCCCTCTGCTCCGCAGTGACTCCTGAACGTTTCGTCTCTGCCTGTCCCCCATCAGCTCACGGGTGGCGGCTCACTGGGCACCTGCGTGTTGTCGCAGAGTGACGGGCTGGGCACCCGTGTGGCTGGGCAGGTGTGGGCAGTGGTCCTCGGCTGTGGACGGGGTCACGTGCCCAGGGCCCCCTTGTCTGCAGACAGCATCCCCGAGCTGTGTGGTGGTCACAGTTCTGGCCTCTGTGAACCCACCATACGGACCAGGTGGTCCTGAGAAATCCCCATCTGAGGACAGTCTCTTAGTGACCTAGCGGCTACCACGCTCGCATCCTCCCTGGGGCCTCCAGGGGCCACGGCCGGGCCCTCCCTGGGTCCTTCTGAGCACCTGGCACATCTGCTGTGGCCTGTGCAGCTGAGCAAAGGCCCCGGGCTTCCTGGCTTACGGGGCTGATTTTCTTGGCATTTTCTTTGTTATTTCTTCCTCTTCATTCCCAGGGGAAGGCTGGGAACTGGCACGGGCTCCCTGGCACCCACACAGCTGCTGCCCCAGAACCTGAGCCAGGGACGGAGGTTCAGCTCCAGGTCAGGTGCGAACTAAGTTCCCATCCCGGATGCCGGCTGAAAGGAAGACCTTTTCCAGACCTCACTCCCTGCCTGCCTTGTACCTCCATTCTGTTCCCTGTAAAGCGAGCAAGGCCGTTTCTAAAGGCTCGTCCAGCTCTGGGCCGGCTGGTACTGCCCTGGGACAGGGTCCCGAGACTTAAGCCCGACATCGTGTGTGCTCCCAAGGGGGCACCTTCCTAAAAGCTCACCCTAGAAAGGGTCTCTGTGCTGCCTACTTTATCCCATAACTCTTCTCTCAAGTGCCTCTTGGGGAGACACGGGATGCTGGATAGAAATTCAATGAAGAACAAGAAACTTTTACAATCAGGAGGAGATGGGACAGTGTGACTGACATCCTGGCAGGAGAGGCCCCCCTGCTGTCCTCGGCCCTGGTTTCAGATTCCCACCGGCCACCACCTGGCTGTGCGGCCAGGCTCATTACTAATCTCTGGAACAACCACTTCTGAGAATACCTTCCAGGGCTGCTATGAGGGTCAGCGACCCTGTGTGCAAAGTGACTCCATGCATGTGAACACACTGTACTTCCCTGGACATCCATCGTAACCGCCAGGACCCAGGCATGCCCCCTAAAATGTGACCTGGGAATATTCGAGTGGATGATGGACACGAGGACTGACACAAGCCCTCATTCTTCCCGCTTGTCCACTCACCTCCCTGTCTCCTGCTCCTCGGTGCCTGGCCTTTCTTGGCCCCGCCCCGTTGTGACCACTTATCCCAGTGGTAACCAGTGTGAGGCCCATCAATTCTCTTCCTACGTCTGTCCTGGCTCGTAGGTGTGACGGGGCTGTTGACCAACCAGGAGCGAGGGCCAGGGGACAAGAATAGGAATTCTTTCTCAACATCCTCTTAAAAATTCTCTAACACAAGTAATTTTTCTAGATTAACACTGAAATAAAAGTAGACTTAAAAAAAAATTCTCACAGGGCTTCCCTGGTGGCACAGTGGTTGAGAGTCCACCTGCCGATGCAGGGGACATGGGTTCGTGCCCCGGTCCGGGAAGATCCCACATGCCGTGGAGCCGCCAGGCCCGTGAGCCATGGCCGCTGAGCCTGTGTGTCCAGAACCTGTGCTCCGCAACAGGAGAGGCCACAACAGTGAGAGGCCCGCGTACTGCAAAAAAAAAAAAAAAAAAAATTCTCACAGAACAGAACTATTCTGCCCAAGAATAGTTTCATAGCTTGAGAAGCCCAGAGAATTTAGGTAAACGTATTGTTTCTACCAGGAGGGTTTTCCTTCTCTCTCTGTAGATGAAGATGCTTTCACGTCCACCCGACAGCGGTAGAGCTGGATGGAACCATGCTGCTGTTGGTCAGAGAGCTTATGCCCTCCAGGGAGTGCATCTCCCTTCCCGGGGAGCCGGGCCACCCGTGCCAACCTGCCCCTCCACCTTCCACATTTTCTCCATCCTGTTGACTCATCTGGTAAGAACGTCTTTCTCTAGATTGGTCCATGTGTTGGTGAGTTGAACTAGAATCCAACTGCTTATCACATTGGCCTTGGAGATATGCCTTTCCTCCACTTTGATATCATATCCAGGTTCTTGGCAGGGCGGTGGGGAGACCCCAGCCAACATCCTATAGTTCACGTGGTTTATAACCCCGTTGCATACGCAAGGCGCATGCAAACACCACTTGTATCCCTACTGTCTGTAGAGAGTGTGGATCTCTTACACACTCATATTTCATGAATCCTCCCTCGCAAGAACCTTGTAGATGGTGGGAACTGGCGTTTGCTTTTCCCCCCTGTGTGTCACTCACTTTAGCTGCTTCACAGTTTTCATCTCATCTAATCCTCACTCAGCCCTGCAAGGGCCATATAATTTCCCTGGCTAATGTTACAGAAGCGCTAGAAGTCACCAAGGCTTAGCAAAAGCCGGACAGGTGCTGACAGCCTTATTCAAAGTTCGGTGAAACACCAACACTTCCAACTCCGAGTTCAGAGATTTCCAGCTACTCTCATGAAAACAGAACTAACAAATCCAGACAATACATGAACAGGCCAGTGAGGCAGCAGATCAGAGCCGGGAAGGTTGGGCCACATACAGGGAATCAAACCAAAACAAAGTTCAGCAAAGAGACTGTGATGATAAAAATTATCAATGCAGTGACTGGGATTTTAACGGTCCTATTACATCCCTTTTCCACATAAGTGTCTAGAAGGAGCTGAAATGGAAATGTTCATTTTGGGTATATGTGGATTTGCCTGTTGGGTCCCTTTAACCAGTGACTTTGTCTTAATTAATATTCCATTTTCTTCAAACCAAACTTCATTTGAGTTAGACAAAAATAAAATTCATTAGCATGAACTGGCCCTTCTGTGTCTCTCTGAGCCCAATTTAATTTTGCCATTGGCCTGTGATCCCACGTTTCTGAGGTCGGAAACGCAGCCTCTTTCTCCCACAGTAAACCTGGGGCATCTAGAGGACAATGGCTCATTCCGCCGTCAGTGAGCAATGCCCAGGTCTTTCTCCCAGGCCCAGAGGCGCCCAGGTGGGGTCTGTCCCTATTATGCCGCTCGCCTGGTGTGGCCTGGTCTGCCCGTAATCGGGGAAACTCGGGGAAGCCTTTCAACTCTACCCAGGATTTGCAAGGACGGCTGATGGGATGCGAGGGTGACCCTGTGGACAGTTAAGGAGATGAAAGACAGCCGCTCGGATTAAATGAGATTTAGGAAATAAAAGGATTAGCAGGACACAAAAGCTAGATTTACGGTTTTATTTAGGCAGCGCTGTGTGGCATGCGGGACGCGGGACATCCAGAAAGAGATAAAAGAGACTAACTCGTGGGGTCGCAGGGCAGCAAGGACGAGGAGGGTCCCCCCCTACCGAAAGCCTGCTAAATCTTCTGATAATTGAAAACGGGCCAGAAAGGGATACTTCCCCATGGCTAAGTCTGGCTCCTCCACCAAGTAATAAGAAGAGATACAATGACCAGCCATCTCCCCGACGGGGGGTCGGGCCTCAAAGAGGCTTGGGATGCAGGAAGCTCATTTTATGGCAAAGTCTTATTCACAGATTGTTTCTATCAAGAGCAACAAAGCAAGTTTAAAATTGGGGGAGGTGGGAGAGTTAATATCATTTGTGGGGAGAAAAATCTCAAAGGTCCCCTCCGCTGTTGATTATCTTTGCTCAGTATTTCTCTTCTCCCAAATTGTCGAAGCAGAAATCCTGAAGCTAAGAGGGGCGCGGCACGTCTGGTCTAACCCCTCTGTGAATGGGGTGCTCTGTCCAGCACCCTGACAGATGGCTGTCCCACGGGCAGGGACCCTGCCGGCCGTGGGTCACCTTGTGCTTACAGACGACTGCCCTGCAAGGCAGAGTTTCTCCATCGTTCTCCTTTCATTTACCAAACTTCACTACCACTGGTCCCTGCTCTGCAAGATGGTGAAGCTGAGAGCAAATCCACTGTCTCACACGACTGCCACTCAAACATCTGAAATTAACCGGTAGGATATCCTTAAATACCCGCTTCCTTGGTCGAACTCACCTCCCTTGGTAATGCCTATGATTTGATTCCTGGCTCCTTCGTTGGGACAGTGCAAGGGAGGAGGATGTTGCCATGAGCCTCCTGCACCCCATTCTCCATGCTGTGCCCAGAATCACTGGGAGGATTTATCTCCCCGATTGGGTGTCTTCTAATCCCTGGATCACTGTGCCTGATAAAAACAATCCCCTGAAGTTATCCACACAGGGTCCTGTCCAGTGTGAGGCTACAAAACCTGACGTTGGGAACTGACCCGAAGAGCTGTAATTAGTAGACATGACCACATCTACTCATTTGGTGTTCACTGGACGTTGACGGGGCACCTGCTGGCTACCTGGTGTCTACCTGGTACTGGGAGGGGGTGATCCAGACACGGTCACGGCCCTGAAGGAGCTCACAGTTCAGGACAGGGAATCGACACCAGCAGTCAGAATTAAATGTGAAACAAGCTATACAAGAGGGAAGTTCCGGAGATGGAATACCGGCATGCTCACAGGTAAACAATGAGGATGAAACTTTCTCAGGAGGAGGGGGTATGCGTGGAAGGTCATGAAGGTCATGAAGGTGGGTAGGAATTTGGCATATTCAGGAAACCACAAGCGAAGTCAGAGGCTTGTAACCCAGAGTGAAGTGATGTGAGGAGAGAGGGAGGGAGGAGTAAAAATGACCTCCTGCCCTGGGCATGGAGACCTGATGACACGTTTACCTGAGACTAGAGACTGGATATAGGATGAGGAACAGGTTTAGAGCAGGTGGCAGGCGGGAGGGAGTGTTGCGCGTTACCTGCTCTAACGGTGATAAAGTCCACTTTGTACATCACTGCTTCACGACTCCTGTGTGTCCGCTTGTTGAACTCATTTCCTTTGGATCATATTTTTGAAGTTATAAAAATATATATATATATATATATACGCTTCCTAAACAGAAGTAGACTGAGTGAAAGGACATCTGAGATGAAAGAAACCCCGTGATTACTTAGTGATTTTCAAATAAAAATAGAGCCGAGGCCCCTGGTCACCGGACTGAGCAGTGGGTGTCGGGGAGCCCTTGCCTGGGGGGCGAGGAGGGCCCCCCCGCCCATTGTCAGGACGGCAGCCCAGCACTGTCCTTCCACAGAGAAGGAAACCGGCCCAGGGAACAGAGGCCCAGGGAAGAGAGAAGCGGGAAGGCCGGTGGTGGCAGAGGCACAAACTCAGGGTCGGCCAACACATATTACCGTGTCCTGATTGGAGTCTGGTGGCCGGGGCTATGGAAGCAGGTAGACCTGGGTTTGGCCCCTGACCCTGCCACGCACAGCTATGTGACCTTTGGTAGATCACTCGACCTCTTGATTTTCATTCCCCTTACCTGTAAAATGGGGCTCATTATAGGACCTGCCCGACAGGGTGGCGGTGCTGAGCTTAGCACAGCGCCTGGCAGGCGGCAGCTCCTTGGGAATGTCAGCTACTCTCCATCCTTCGAGGGACAGAAGAGAAGGGTATTATCTAATTTAGCTTAAATTCTCGAAGCTTTGCAAGGCGAGGACATTCTCATCCTGTGCGGGAGCTTGCTCCTGTTATCTCCCACGTGAGAAGCAGCTCTGCTGCGTGGTCTCATCCCCACAAACAGATGAGAGACAGGCGCTCCCCCTAGGGCACCACTCACTCCCGATCGCCTGGCTCCGAGTGTGTATTAATCCCAAGACCCCCATCCATCCACACAGATCAATGGTGAAAAAGCAGACAGAACAAGGAGCTGGGACTGATGGTAAAGGCGAGGGCAAGGGATTTAGATGAGGGGAGGGAAATATGAGCTGACGTGGACAGGAAAGGGATCCAGGCCCCAACCTGGGTGGAAAAAGAGGAAAGGATTTGTTTAGACAGAGGGGAAGGTCAAGTTCCAAGCCCTAAACCTCAGTCAGAAGAGCACCTCGTGTTTGCTCGGAGACAAAGTCCTGCTTTGGCAGATGACCTGCCAGCCGTCCTCTGCTGTTAAGAAGTGGTGTCGGGGGACTTCCCTGGTGGTCCAGCGACTAAGATGCTGCGCTCCCAATGCAGGGGGCCTGGGTTTGATCCCTGGTCAGGGAACTAGATCCCGTGTGCCACAACTAAGATCCGGCTCAGCCAAATAAATAAATATTAAAGGAAAAAAAGAAGTGGTGCTGGGTTGATGAAGTGGCCAAATCTTTCCTGAAATAAAGCAGCCAAGTAACACAGCTGACCAGCATACCAGGAAGGACAGGAATATTCATAAAATACTGAAGCTAGAAGGAGGCTCAGTTTTCCTTCCCACTTCCCTTATTTTATAACTGAGGAAACCGAGGCTCAGGAGAGAAAAATGACATGTCCAAGGTCTCGGGTAAATAGCGAGGCTTCCTCAAAGCTAGAATTTGGTTTTCCAGTTCTTAATCCAGCTCACAGCTAGCTCAGACTTGATGACATAAAAATAATCTGGAGAGCTTGTTCAAAATGCAGACATTTCAGGCCTCACCCCAAATATTTTAATTTAGTATAACTGGGGTGGAGTTCCAGAATCTTCATTCACTTTGCGAAAAACAACGTGAGCTCACCTTTGGAAAGAACCCTTCTCTCCTGCGTGAAAGGATGTGGTGCCTTTCTAAGTCCCAAGGAAACATCATCACGGATGCAAGGAAGCATGAGGTGCACATTTTAACAACACATTAAAAAGAGCAAATGTTATTGATTTACTTTTTGAGCGGACGTTTTCTTCGTGGCCCTCTGGACAGGCTTTGGCCCATCCGAGGTTCTGGCCCTTCTGCTGCCGGCAAAGCCATCGCAGTGACGGATCCAAACGTCCAAAGTCCTAGGGCTCCGACATCGCTGGTCCCTTATGCTCAGAGGCTGTTACTCACAGTCTGGGTTGAAACAGGCAATTCCTACTGTTGTAACTCAAGCCACAGGGTCCTACTGCTAATCCGGCTTAGCCGTTCTGGATTTTGTTGTTCTGGCTGTGGTTGAATTCTTCTCTAACAACGGTTCTATGTTCCTAGGCCCCTGGTGCCATCTCCCTGGTGCTGCCTTCCAGGTACTGACCGTAGCATCCAACACCCCACAGATGGGGCGCAGAAAACATGGCGCCTGTTTGCAATCCCAACGCAAAACCTACAGTTAGGGGAATGTTGTTAATGACTCGGGGAGCATTTATGGTAAACTGTAAGTTTCCAATCGGGACGGAGCTATGCTGCAAGCCCAGCTTCACGAGCGCTTGGGAACTTCAGCCAAGCGTTGTCCCCTGGAAACGGTGCATTGTCATAAATTCTTCAAACGGTTTAACGCAAAGCTAGAACAATAAATGCAACCCTAAATTTTATTTTTAGAAAGTGATATAGCTGAATTGATTTTTGAGAGACTGTAAAAGAAAGGACCTAAGTCTTGGGAACTGATAGGGCTAAGTTATTTACCATTTTGACTGTTCAATTTCCGCCGATAGAAACAGGAAGGAAGCTGTAAAGCGCCTGTCTATTGAAAAGAGACCAAAGTAAGAATGCAAATAAATACTGGGCCCAGTGGTTATGGTAACTGATGAACTCCGAGGGTTTTCACATCCTCTCTGGGGAAAAGAATGTTTTACGCTAATTTTTCAATGGTGATTGATGGCATTTAACCTAATACGTAGATCCCAATGAGAAAATAAAAATTTCTTCGCAGAAAATATTTTTCTGCTCCGATGCCAGTTCCAAGGCCTCAGCAGCTTAAAAAGGCAGAAGTATTTTTGTTCCAGTCAAACTTGACTGAGTCTTAAATCATTATAATGAGATTTTCAGCGGTAACAGCCTGTTCTCTGCTTCTATTTTCCTCGCATCTGAGGCTTCCATGCAAGGCTGCTTGGGGGGAGAACGTGACCGTGTTATTTCCTCTGGGACAGACACTGAGATGCCCTGGAGTCTTGGCCTTGTTGAATGTGTCCTTTGTTAATCAACGTTGAGTGTCCACGGGACACCAACAGAAGCCCCGTGGGAAGGAAGGGATGGTGCGTGGACGGGTCTGTCACGTCAGGCCAGCATGGCCGTGCCATCCAAGACAGCTGTTCCTGTTTGCCTTCTAACTTCAAAGCCTCTCACTTTCCTGAACGTGCATCCCGAGTTTTATTTTCCAGGGCTACAAACCATGCCATCCCCAAGGGCACAAAAGGTCAAGCTTTCATCCATGGCCGAAAGGAATATGTACTTGGATCCTTTCCTTTTTTGTTTTCCTTTGGGGAAGTCATAAAAACCGCTTTGATAATTAGTAAACAGACAGCATGTTCCCAACCCTCATAAAACATAAAGGCGACGTGAAAACCCAGCCTTGCTTTCAAGTCTCACGCAGGCTCCTGTTCCTAGGGCCCACGTCCTTCTCCTGAGTGCAAGCAAATTGTTCAAGCCACACTGCTGTGTCTGTCCACACCGCCTGGCTAGCCCTGGAAGGAGTGGGACCAGGGTCAAGTTCTGTCGCGGCTTCTCGAGGTAAATCCACTGAAGGTGAAGGAGAACCAGCCTGATCTGTGATGGATCAGAGGCTAGAGTCACACCCTGGAGGCCGAGAAAGTTATTTAACTTTTCATTAGATATGGGAGCTCCATAGATAGATAGATAGATAGATAGATAGATAGATAGATAGATTTTTTTTTTCTCTTTCTGGTAAACTCAGTAAAATCACTCAGAGCACATAGGAGAACTTTTAAAAGCTGTTTTGAGTTACTTTAAAATTCTCAACCCAGGTTCTTCATTAACTCAAGGAAATGAAAATATTAGGGGCCATATTTGAATCCTTAATATGCGGTCGCCTGATGCCACATCACAAGAACTAGCAAACTGATCGCCTGCCTGTCCACTCAGCCTAATGACTCTGCAACGAACAGAAAATCTGCTACAGCCTCGTCTGAGCGACACTCCTGTTTCAGCTAAGAAGGTCTATGGCCGTGCAAAGCAGCCATGGATGGTGCCGTTCTATGAAGAATTTACATGTAGATTAAAACAAACTGCAAGGAAATAGGAAACTACAACAGAATGATGTATGGGCATTGTTTTCTTTCTTAATACGTTTATAATATTATTCGTACAAAAAAATTAAGGTGTCCTTGGTTGAATATGCAAGAATAGGGCCTTGACACGGCACCATCGTGACATGAAATAATCCCCCTGCGCGCTCAGCCCCAGCATTGACGCAGGGTCCCCTCCACGTGGTCCCACCACTCCCACTGTCAACCCAACAACAGTTCCCCTGGAACCCGCTGAACTGCATTTACCTCAAGAATTCACTTCACTTTGACAAATACCTATCAACACAGTCCTGTGGTCTTTAACCCCGTAGGCAAGTCACTCACAGTCTAAGTGCAGAGTTCTAGTAACATGAAATCTGGGGCTTTGTTCTGTCTTGATTTCATTGAGATATAACTGACAAATAAATTGTATTCATTTCAGGTGTAAGACATAAAGGTTTGGCATCTGTATACATTACAAAATGAGCACCACAGTAAGTTTAGTTAACGTCCATCACCACACATAGCTTTGAAAAAGTTTCTTTCTTGCGATGAGAACTTTTAAGATTTACCCTTGTAGCAACTATAGTCACCCCGTTGTACGTTAGGTCCTCAGGACTTATTCATCTTATAACTGGAAGTTTGTGCCCTTTGACCCCCATCACCCATTTCACCCACTCCCACCTGCCACCTCTGGAAACCACCAATCTGTTCCCTGTGTGTAGGAGTGCAGTTTTTGTTTTTTAGGTTCCACAGATGAGAGGTATCATACGGTGTTCGTCTTTCTCTGTCTGACTTACTTCACTTATTATGACTATCTCTAGGTCCATCCATGTTGTCACAAACGGCAGGATTTCATTCTTTTTTTTTTTTTTAGATGTCGGGGGTAGGAGTTTTAGTAATTTATTTATTTATTTTTGCTGTGTTGGGTCTCCGTTTCTGTGCGAGGGCTTTCTCTAGTTGTGGCAAGCGGGGGCCGCTCTTCATCGCGGTGTGCGGGCCTCTCACTATCACGGCCTCTCTTGTTGCGGAGCACAGGCTCCAGACGCGCAGGCTCAGTAGTTGTGGCTCACGGGCCTACTTGCTCCACGGCATGTGGGATCCTCCCAGACCAGGGCTCGAACCCGTGTCCCCTGCATTAGCAGGCAGATTCTCAACCACTGCGCCACCAGGGAAGCCCAGATTTCATTCTTTTTATGGCTGGATAGTATTCTGATAGTAATATATATAAAATCACAACTTTTTATCCATTCATTCATTGATGGACACTTAGGTTGTTTCCATGTAGTGGAAATGATGGAAATATTGTAAATAATGCTGCAGTGAACATGGACATGCAGATAACTTTTTGAGACAGTGATGTCATTCCCTTCAGATAAATATCTGTAAATGGACCTTTGGTGGTTCCAGATCACAGGGCAGCTCCAGTTTTAAGTTTTTGAGGAAGCTCCACACTGTTTTCTTCAGTGGCTGCACTGATTTACATTCCAATGAAAAATATGAAATTTTGTTTTTAAAAACCGACTGAGACAGTAGCCTCTGAATCAGAGGACATAGTTTACCTCAAAACGTAGAAAATGGACAATGCTTCAAGCCATTTACATTTTCCAAGGGAAGCGAAGAATATTGTAATAACCAGTATTTTCATATCAGATAATCAATGGAATATCCAGCTGGTGCTCACCACCATCAGGGTGCTCACATGCATCCTCCAGCCTCCTTTTCAAGGACGTTGACCATTTGACTAACTACGGCCTCCAGAATGTGACCAGCAGTGAGGTGTCATGTCCAGCCTGGGGAGACGAAGTGTCCAGTACGACTTCTCTGTGGCTTCTTGCCCTGTCCACGTGGCTGGGAGTGAAGGGGTGTGAGGTTGCAAAGCACATGTTGGGGGAACACAGATCCCTGAGTCACTGTGTGGAGGAGAGCCTTCCGGCCCAGCTACCCAGATCCCATCAGACTCTGTGTGAGAACTGAGCTCTAATTGTGCTAATAACCTCTTTGGGGTTATTTGTCACAACAGCTAGCCTTTGTCACCCTTCTAAATCGTGACAAGCTCTGGGAGATCTGTCTGTGGAGACTCCTTACTCACTCTGTCTGATTAGATCTCTGTTTTCATCATGGATTAAACCCTGTGTCCCTTTGGAAGACACTAATTCTATTTCCCAATCTCAGTTCTTACGTCTGCAGTGAAAAGAGAAACCATAAGATTCTCCAAAGTATTGAAAACAACACATGGCCTAATACGCTTGTGTTGCCAACTTCATGTTGTCTGTGAAAACCCAAAGAGCTCTAACTAGATTCCAAATGGCCTCTTAGTTTGGAATTTTGTTTTCCCTCATGGTGTTCCCTTTGCCCGAAATATCTTTCCCCTCCTCTCTGCCTGGCACAAACCACACGCTTCAGGCCCCCTCAAGTGTCCAGTCTTCTCTGCAGTGTCTCTGGGCCACTCATGCGGGATTCATCCTCCTCTCCTCTGCCCCGGCAAAGCTCATCCATGACTTCCCAACCAGCAGAGCAAAGTCTTCTTTTCAGTCTATATCCTATTTGCCTCTTTAGCATTTGTTAGTATTGAAAATTCCTCCTTTATTTAAAAAATATATATGTATCTCTTCTCTTAGTTTGAGAGCTTCTCCTCCCTCTGGATTGTCTGCCTACCTTTTTACTATCCTTCTCATCTCCTGACCTGATCTATCCCTGCCCCTCGTAGATATTAATGTCTTCAGGATCATCTCTCCTCACTTCACCACCTCGCTGAAGACACATCCTCTCCCTTGGTTTCTGTAACAAGCAGTAAGCCAGTGACTTCAAAGGCTGGATCTCCAGCTGACCTCTCCCCTGGCCCCCAGCCCCTACATCCAACCATCCACTAGAAATCTCTACCTAGACCTCCCGGCACTGCACACACAGCCTAACCTCCTTCCTCCCCAAGCCCACCCTGCCCCCCGCCACCCTGCCCTCCATCGGCACCGTCCCCAGCCGATTGCTACCCAAGCCAGTGACCTCCAGATTCCTCCTCTACTCTCCCTCCTCCGCATCTTCCACCTACAAGTTACCACCAACTCCCATTAAAATTTCCTTTACGTAAAGCAAAGAACATGGATGAGTTTCGGTGTCAGAGACCTAAGCCCAAATCTTGACTCACTCACTTCCTAGTTATAGGACTTGGATCACATTACCTAATCTCTCTGAGCTTCTACTTTCTTATCTGTAAAATAGGGATAATAATTAATGTGAACTTCTCATGAGTGTTGCAAACAGTTAAGTGAGAAACCTAGGGAAAATGTGTAGTGAAGGCAGACCAGATACGCACAAAGTTTGGCTTCTTGTTTCCTAAAAGCCCACATTCCCGCTGCCTTGTCTCAGGACTTCACCACCTGTCACCTGGGTTACTGTGGTGGCCCACAGACAGCCTTTCTGCCCTCTTCTCTGCCCTGCCCCTCCCCCAAGCGTTGTTTTTTTTTTTAAGTGCTGCAGGTTGTGACTTTTTGACTCACAAATCAGTCCCGTCACCCCCCAGCTTCAATCTTTTCCCATATCCTAGAGATAAAACTGCTTATCCCCCACTCCCATCACCCCACCTTTCTCTGACCACGTCCTGCCTGTCCTGGTCAGAGCTCTCAGATTGCAAAGTTCAGATACTCAAACCAGCTTAAGAGAAGGGGGCGTTTCTGCAAGGACGCCAACAGCTCTTGGACCAGCAATGACCTTGGACCGAATCCAGGCCTAAGTAGACTTCCAAGCCCCTCCTTCTGGCCCCAAAATATAGAATGTGGGGAAATGTAATAAAATAGCTTTTTTGGTCTCTATACATGTTTAACGCTAAGGAAGGAATCCCTAGGTGCAGGAATAGGAGCTCAGATTCAGAGCAGCCAGTAGGAGATGAAGCTTCAGCCCAGAAGCTTCCAGGGCTCTGCTGCCTGCAGGACAGGTGTGGGGCTGGGACCAGCCGCACGGGGGAAGTGGGACCTGCCTGCCTAAATGAAGCTCCTGACCCGGGTCGTAAAACACTGAAAAAGGACAAAATCCTCCCAGAGAGGCCAGCCGCTCACCCAGTTTCTGGAGGAAGGTCCCCTGGTGGAAGCAGAGCTCAGGACCTGCCAGGGGTGCCCGGAACCCAAACTCTGACTTCACAGGACATGGGCCGGAGACCAGGCAGGAGTGAGTGCAGCGCCTTCCTCTGGGGCCGTGTCTGACGCCTGGGTCGCCTGCGTGTCCCACAGACACAGCACCTGCCAGAGACGCATCCTCGGGGGTGATAACACGAGGGCCATGACTACCGGTTACCCGGGTGCCTCCTTTCTGGGCCACGAGCTCCTCCAGGGCAGACTGTCTCATCTGTCCTGTGTCCCCAGCGCCCAGCCCATCCGTACCACATGGGCGGGACTCAGAGGGGCCCTCCCTTGACCGGTGAGTCCAGCCTTCCACCAAGTCTGTCCCCATGAGTGAGCCCACAGGGGTCCCCTGACGCAGGGTCCCAACTTCCTCAACTGATGGAGAAACTGAGGCCCGGCTGGTGAGGGAGACCGACCAGGTCAGGGCCCTGGGTGGGAAAGACGTGTCCTCCCCACCATCAAGCAGGTAGGACGATTCCAGTCACATTGCTGCTGCCTCCAAAGCACAGAGCTGGAGAGGACTCCCAGCCCCCAGGTGCTCGTGCACAGGGGACCGGGCATCCCCGCGTGTGCCATCCACTGTGGAGGAATGAACGTTCCCAGGCCCACCACTGCTCGAGGCCCTCTTGTTCTTTATTGCATCTCCCTCAGTGCAAACTGGGCCCCCGGGAAAGGTCCAGCCCCCCGGGCTTTGAAGTTTTTATCTGAGACCCTCCTGGCCCCGGTGACATGGGCAGGGAAAAGACAGCATCTCCTGGCCCTGCAGAGACAGCCCAGCTACAACTCTGCCCTCCCGGAGCCCGTCCACGATGCTGGGCCAGGCCGGGCACACACAGGAAGCTCTGCGTATCACTCGGGCAGGAACCTGCAAAGCCCTTCCTACGACTGATAAACACTGTTTGGTTTGGATCCAGAGGAAAAATAACAGAGGCGGTTGGGGAAAGCGCAGGGACTCCAAAATGAGAGAGCAAAGGAAGATCATTGCTTTGAACCACTGCTGGGGGAACGCCCCTAGGAAAGTGAGCCAGGGAGCAGGGACATGGGAACTGCCAGCCTCCCTCCACCGGGCCTGGGGACGGGCAGGCGCTGGGCGGTGGCTGCAGGAGGACCACCAGGGCAGGTCAAGAAATCAGGCCCCCTTAGGGCTTGGAGGACCCTGGGCGGCTGCTCCCAGGGACAGGTCCCCCCTCCCAGCGTGAGTGACAACAGGACAATGTCTGAGAGGAAGAAGGAGCAGATGCGTAGCTGTGCTTTAAACGTTACCCCCTCCCTAACAACAGGGTGTGGGAGTATTTGTTTTGGGGGTGGTGGGTGGTGGAGAGCCCCCCGTCCCCAGGGACGCATGTTGGACCGATTCCGGGAGACTTTGTTTTGCTGAGTGAGGGGCGCAGTTGAGAAAGAAAGCAAAGCTGCTGAGGATGTTAGGAGGGATTTTCAGGGCCAGGCCAGGGCCAAGTAAGAGAAGAAACAGCTGGCAGGAGAAGTTTTGGGGGATTAAAGAAATGTCTGATGGGGAGTTTAATTTACTCCGAGCTGTGGCTGTGATTTTTCCTCTCTGCCTCTCCAAGAAGCTTTCCTGAAGTTTTCAGGAAAATATGCATTTCTTCCTCAGGCTCTGTGAGATGGGGTTTGCTTGATGTGATGCTGATTTTGGAATCAGTTGGGTGTGGGGGACAGCTGACTTCTCTGTGGCCTGCCCAGCTGGGTTATACTTTTAAATAAATTGTTTCTGTGGAACTTCCCATGCCAGGCCTTGGACAAAAGTGCCAAATTGGCATGAATAAAGGAAAATGATTTCTTCCCTTATCTCCACTCCCAGAACTCTGCAATTGTAGTTAAAGCTCGATGATTTATTAATAATTTAATGCAGTATGGTACTTATTGAGAAATTTTGTACTTTGTTTTTCATGGTGGCAGACTCATTAGGGAAGAATAGAGCTAAAAAAACAAACAAACAAACAGAAGTTGCTAGGCAGGACCTAAGGAAATGAAAACCAAAATAGACTTTTTTTATCCCCAAGTTCTAGGCTCACTGAGAATAATTAATCCAGAGTGTCCCAGAGTAGATGTGCATAAAGTCTGGGTAGTTCAAGGGCAGAAGGAGGATAGTGTAAGGACTAACAGAGGAGCAGGAAAGAAATGGGGCAAGGTGTCTGCTGAGCGTGGGGATCAGAGCCGATGGCTGGGCTGTCGTGGTCAGGATGCGTCAGGTTACGCTGCATTAACAAATGCTCCCTGAAACTCAAGGCCTCACACGGCAGCGGATCTGTGAGTCAAGCTGCTGTGAGATCGCAGCTTTCTGGGCCGTTGGCTTCCATGCAGTGACCCAGGGACCCAGGCCGCCTCTGTCTTGGAACCATGCCTTCTAGAACACAGGACTTCCAAGGTCACTCCCAAGGGCAGTGAGAGGACAGATCTGTAATGCCCAGTATGGCAACCACTAGCCTCATGTGACTGCTTAAGTTTCAATTACTTAGAATTAAATAAAATTTAAAATTCAGGCCCTCGGTCCCAGGAGGCCAGTGGCTAGCACAGTGGTCAGTGCAGATATGGAAGGTTTCTGTCCAGGCGGAAGGTTCTGGTGGACAGAGCTGGGGTCAAGGATCACAGGGCAGGGGCTCTGTGGCCACTCTGGCAGGTGACCTACATCACTTCTGCCACAGCCTACCGGCTGGAACCCATCCCTAACCCCAGCCTCACAGCCACACAAGCCGGGAAGAGAAAGCGGGGTTGGTGGGTACGTGGTCTCTCCCACGTGGGCTGAGAGGGGACCCCTGGTCCAGCGAGGAGTGACCACCCCAGGTGGACCAGGGACTCAGGTGAAGTGGTACAGCAGAACAAGGCCAGATACCTCGTCCTCTCCATTTATTTGATTTAGAAAAATAAAGAAAGAGAGCGTTTTTTCCACGTCTGCTTTGAGCACCTTTTATCTGAAAGTGGATGAGGAACAACACACAAGGCCAAGGGCGAGCGCTGGAACCTCTGCGGGGCCCTCAGCACCCACTTCTGCTGCCGGAAACCCCGACATCCTCCCTGGAGGTGGTGGGGGGTGAGAGGGGAGCACAGATGTTGAAATCCAGCGGCTCTGAATGCCCATCCTGGAAGGAGAGTTGGGTCCCAGGAGCAGGGCTGGGAAGTGTGGTGCCACGCATGGCGTCCTCACCGTGACCGTGACGGGGAAGGAACACAGGGTGACACAGGGACGCAGAACCAAGCCAGGGTCAAGGGGCAGCAAGACCACAAGAAGGGAAAGCAGTTCAGGAGGTCAGAAGCCTGGAGGATGGGGAAAGTTCCGGAAGCTCCGTGCAAGGCAGTTCAGGGCAGAGGGTTCACAATGGATTCTGCAGTGTCACCAGGGTCTCGGACAGCAGGCTTTTGGGACACCGGCCAGGAGGCCCGGGCAGGACCAGGCCTTGGGCCACCTCCACGTCTCCAAGTCCGTGTCCCCACCTTGACTGGTGGAAAGGATCACTCCCAACTCTGAGGGCTGCAGTGCAGCTAGGAAACACCTCACAAATTCTCTTTCTCTGATCTTCTCTTATTGGTTTATTTTCTACCCTATCTTTTAAGACAGCATTAAAACCCTGCCCCCTTCATGAAGCTCATGACATTTTCTCCTCTAAAAATGTTGAGAATTTTTCCAAATTATTTTGAATTTCATAAAATTACAGCCCAGTTTTGTAATTCTCTCCCAATTATATCACCGTGTAGACATGTATTGTTTTGCTCACGACTTTCTTCTGGGGTGCATGTGTATATATAGTCCCTCTAACTAGAATAAGAGATTGTTACAAGCAGGGACCTCTCTTAAAGTAGATTTATCGTAGGTCCTCCACGAGTTATTCTGCTAACTTGGATGGGCTCGGGTCCCCCGCTTGTGCCGTGTGAGGTCTGTTTTGGTCTGCGTATAATTGGAATGAATTTTCACTGATAGCCCAGACATAACCCTGGGTCACAGGAAATTATTCTTCTGAAACAGTGACTCTCAACAAAACCAGGGCTTGTTTCTAGAATACTGTAATTCTGTCCACAAGTCTCAAGGAGAACATTTAATAGAAAAGTCCAGAGAGGAATGAGTGAGCAAGTGATCCCTGGTCTCAGGGAGAGAGGGCTTCCATCATGGGGATGGACCCCTCTGCTGCAAAGAAGCTTCAAGACAAAAGGATGAAGGTGCCAGGGAAGGGCCTGGCTCTGCCACAAAATCTCGGAACGCTGAGCTGAAGCACAGACCCCTTAGAGTTTGAGGGAGGTCGTCTTGGTGACAAATAGAAGGAAATATTGTTTACTACAGTAGGTTATAAACATATGGGGCGAATTATGCTGAGAATGTCAGGGGAAATTGTAAATAGACTCAAAATGGATTCAGATACATTTGTGCATAATAGACCTTATTAACAGGGTCTTAAGGGAAAGTTGGGCAGATTCCGTGGGCATCATTAGTCCTTTCAGACCAACGAAAAAGGAATAGGAACACTACAATATTAAAACTCTAATATTCAAGCAACACACATCTCCCTGCATCCAGGTGAGAGACAAGCACAGGTATGAGGGATCACTGGCCTGACATTCCATGGCATTTATTAGGTTCTTATCTTTTAATACCTTAGAGTCAAGAGCCTTGGGGTATGTCTACACTGAATGGGATTAAGTGAATTTAAAGGCAATGGAAGTATTGGTTGAAAAATGGTTGACGTTTCTGGGAGAAAAGTTACCTTTGCGATACTAAATAATTTGTGAATACAGCCAACCTCCCCCATTCCAAATAACTCAGTTAAATCAATCCTGGCATCTATTCAACCCCTAAAGCAGTACATATGGCCTCGGAGTGTTCCAGTGAGATGTGTATTAGTACCCGCCGTCAGAAGCTTATCTTGCCCCAGAGACAGGAGGAAGGCCATGTTTTAAACCCCACTTAAGTAGAAATGCAAGCGATAAAAGAGCAGAGGGGGCTGCTGTCCTTAGACACAAAGAGGAGCATTTACTTGACTAGAGACGGTGGAGGTGCACTTCCAATGGTCTGGGGTAGACCCACCCCCTGTCTGTGGCTTAGACAAGAGGTCCCAGGAGGGACGATGACCTGGAAGGACACACAGCAAGGTATGTGAGGGTGGGGACAAGGTCTGCCCCTGCCTCCCATCCAGGCCACCCGACACTAAACTGTGTTCATGTTCTCCCAATTAGCTTGAGTCCGTGATAAAGGATTATAATCTGAAATTGAGGCTTTTTATTCCAGGATTTTGTTGGAAATGCTAACATTAAATAAAAGGGTGTACGTTTAAAAACAGTTTGAAGGAAGTTTGGGCATGCTGGCGTGTGGAGCCATGTGTTCAAGGACACATCGGAAAGCAGTTGACTGATGACCAAGATGGCGAGTGACAGTACTTGCCTCGAGAAAACAAAGGATGAGCTCTCCCGTGCCCCACAGAAGGCTTACCCCCAGGTGGAGGGGACACCTGCCCATGTGCCCTGCTCTGAACTGTTAACAGCTTCTGTTTCCATGGACAGCAGACTTCTGACCATCACAATCTTTCTCCCTGATTTTGCTCAGAGGATTTGGAGGAATGAAGTACAAAATTAACATAACGTTTGTCTGAAATTTTTAAAACCTGGCACTCGTGATTTACATGCAATTAAAGACCAATCAACCACCTCCACCAGGGAACCTGTTGCCAGCCCAGTGAAGTTTCAACTTGGTTTGACCCTGACCTACAGCAAGAACCACATTTTATGTCACAACCCAGGACACACACCGACACTCAGACACACAACTGAAATGCAAGTTCCATGAAATAATACTCAGCCTCACTACCCGAAAGCCACGCAGATATTTTCTATTCTAGTGACTCATTTTGGTAAATTCTGGTCATCCTGTTCTCAGTGCTTTGATGACCCACAAGTGGTTCGTGACCTGCAGGGTCAGAGGACCTGGGTAAGTATGAGTCCCGGACTAGGACCCGCCGAGCCTTTGGGCCGAGTTCAAAGTGTGCTCGCTGCTGGGGATGCCGGGGAGACTGCGTGGTTTTGAACGCTGAGGTTTCACGTTGGAAAGATAATGAGAACCCTCATTAGTTTGGAATGAGACGCAGAAAATGCACTGGTGGGACCTCCCCCTGGGGACCGAGAGAGGGAAGTGGATCTGGCATCTCCCGTGACAGCCCGGGTCCCCGTGAAGCACGTTTCTTTAGATTCTGATTTTCCAGCTCTTTTCTGAGAAATGCCGTTTCCCTCTGAGTCTCACGATCACGGAGATGGGGTGACAGGCAGTGGGAAGGGGCAGCGGCTGGTGCCACGAAGTCATTGTTCCGAATGAAAGGTTTGCTGTTGGATAAGTGGCAACAGGGAAAAAGAGGCCAAAAAGAGCAAAACCTCGATTTTTCTAGATGCTACCAAAAGAAAACCAGACAAGCGTTTGGTTTGGACCTTGTGGGAGCCCAGAAAACCAGGTGAGACATTTAAAATCCATGTGTGTAACTATTTTGAATTCGCGATGCTGAACGACGAGCTTGTCTGGCTTTTCCCCCCCAAAACCTCACGGAGAACAAAAGTCTTATCTCCACACCGTGCAGACACGTTGGAGATTTTCTCTGACAGCATCTTTCCTGGGGACTTTCATGGTGGAAAGTAAACTGTGCTCCATAACTTCAAAAATGCTGATCTTAAAGAATTGTCTTTTTTTGGTATGACTCCCAGGTACAACTTCACATATTCCCTGTTCTTAAAGAAGTTTCTGAATTCACGGTGCGGCCAGTCGAAATTGGTGGTCTTCATTCGCGGGTGTTTTTGTTCAAAAGGAAACTGACCCGTGGAGAAGGCCAGGGTCAGGCTCTGATTTGGGTGAGGCGGTAGCTGCAGGGAAGCAGGAGCCCCACTCACCAGCTAAGCCCCCTCTCCACGTTTATCTGACTCCCCCTGGTGCCACCGTGAGGGAGGGGACCGCTCCTTCTGGGTGAGAATCAGGAGTGGGGGGTGAGGTTGGCGCTGCTCTCCAGGGAGTGAAGAAAGTCAGACAGTCGTGCTCATTTTCAAAGTCGTAATGCCGCCTTTCCAAGCCATAGAAATGGTCAGAAACAAAACTCTGGCATTATTAATACATTAGGAAAAGAATGGAAAACCATCAGTTGTTTGCAAACCTAGTTCTGGTTTACTCCCCCCAAGTTCATTGATAAATGCCCTGGTTCCTGCGCGGCTTCCCGATGTACCCTTAGAGGGTGTTACCAACCAGCAGATTAGCGCTGGGACCACCATCAAAGAACACTCTGTCCAGGTGGCTGCAGTTGGATGGAATCAGGTTCCTTTGGTTAGGAAGCACCCTCTGCAAACTCTGTCCTTACTCTTTCCAGGCACTTCTGCAGCTGACTGGGGACATCCATGCAGGCCCCTGGTGGTCACCTCTGACCTTGAGGGCAGCGCCCTCGCACCCTGAAGGCACAACCCCCCTCCCCCCCAACACACACACAACGCCATGAGAACCTCCCTCGCTCAGGCCAATCACTTCCTCTGCTGGAAGGAGAAAGACCAGAACTGCTCTTTCTATGGGGCGGCAGAAGAGGGGCAGAAACACTGCACCATTTACAGCCTGTGCATCACGTGATCCCATCTCGACGTTTCCTTGGCATTCAGAGGACAGAATCTTAGCCCCTCCAGCCAGCATGGCTTTTGCAAGATGTATCAGAAATGCAGCCAAGATTTCATCCCTCTGCCAAATTCCTAAGCTATAGTTGTCAGGGACAGGAGATGGTTTTGAAATTGGTGCAGAAGAGAGAGGAGTTTCACAATTTTATTTCTATGCTATATCTAAATATCCGTTTACTTTTATTAATACATGCACGCTCTCAATGTAGATTTTTTGCAGTTGGAATATACTTTAGTCTCTGAAAATCCAGAGCAGTTCTACTCTAGCAAAGCTGGACATGTCCTAGGAGGGCGGAAGCATGACCGTGAACGTGAGCCCTCCTTAGACTGTTGCTGTAAGGGTCGGTGGAGCCCGCAGGCACAGGCCAGGAGGGAGGGCTGGCTGGCCTCCAAGACCAGGGCTTCACGACGCTATGTGGGGCTTGTCATGACCTGTCACAAAACTGAAAGTCTGTCTGCAGCTTCACTCCCAAGCAGGAAGCAATGCTTGCTACAAAGAAGACCTAGAATGTCCCCATGGCTAAGGAAAAGGAGAAGGCAGAAGCTGGCCCCAGATGCCACAGAGGGCACAGCTGGAAAAAGACAAACAATACACGACCTGGAGAACTTCAGTTTGAGGGGCAAGGAGCTGAAGCCGTATCCCCAGGGGCTCTGCTCTCATGGTCTGGGGCGGGACCCAGCCTCTGGCATGTGTTAAAATCTTCCCAGGTAACTCCTGTGTGCAGCCAGGCTGAGAACCGCCATTTCAGAGCAAAGTAGTCAATCAGATAGAGTTCTTACCAGGGTGAGACCCAGTCACTCTTAACAAACCATTTTGCTGCTTTCAAAGGGCCCTGAGCTCCTCATTCTTAATACGAGAAAATAAAATCCAAACTGTTCCACATTATCATTCCTCATCAGCTTGCAAATGTCCAAAGATTTGGGAAAAAATGGGACGTTCGTATACCGAGGGTGAAAGTGTAAGGGCGACACAACCCCACGCAGGGCAGTTTAGAAACACCTAGGAAAATCTCAAGTGCACCTACTCTTTGACCTGGCAATTCTTCTGGGAGTGTGTCCTTCAGAAAGAATTGCACACATACAAAATGGCATATTTATAAAGTTACTCATTGCAGCATTGTTTGCAATGACAGAAAACCGGAAACACCCCAAGTGTCCCTCTGCTGGAGGTGAGGGGAATAAATTATGATGCTCTACACAATGGAATACTATGCAGCAATGACAAAACAATGGGGACACGATCTGAAGAGAGGTGTGGAAAGAAGTCAGAGACAAGTGGAAAAGGGAAGGTGTAGGGGAGGGGTGGGCAAACGGGTGAAGGGGGTCAGAGGTACAAACTTCCTGGGGATATAACATCCAGCACGGTGACTGTAGTTAATAATACTGGATTGCAAATTTGAAAGTTGCTAAGAGAGTAGGTCTTAAATGTTCTCATGATTAGAAAAAAATCTGTGGCTATGTGAGGTGATGGATGTTAACTAAACATTGTGGTGATGGTTTCACAATACATACAAATATCAAATTATTTGCATACCTAAACTAACAGAATGTTATATGTCGATTGTATCTCAACACAAAAATAAAAATAAATTTTGAAAAAGGAAAGGTACAGATGATATAAGAAGAATTGGGGGAGGGTAAGAATATATTTTCTCATATTTACATAAAGAAACACTGGAATAGTATACAAGAAGCAAATAGAAGTGGTTACTTTTAGGCAGGAAGTAATGAGGTAACGAGAACAGGGTGGGAAGGAAGGCGGGTAAAAGTCAGACTTTCAATCTATGACTTTTTATACTTTACTATACTTTTTACACTTTTGAATCAGGTAACTCTATTGCTCCTTCCAGAAGAATTAAATTGAAAAAAAAAAAAGAAAGATCCTGAATTACACACACACACACACACACACACACACACACACACACACTGGGCGAACAATTATGGATATTGGAACTGGATGAGTCTTACTTGATGATTTAGGGTCAAGATTCTGGTGCCCAGAAAATACAATTAATGCCCCTTTAGAACTTTGACAAACACCGATTTTCTTTTTTGGATTGGTGTGCTCTAAGTCCAGAATTTTTTAAAAGGAATAGAATCGTTAAGAGTCATAAGAAGCTTAAGTGCTGAAGAAATTTAGAAATAAATTATCCTATCCTTCTCTTTCAGGGAAGGACCCTCAGGTTCAGAACACTCAGTCCCCAGTCAAGGTCACACAGTCAGAGGCAGAGACAGAGGCAGCTCTGGGCCCTCGGCCACCACTCTGTGTCCCTGTGTCACTGCCCCCACCCCCAGGTCCCACTGCAAGATGGCAGGTGGCCTCTGACACTGCCCAGGAGGTGCTGTCGGCTCTGGACCACGGCCCCTTGAGGAAAGATGAGGTAAGGAACCGACATGGCTTCAGCCTGGAGGGGAGAAAGGCGAACTTTAATAAAAGCGAATCTTGAGTCATATCTAGGCAGTTGGAAAGGGAGCAGCTGGTCTCTGTCTTTAGTGAAGAGCAAACTAGAATTAACACCACCACATGAGGCAGGAGATTCAAGGAGGAAAGTCCTAATCTGGTTAGAGAGGAAGATGCCATCAAAGGGGGCAGTGGCAGTGCCTCGTGGGGGTCTTTAGTGAGGTTTCTTTCTCTGCAGCAGTTCTTCCCAGCAGGTGTCATTATACACATCTGCACAGTTTGAGGAGAAGCTCTGCTAGGGCACCGCTGCGCTTATGTCCCCCGCAGAGGCCGGGTCCGCGGGGCAGGGGGCACGCTGAGTCTGGAGCAGCTCCCCCAGTCTCTGACGAGGCCGTGGTCGGAGGTCAGGTACAGCGGGCTGTGGGCTGGTCCAGGTCCCCTGGTCCCACTCCCAGCCCTGCCTGTGAAGTCGTTACCTGTGAATCTGACAGGTGACCAGAGCCCTCTGCACGGCGTGGATGCCACGCAAACCCACCACACCTGCCTCCCTGTAACCTTTCCAGAAACATATTTTGTACCCCGATTCCTTGTTTGGCCCACAGCTGGACTGTCCCAGCGTGTCGCGAGGCCTGGAGGTCAAGTAGGCTGAGTTCTGACCAGTGGGAAGGGGTGGATGGACGTGTGGCCCTGGGCCTGGCCCTTTAAGACTTCCTGCCCCTCTTCCTCCAAGCTCTTCCCCCATCAGACTTGATGCAGAAGAGCCCAGAGGACTCAACAGTCAGGCAGTAAGGGTGACAGCATCATACGAGGAAAAGAGAAGAAAAGAGCCGCGCTTTGAACCACTGCTTGGAGAAGAGCTAGTCACTGGCCAGGAACACCTGTTTAGGACTTTTGCATGAGAGACAAGCAGACTTCATTCCACTGGGCCACTGGCATCACAACGATGTGAGGTCACAGCAGCTGGCGTCACAGAGGACCATTAAGGACAGGGACTTGGGGCTGGCCAGCTTCTTCAGTCTGGCACGAATTCATGACTCTTTCCAGGCTCCAGAGTGGACACTGAAACCACTGGCCGTTTTCCACACGGCATCAGCCTTGCTAAAGTAACATGTGGTACCCCCAAGCAGCACGGAAAAAATTCCCCTGTTGGAAGTAAATATTTGCTGAGTGAATGACTGAACTTCATGGCAACTCTTGTAGATGTGAAAGGCTATGATTCATTATTTTATGAATACATTGTTTGCTACCTATTTTACTTGTATTAGACACTAAATTGAATCAGATAGTGTTTCTTTCCCTGTGCACCATTGGCACAGGGTATTATTTAATGAACGTGAAACACCATGTGTCAGCGT
Source organism: Monodon monoceros (assembly GCF_005190385.1). Classification (NCBI taxonomy): domain Eukaryota; kingdom Metazoa; phylum Chordata; class Mammalia; order Artiodactyla; family Monodontidae; genus Monodon; species Monodon monoceros. The sequence continues at coordinate 58,137,789 of NW_021703765.1, read as the reverse complement.
GGACAAAGAAGTTGGTGTATTGAGCCCATTCAGTAGCCACCAAAGTCCCGATCATTTGAGCATCCTCATCTCTCAGGCAAGGACAGAAGATGGGAGAATAACTCCCCTTTGGTTCCTTCTCCACATGCCTCCTTCACAATCATGTGTCAGCCCCATGGGAAACCCACACTGGTCATCACTTTGATGCCCAAGCGGCTCACCCATCATGGGCCTTTTTCAGCTTCAAGCCAGCTTCTGTCTTAATGTTGAACATGTGAGTCATGTGCTGAGCCCTCGTGCTGGGTTTGGGAATCTTTGTCCTGTTCCCTTGAAGTCCAGCTCTTTCGTGAATGTGTCATGCTCTATTTCCTGTCAGTAAGAGGGTCACTTCTAACTTCCCGTGGAGCACATTTTTCTAAGACTAATTCAAAGATACCCTACAAAACCCTCTCCTGATGAAGAGGTAAGTAATTGGATGGGTGGATAGGTGCATGGGTGGATGGGTGGATAGATGGCTAGGTGGGTGAAATGGATAGAAGGATGCTGGTCGTCAGCAGCCTCTACACTTATACATCAGAACCCTAGAAACCTCAGAATCTTTGTGGGTCTCTAGATATCATGCCTCAGGAGTTTAGAATTGAGACCAGTTGGCCCTCCAAATGGTCAACTGTGCTCCCTGGCCAACATTCCAAGGAACCCTATTGAGAACTTTACGTTACCCGGGCACAAGCTGAACCATACAGACTACCGTCTCATAAATATGGAACTATCAGGGGGAAAAAATCAAATAACAGGTGATCTCATGCAACATTTGCCTTTTCCCTTTAGAAATTTTGCAAAGTCTAACTTGAAATTTAGTTCAGTTAGGTTTTGTCTGAATCTTGAGTCTGAGATAATATTTTCAGGGAAGGTACCATTTTTTCTCTATTTTTCTCTCCCTTCTGACGTGATCTCGGACACTTTGCCCAGCTTGTCCAGCTTACAAACATTGCCTGCTTGGCACCATTTAGGACTGGTCTGCAGCTGGTTGAGAAAATGTCTGCATGGGCTTTCTCAAAGGCAGCAGCATTTGAAGTCAGAATGACAGCCTATGCTCATTCAAGCAGGAAGCCCAGCCAATTGGCAATGACCCCCTGACAATAAAATATTAATATGAAGAAACAATCTTTTTATCATCTAAGGTACTTGTAGCAGATTCTCCGGGAAACTTTCTTCCCTGCCTTATTCATTCGTACTGTGTGGAATACACTGGATTCCATCTGCTTATAGCCCTGTGGGGGGATATCGTGGTGGCTTACATCCAGTGAGTCTTGGCAGGCACCCGCTGTACATTCGTTGTTATTTGATGAAGGATTTGGCATATGTGCCGAGGTAAGCCTTTTTGAGGTGTTCTCCAGAACGGGCTTCCTAGTAAAAGGCCCTCCCCTCAAAGACTCTTCCCAAAGAGGCTGCCGCAGAGCTTTTCTGTGGGTAGAAATTGCACATGTAACCTGCTTGCTTTATTTCATGGACGTGGTAGAATTCCACTAACCCCTCCAGGATTTCTTAAAGTGGGGTTGGACCTCCTGGATGTGAGGGCGGGAGAATCCACAGAGGTTCTGCAGAAGCCAGAGAGCTGTTTTGTGGCAGCTGGTGCCGGTAGCAACACACAGTAGAAGAACCTGTGGGAAGAAGCAGAAATTCTGTATCTGCTGGGCCCCCTCCTTCTTCCCCAGTCTGCCTGGATTTCAGATTGGCCATCATGATGGGAGGCAGACCAGAGGAAAAGTGACCTGACCAGCTTCTGGCCATGACGAGGCTGCAAGGAAAGCTGAGGGGCCTTTGGGGAAGCAGAGGGCTCTTGAGTGACACACAAGGTCAAGGAGGTTCTGCCTAAAAGACCACAGTAAGCTTTCAGGACTCTGCCGGTTCCAGAGGCCGTCAAGCCATTCAAGAGGACTGATGATCCCCACAGGAGCCCCGAGTGCTGGGGAGGACACCAGCTTCCCTGAGCAAGACCCTTGAAGAGCTTGGGCCAGAAGATGGACCTCAGGTCTGGGCCTGAAACTCCACGGGACCAGCTCCACTTCCTGCCCAGATCCACCTTCACTGCATGATGCCCAAAGTGTTTCCTCCGTTTCATCAAGACGGGAGCTCCCAGAAAGTAGGCATCATTGGAAACTATCTTTAGGGTCAGGGATGAACTTCCCTTCTGCAGATGAAGGCTTAGTGGGATAATAAAGCGCTCACAAGCATCTCAGCCCACGGGGATCTGAGTGGAGGAACCACACTTCCCAGAATATAAGAACTCCCTGGGCGGAGTTTTCCAAAGCCTAATATCACTTTTCGCTCCCCAGGTTAGTGAGGTCAGAAACACCCTCCTCTACCATGGGAAGGAGATCCCCTCCCAACCCCTGGCTATGACTCACCCTTCCCCACCACCCCTGGCTGTCCTATGGTTACTCTAAAGCAGACCATGGTCCTGGCTGCGGGTAGGGCTCCTGGCTGGAAGGTTCACCACTGGCCTTGCCTTTCGACTCCACAGGAACTGGAGAGAGAAAACGAACACTGCATTTAAAATGCTCTGGTGGATTTTTTTTTTAATTTTTAAATTTACTTTTGCTCTCTTAGTGCCATCTCCCTTACACCCTGGTAAAGGAGACAGGAAAGAGGCAAAAATCATCTTCTGAAATTGTGTTTATGAATTTCTGTCCTTGAACAAGGATGTTTTCAAACTCTGCACAGATGGTTCAAGCTTCCAAAATCTCTACACTTACACCAGCTCTATTTTTAGAGCCACGTTGGAAGTAGCTGGCAGGGAGAAAGAATGGTTGAAATCAGGGAGATCCCAGAAAATCCAGGCTGTATGGTCCAACGAATCTCTGCTTCTTGTAGCAGGGAGTGCCGGTATCGGTCGGCGAGGGCCTGGGGAACAGGAACTTTCTTTGCACCTGTCTCAGGGCTCCGAGGACCACTTCCCTCCGACCATCTGTGGGTCTCTCTCTAGATTCCTGCTTCTGCCTTTCCCTGGATTCTCTGTCCCGTGGAATTTTTTTTCAAGTTAAATGGCTTAACTTTATCCTTTTTTTAATGGAGGTATAATCGACATGTGTTATATTAGTTTCTGGTGCACAACATAAGGATTCAGTATTTGTGTATTTTGCAAAATGATCACCATACTAGTCTAGTTAACGCCCATCACCTCGCATATTTATGGAACTTCTTTTCCTTGTGATAAGAACTTTAAAAATCTACTCTCTTGGCAGCTTTCAAATATGCAAAAACGGTATCACTAGCTATAATCACCATGATGTACATTACATCCCCAGGACATACTTACTTTATAACTGCAAGTTTGTACTTTTTGACCTCCTTCCTTTTACCCACCCCTGACTCCAGCCTCTGGCCACCACCAATCAACATGAATGAGTTTTTTTTTTTCTTTTTTAGATTCCACATATAAGTGAGATCATATGGTATTTGTCTTTCTCCGACTTACTTCACTTAGCAAAAGGCCCTTAAGGTTCATCCATGTTGTTGCAAATGGCAGGGTTTTGTTCTTTTAATTGGATTGTTTAGTCTTTTGCTGTTGAGATGTATGAGTTCTTCATATTTTTGGATATTAACACCTTATGAGAAATACGATTTACAAATATTTTCTTCCATTCAGTAGGCTGCCTTTTCATTTTGTTGATGGTTTCCTTTCCTGTGCAGAAGCTTTTTAGTTTGTTATGGTCCCACTTGTTGAATTTTGAAGTTTTGGAAGTGTGGCCGCCACCACTGAGCAGCCAGTGACTTGGTGCATTTTACCTAAATTCTCCAAACCTTTGCTTCCCTGACACATCTGAAATTAGCTAATAAAGGCGGGCGTAGATCCCATTTAATGGACAGGCAGATTATGTGCCTGGACACAGGTGACGCAGGTGACACCAGGGGTCCCAGGGTCATCAAGCCACAGGTGGAGTCCCCACGCTGCCTTCCCAAAGGGCACGTTTCTCATTTGGCATCTCTGAGCCCCTAAACGTCACTGCACAGAGCTTGCACTTTTTTCCTTGGTCGGTTTTTCTCTTTCAGAACAAAAGGTCCTTCAAAGGACTGCACTCCCCACCAGGAGAAAGATTTCCAAGGGCTCTCAGCTCTGAAAAACAGAAAATGCTCAAAAAACCCCACTGTTAAGCTGCTGACAGCTTCTGCTCGGGGTGGGAGGGGGCGTGGAGGGCGGGCAAGGGCCGGGGGCGCCTTCAAAGGACATCCCATCTGGAAAGGGCAGTGCAGGGGGTGCTTGGACAACCCTGGGCACAGGAAATGTGAATTCTTCTAAAACAAACAAAAACAAGCCAAACAACGAAAGGAAACTGCATTAGGATCCAAAGTGATCTGAATGGAACCACATGTGTCTTCCGGGGGGAAACAGAGCCTGGGCCTGTGTTTGTACACAGGACGAGCCCTCTCCGTCCTGGACTCACACAGCCAGCTCTGGGCAGACACCCCCCCCCACCCCTCCCATCAACGCCCCAGGGCCACGGCCCTCTGTCCTCTGCGGGGCTCCCTCCCTCCCCCCGGCCCCTCAAAACTGACCTGCTGGGGGAGTTTCCCCACCAACCGCTGGGTCAGTCAGAAAGCTCTAAGCCAGAGGAGGATGTGGACTGGAGAGGGAGGGGCAGATGGTGGGCATCGGCCCCCATTTGTGCGCAGCCAGCCGGCGAGGCCGGCCCCCTCCCAGCCTGCGTGGGAAGGGCCTGCAGGGTGCCGTCTGTGGACCGCTCTCTGCAGTCAGCCCCCTTCCCCAGGCCCAGCTGCCTCTGAATTTAGCGACAACTTGTATTTGCTGGGGCGGGAGGTGGTGGGGAGGAAAGGGAAAAGCTAGCTCAGCGTTGGCACCTGGTCCAGGAGAATGAACGGTAGGGTTACAGACGGTTCACTGGCAGGGACCTTGGAACTTGCACAGCCCGGCCTGGCCACCTTACAGATAGGCACCACAGTCTGACTCTCAGGGGACCCTGACTCAGGCCCTGTCATCCTGACTCTCCCAGGCCTCCCATGGCAGCTCTGATGGGCTGTTACTCTCCGTTCTGTCCATAATGTTCGTAGCATTGAAACGGTGCCCGTGGGTCCCTCCTGGTTGGGTGTGAGGTCACCCAGGTCCTCTGCACACAGCATATAATAAATAATAAACGTGACTTAAGTGGCAGACGCTACACCACCAGGCAAGACCTGCCCTTCTTGGCAAACCTTCTCTCCAAACCCTTAAAAGTATCCTGCTACACTCCGCAGATGACCCATGCAAGGAGCCAGGAGAACCGAGCCCCGGGGGGCAGGGGCGGGGCCGGGGGGAGGGAAGCAGAGGCCAGAGGCGCCAGCCACAAGCCTCAGGCCTCAGAACTATCTTTGCTCGCTGGCCAAGGGAGAGTTTCTGGAATTTGGTCACAGGGAGGGCAAGTCAGCGCAGTTCATGGAAAAAATATTTTAAGGAGAAGAGTGTTTGGCAACTTCCCTTAGCTGTAAACCAGTCAAGAGAAATTAAACAGGGGACCCCAGGGGCACGTACCAGCATGCCGGGGTCAGCTACATCCTCGTGTTCTGAACCTCAGGAAAGCATCCGTCCAGAGTGAAGGATGACCACGTGGTGACCACAGGAAGGAGTTTCAGAAGGTAGTTCACATGGACCTTAACCTTTCTTAAGATGACCTTTTAAAAAACCTAGCCTACTGACAGCTGATAAGGAATCGTGAGATATAAAAAAGCACAGGGCTGCGGTGACCTAGGGGAGGCCCGTCCCAGCTGGGGGACTGTTTCTGAATGAAAGCTTCCCCGCCCCCGGCCTGTGCTCAGAACCCACTGGAAAAGGCCTGGACTCGGGAGACAAAAGGCCAGGTCTGGCCGCAAGCCACCCACCTCTCTGTCACCTGAGGGTGATTCTCTCACCTGTGCAGCACCACGTGCCCCGGCCGGCTCGCTGGGCTACCGTGGGAGACAGGTGAGGATGTTCAAGGAGATGAAAGATAATAACATGTCAGGCAACACAATTGTGGGCGACTGGGTCCCTGATTGGAAAAAGCGGTGAAAGCCGTGCTCACCTTACATGAAAAAATGCTAAACTCTCTGTGGGTCAGCCTCCGTGAGACAGGCACACACCCCCTGGCCTGCCACACCCCATGCAGGAACCACGTTAGGTGTGTCGAGCAGGAAGGATTTAACACGGGAAACTGGGTGCTTGCAGGTTGTCGGGAGGGCTAAGGGTGCTCAGCTGGGTGTGCGGGAGAGAATTCCAGGACATCATCTAAATGACACAGGAGGATGAGCCTCTACCCGGGGCCCCACTGGAGCTGTGATGCCCCAGCACGGCCAGCTCTGGGCACACAGGACACAGAGCAGAAACAGAGCAGGTGCTCTCCCACAAACAGATGGAATCTGGTCTCCACACTCGGTGCCATTACACAGCTAGAGGGGGCAGGAAGCTGCTTCTGCCCCACTCCTGCATCCCGAATCCCCACCCGCACGGTAATTCATAGAGCGCAGCTCACGCCCATCCCCTCAGCCACAGGGCGTCGTAGGAAGTGTGGTTGTAACCCTCCTCTCCAGCTTGGGGGAAAATGGGAGGCAGCAAGCCAACCCTGAGGCCTTTCCTTAGCCCCTCCACACACACAGACCTTGTTTTACTGGGAGAAGTTTGAAAACTAGAGACTTCCTGAAGCTAAGATTAATTTCTGTATTATCAGGGCAGAGGCTACGGTACTCTCCCAAATAGTAGCTTTTTACTCTCTCTTTTATTAGTCTTCACAGTAGGTAGGTCACCAAGTCCCCCTCGGCTCAGGTTCCTCTGACCAAGTTCTCCACTGTCCCCTGGGCAAGGGGTATTCGTGTGTGCATGTGTGCATGTGTGCTTGTGTGTGCATGTGTGTTTGTGTGTGTGCACGTGTGTGCGTGTACCTGTGTACGTGTGTGTATGCCTATGTGTGCATGCTCACACCGTGTATCCCTTCAGCAGTCTGATAAAGGTGATGGATCCCATCTTAGAATAATGTTTTTACATGCATGAAATTAAACTCGTAAGATTACAAAAGAAACCAATTATATTGGTAACTGTACTTCAATGGAATTGATTTCCCTTGTAATCTTTAATAAGCACATTAAATAACCAGGTCCCCCCAGCAGACCTCATGTCAGTTATAACTTTGAGGACAAGATGAGCGTAAATATTTCAGGACATTTGCAAAAACGGAACCGCCATATGAAATTACCTTATTTCTACTGATGGTAAAAATCACAGATTCTGCTAACAGCAGTCATCTGTTGCCTACATCCGAGAATAAAGGAGATGCTAGATGTCAGACAGGGATTAGTGAAAGTCAAGCTGCATTCCTGCCCTCCGAGTTCACGAGCCCCAAAGGGAGGTGGACCCGAGTTAGGAGCCCCCCACTGGCGTGCCATACCCCTCTGCATACATGGCTGGCCATCCCCCTGTGCCCCAGCCCCCCAGAGAGGGGGCGGAAGCAGGATCAAGAGGTTCCTTTCGGGGTGACTGCACATGGTACACATCACTCCCACTGCCCCCCTGAGAGGTGATCACAGCTCACCCCGAGGAGTCTGCATCTAGGCGGCCGGGTGCCCAGAACAAGCTCAGAGAGCACTGTCCCTCAGAGAGCAAAGGGGAGAGCAGACCTCAGGGGCCAGGGGCCGGTTTCTGCCACACTCCCTCAGTCACGCAAGTGCACACGATGAAAAGTTCAAATTAGCTGAACTCCTCTGCCTGGTCTTAAGGCAATTTGCTTTCTTTGTTTGGAAAATACTTGCTGCTAGTATTTCTCAAGCATTCTTCAAACTTACTAATTATTGAAATAGATCTCCGTGTCTCTAGAAGCCACAGAATAAAGCTCTATTGTGGATACAGGAGAATCCAGCAGCGGCCTCACTGGGTTTTCCCATCCACTGACGGCCTCTCTGAGCTGAGATCACGCTGTTCCCTGTTGCCTGGACCCCGGAGTCCCAATCCTCATTTTACCTCATGATTTTTACGTCGTAGCTTGTGGCAAAGCTTTCAAACCCTTTTTTTCCAGTTTCCCCAGAGGAGAAATGCCCTTTTCGTGGACTGAGGAAGCTCAGAGCAAAGCCGTGAAAGTCTTGAGGAAGCTGCCTGTTCCCCCGACCCCTTTCCGCGCACCCTTCCATCGCAGCTACACGTTGGGTCACCACGTGTGCAGGGCAACTCCATACACTCTGGGCCACTCCTTGTGAAGTGGTTGCTCTTTGCGGGGCTCTGATACGAGCATGCTCACCCCTTTGTTGGATGGAAGGTCTTCCTGAAGGAGGGTGCTGCCCTTTCCGGAGCCAGTTGTGTGTTATCTTCTAGTCTCTTCCATCACCCCTCAACTTGAACCGAGTCTTAGGAAACATTACACCTTGTTCTCCACCACACCCCTGGCAATTAGGAGGGCTTCTGTGTCCATATTCCTGAAGAGGAAAGCAAGAGGTGTTCGCATACCTAAGGCCATGACATGACCAGCGCACCGAGGAGAGAGACAGCCAAGGGCAGGTGAATCTTGGAGACATGACCTCTGACCGCCCTTCACAGCCAACTTGGAGGGCCTGGGAGAGGCTTTATTAAGATAACCTAAAGATTTTCACGTAAACTTCAATCATAATTTTAGCTTATCTCAAAAACCAATGGGTTTCGGAGGATTATATATTCATTTCTACTGTCTCTTGTCACTCTTGTCACTCTGGAATGACTCTGCCTTACCTCCTGGCTGTGGACAGCACCCACCGTAAGCTCTAAAACCCTACGAACAAAACTGGGTCACATAGTAGATGTTCCAAGACATTTCACTGAGCAGAATTCTTCTAATTTAATTAGAATGCCGAGCAGCTACCCAGCTCAGCCTCTGGGTTTGCGTGGCCCTTCTCCTCATCCCACGCCTCTGCCATGGATTCCCGTAAAGGAAATTCTTCCCATGCTTCACAAAGGATTCCTGCCAAAGATCCAAGTTTTCATTCTGTGAGGTCCGGCTCTGTCCCCAGAGTTTGATCTCTGAGTTGACCGGGAATGTGTGGTTTGAAGTGCAGTGTAAGTGGCCTTTGTGCCTCGTCTGGAAGTCGCTGCTACAAATGCTAAACAGTGTTTTTCCAGCACCACCTCCCCAGGGGGGCTCTGCCAGTGAGCCCCTTGGTACCGGTCAAGCACATTTTCAAGATGCTGGATGTCAGAATCAAGATCTAGGATTGAGGCTTAGAGAAGGCAAGATTTTAGATGACTAGCTGGCTTCATTTTTAAGAACCCTACTGGGGAAAGCTATTCATTCCCGGATCAAACCACCTTACGACAATTCCTTGGGTGACAATAGTAATAACGCTACCACTGTTTATTAAGTACTTCTTCTTGTGCTAAACATCTTATGTGCTTTGTATCAATGAATGCTCATAGCTACCCTAAGACAGGAGCACTATTATGTCCATTTTATAGATGAGAAAACTAAGGCTTAGAGTGTAAGTGGTTTACCTGGGGTTTCATAGCTGATTAGTGCCAGAGCCAGGATTCCCATCCGGTCCTCAGCCTAAGGCTTTTGTTGTAAGCGTTTTGCTGTATATACCTCGTAGGTATTTGCGCCAAACCCTCTGCAGGTTGATGGTTTGCAAATTCAGAGGGCGGCCAAGGTCAGTCCTGGCCAAACACAGTGGGGCCGTTTCCCTTCTGCCTGGTTGACAGTGACATCGACAAGACGTCTCTGGAGGTCGGGGGCAAATGAGGCAAGTGTGCTTTGCCTTAACCCAGATTAAGTCAGCATGCAGCAGAAGAGACGTGATTGTTTTATTGGTCACATTATCATTCCCTCCTCCACAGCACCCCCAGTTCCAACCAGGGCCATTTGTAAGAAAGCCTGGCCCACGGCGAACAGCATACAACTACCCACGCTCTCCTCGGACCTTTGCTGTCTGCCTCTCACTGCTGCCAGGAGCCAACACGTCAAGGTCCCAAGGCACCAGGTTGAATTCTAGTGGGCTGGTGAGAGATTTCCACGATCCAGAGTCACGGGAGAATGGAGAAACGGGCAGTTTTGCCTTTTGCATCCCTGCCTCCTGCCCCTTGCCCAGGTGACACCCAGGTTCTTGGAGCTGGTGGGGCTGAGCTGGGGATGGGGGTGGTGGCTCTTACCAGGCCATTGGAAATGGTCCCTGTGGGGATCGGCCTATCGAGTTAAAGTTGACATCCAATTCCAAAACCACTTTTTATGGGAAATAGAAACTGTAGGAAAGAGGAAATACAGAGGATGTCTTTTAAAGGTAGTAGTAGCTAAGTCATTCGGCATGAAAATATGGGATAAGTGATGAAAATCAGAGTCCAACGGGTATTCTCTCAGCTCCCGTCTGTCTCTCTCTCTCTCTTTTCTTTCTCTTTCCTCCCGTCTATGGAGCGAAGAAAAGAGCAGAGCTAGCCAGGCCTTGTGAAGTGCAGCGTGCATGCAGCCCTGTCCTAAAGGACCTGCCACAGCTAAATGTCTGAGAAGCAATTGACATGCTATTGACTTAACAGGAACCAACTGTGTTGTTTTTATGAACAAATCTGAATCAGGCCAGAGACTTCAAGGCCGGTTTGGGGGCCCCCAGACCCAGTCCTCTTATGGAGCTGTGTGTTTCCGCATGCCCAAGGCCATCCTGCATTGTGGCTGCCGCTGGTGTCTCCCGGGAAGCAACACCAGGCTCACATTAAATGGCCCCCTGAGTGTCACCCAGCACATTTGATTACTTTGTTCCTCTGGGAAGAGAATGCAGATCTGCATCTCCACATTTACTGTGGTATTGGGTGGGTTGGAGCTGCAGAAACTGACCAGGTTAGTCCTTGTTTGTAGGATGTGTCCCCCGACACACAGAACCCACGGGGTACAGCTGGCTGTGCCCTCAGATGCTGGGTCAGGGCTGCCACGAGCCCTGTGACATCTGGGCCCCAAAGCAGCAAACAGAAAGGAGTTAACATGAGGGTCCCTGCAGTGCTGAGTTTCTCGGATCACCCACAGCACCCGGGGTAGGGGGCAAAGGGCGTGCAGGGAGGGGCATCTGTGCAGAAAGGATAAAACTGAAGACCCAGGAAAAGGTCTTGTTTCCTCTGAGAACCTCAGGAAGACCTGGAGAAAATTTGATTTCCAAGTCTGACACCAGAGTGGAGGCGTGGTTTTCATTTCAGGCAGGAACTGGGTGGGCTTGAAACAATCTTGATGGTGTCCTCATGGGGAGGACAGGACCCTGCCACCTGGCTGCACCGGGAGGTCAAGTACCCAGAAAGCCCCCTCTCGCCCAGGGCACCCGTCTGGCCACCAGTCCCAGGGACCCTTCACAGGCATCTCCCTGGTCCAGGGTGGACCAGCCCGTGTGGCGGGTGCAGAGCGCTTGCTTACAAAACCATCTGAGCACGGCCCGATGTGGGCGCACGGCCAGCTTTTACATAATTCAGGCTTGGCTCTGCTCAAGATGGTACAACTTAAAGGAGTCTTGGAAGTTGTGCTTTCATCTCCTCCTCAGCCTTCCCACCTCCCTGCATCCTTCCCCGCATCCTGGCAGCAAGCACATGGTGGCACTTTATCATGTGGGCTGGACATCAGTGCATGGGGTGCAGAGGACCAGACCAGCGTTTCCCAACGTCCCCACATTGTCCCCCTCCCCGGAGCTGTCACGCACATCTCCCCTCCCACCCCCCAAGCTGTCAGCTCTCGGATGCCCAGATGGGAAGCTCAAGAATGTGAGAGGGGGGACGTGGAGCCCAGCACAGTGGGAGCAGATCCGTTTTATTCCCGTCATCAAAAGCCATCTTTCGTAATTTAAAGTCGCTCTTCTCTTGTAGGAAGATCAAAGCCCTGCGCTGAGCCCCGTTCGGGGCGGGGTGGGGGAGGGCAACACATTCATCCTTCAAGTCGGGGCTGAGAAGGGACTTTCCCACTGAAGGAGGGGGTCACAGGTTCCGGAAATTTTAACTTCAGTTTCACATAGTCGTTGGAGGGAGTGCGTTACACAGCTCTTCACGAGGATTCAAACTGTGCGTGCTTTTGTCATCTGCATTGGATCTGAGAGGGCAGGGGGAGCGCAGCTTGACTCAGAGACACAGGCTGGAGCCCATGTGCTCAGGGAGCTTTGGGGGCGGCAGAATCACTCTGTCTCTCTGTCTCTCTCTCTGTGTCTGTCTGTCTCTTTCTCTCACACACACAAACACACACACACGCACACACTCGCACACACGCTACAGTTGGCTCATCCTCTCCCGGTTAGAACGTCAAAAACCCAATAGATATTTCATATAAACTAAAAATTAAATTAAAAAAATTTTAAATGCACTGGGAAACCTATAAAAAACCCAGTGGATGTTTCCACTTTCCCTCCTCATTGAATTCCTCCAACTGGGTGTGTCCAGAGGACCCGCAGCCCACACGTGAGAATCAGCGTGTGCAGCGCCCCCGGCGTCGCATCGCATCAGGGAAGACAGGCTTCAGACGGGAATACAGAGTCAGCATTTGCAAGCAATCTCTGGGCACCTTCCACTGGCCGTGAAGTTTTCTCAGAGTTACCTCACCACTGATAAATAATTGGGCTGATAAGGAACAATGATGGTTTCCCTCAGTTTAACCAAGATTAAAAGCAGCTCTTGGGCTTCCCTGGTGGCGCAGTGGTTGAGACCGCCTGCCGATGCAGGGGACGCGGGTTCGTGGCCCGGTCGGGGAGGATCCCACATGCCGCGGAGCGGCTGGGCCCGTGAGCCATGGCCGCTGAGCCTGCGCGTCCGGAGCCTGTGCTCTGCAACGGGAAAGGCCACAACAGTGAGAGGCCCGCCTACCGCAAAAAAAAAAAAAAAACAAAACAAAAAAAACAGCTCTTTACTGTCGCAAAACCCACACACATTTTAAGGAACTGAAAAATGTCCAGAAAGATTTTCTCTTGGTCTGTGTTTTGCAGCGCGTGTATCTGAACGTCTGTTCCTCTAAGGGGCCTAGAAGCAGGATTTCTGGACTGACCTGCAGCAGGAAGGCTGAGAACCAACCTCAGGGCCTGGGCTCAGCCTGATTTTGCAGACCAGTTTCTGACCGTGTGCAATGAGATGTGTTTAAATCCAGTATAATTCCATCACTGATGTCAACCATGCGCAGCAAACAAAAGAAAAGGGGAAACCATGATTTTGTCCAGAAGCCTGTCCGAGACTGGCCTTGATTAGACCTTTGGTTGCCATACTGAAATAGCAAAATGGCCATTCCATGAGGAGAAAAACATTTCCTTGGTCAAATTTGAACTGTTCACGGATTCCGATTCACCTACGACAGGGCCCGTGGCCACGAGCAGACACTAGGATAAGGCATTGTACACGCTTAGGGCAGCCCAGGGAAGTGGGTATGGTCATTCCCCATCCTTAATGCCGCCTCGAAAGCCCAGCAGCCTCCTCTGGTACAGGTGTGTGTGTCCCCACCATCAGGGGCCCTGCTTTCTGACTCCACCTCTTGTCTCTCCAAAGTCGTTTCTCAGGGAAGCATTAGGGAAATTCCAAACTTCTCCAGATGTGGTGGCGATTTTTCCATTATCTCTCTTTGCACGATTCTCCTTGAAGGAAGAGTTCAGCCTTGATTCCTTGCTTGGATCACGCCTGATTTAATCCTGGGTTAACCTGGGGAGGAAGGCTGAAATACAGCCTCCTTGAGAGAAAACGTGGACTCCCTTTTTGACAGAAGCAGCATTTGAATGAAGACACTTAAGCCCCTGTGACGACGTCCTGGGAGAAGCAGCCACGTGGGGGAGGAGCTGGGGCCCAGAACCACCACCTTCTCACGGTGCCACCTCCACCCGAGACCTCCAGCTCTCTCCCCGGGAGTGACGTCAACCCCTGGACAGATAAGGTATGCGATGTTCCTGGCTCACAGGAAACAATCAATAAATGGTGAGTTTTATCATCCTCTGTTTTTAAATATTGGAGGCAGCGGTATGTTCTGGTTACTTGACTTTGGGGGGTTAAGTTTGTTTTAACCAGAAAAGTTCTAGTTGTTTCCCTCGTCCACATGGAAGATTTCTAAAACGTATGCCGACACTTATTTTCCTGCAGCAGAAATGCACACAGTTGAATTTTTCCATGATGATTAAGGATCTCGCTGTGCCCTGGGCGGCAATTCCAAGAGCGAAGTCTTCTCAGCGTTCGGCTCTGAGATGCAGATGTGGAAAGCTGCGCAGACCCAGCCGTGTGCATCTAAGTTGGCGTTTGTTTTCAATCAATCTCTGGTATCGGAGCCCATCCCTGGGGTTTGCCTTCCGCTTATCAAAGCAGACTGGGAATTCTGTCGGGGCTGGCGGTGCTCCCCGTGGAAGGTTGGCTTCTAGTGAGCCCAAGTTTTGTTTACTTCTCATTTGGGATGCACATTCGACTTTCCCAAGCAGAGGAAAGTCGGGTCAATGGCAGACGTCCAATTTCAGCTGAACCCAAGACCAGGCTGGACCTTTGTAATCAGACCGAAGTCAGAACTCTGTACAGTCATCTGTCTCCACAGATCTACGTGTAACACTGAGCACTTTCTAAGGAAGAGGGAAGCACAGAGGTGGGAGGTGGGAAGGGAGCCCATGTTGTTCTTATTAAGCCCTTAGGAGGGTTTAGAGGGGATCAGTCACAAATTCTAGGGAAGGAGAAACACATTTACTTTGGCCCCAGACAGTGAAGTTCAGAGGGGAGGAGACGTGGTCTGAAGCAGGGTGAGTGGCTGCTGTGCATCCCATACCCGATGAAGCTCAGTGACAGCCACCTCGGGCCCCCTGGACGTCACTGGACTTCACCAGACGGCAGACTGATGAGTTAAGTGTAAATGAGAAACATACGGATTACGTTTCCCTGAGAAAATAGATCACTTGAATAATGAAGGGCCAAAGTGCTCGGGAAAATGCATTATGGATTTTGTCGAGGCCAGAAAGGATGTCGACTCTTCAGATATTCTCTAAATGCCAAAAGTGAGCAAGCATTTACAGGCAAGCGCTCTCCGGGGGTGCGTAGGGCATCTGATCCTGCAAACCTCCCGCTCGGGAACTTGACCAAAAAGATGGGCATCCCTGCGTCTTCAAAGGCCCGGAAAGTGGGTTTTGCGAACGTTGAAAAGAATACACACAGATGAGACAATGATGCCGACCTTGGCCCAACAGGGGACTTGGAGCTGACCTCAGAGTCTTTGGTGAGAAAGCCATTCCCACCCCACTTGTTTTTTTCATTTTCTGAGTTGAAAACTATCAAATGCGAGAATCAGTGCAAAGGTTTGTTGTGTGATTTTGGCAATAAACAAACAAGCGGACAAAAATGCTTAAGTGCGTGGCTGTAAATGGATTCTGCTTGAATCAGGCCATGTTTTCTAACAGTGGTTGTGCAGATGGGTGAGAGAGACGCAGAGAGGGGCTCTGCGCAACCAGGTGGCCGGGTGACAGACTGCTGGCAGAGCCCAGGGCCTGCGCCCCCCATCTACCCCCTCACTGGGCCCACACCACCTCCCGGACCAGGGCTCCGAGCAGCAAGGAAAGGCTTACTCTCTACCCACAGCCCTTCAGCATCTTCCAAGCAATGAGTCACCCACATCTTTGAAGATGGAGTAGGAAAGTATGAAAATCTGGGAGGACACAGCAGGTGGGCAGGAGAGCTCCGGGCACCGTCAGCCCGCCTTTCAGCCTCCACGTCCCCAAACCCACCCAGGCGGGTTCTTTGTAGTTATTGCCTTGGTTCCCCCAAAAGTCTGATTTCTCTCCCTCTCTCTCTCTTCCTCTTCCTCCCTCTTTGTCGCTCTCTGTCTCTATCTCTATCTGTATCTCTCTCTATCTCTGTCTGTATCCCTGTCTCTCTCTGTCTGCATCTCTATTTTTGTCTCTGTCTCTCTCTCTCTTTATCCCTGTCTCTCTATGTCTCTATCTCTCACCACTTCTCTCTGAGCCCCTGCGTCTCTCTGTCTCCCCATCCCACTCGTCTCTCCAGGTGTTCTCTTCTCCTGAGAATGTCTTCCTCTTTCTCCGAGTCCCTGTCCCTAAGTCTGCTTCTCTGTTTTTTCCTGCTTCCATCTCTGGCTCAGCCGCCCTCCATCTGGAGCCTCTAGAGGGGCCACTGGGAGAAGGGCTGCCCTCATTCCTCCTTGTTTTCCTCTGTTTGACAGGATCCCCGTGAGTGAGACACACGTGCCCCTCCCCAGGGGAAACCAGCTTTGTCACAAGCCACAGGGACCTCTCAGCAGGTCCCCGAGCCTCCCTTCTCAATTGGCTCAGAAATTGGGCTGGGACGAGGGTGGCATTCGTTAGCCCCAAAGGCCCCTGAGTCCTTATACCCCGAAGTCTTGACCTCACACCCCCAACTGCTCCTGGGCCCCCCACCGAAGTTTGCAACCTCTCTTCCCCCCGTGTGCCCTCTTTCTATCTTGTGGCAACCGTTACTTTGTTCACTGATAACCAGTTCCCTCTGCTTCCCACACAGTTGAGATCGGGCCTCGGTCTTCTGTTGTCTGATAAAAGTGAAAAAGGGGACAGGTGCTCTGGAGGGTCACCCAGACCTCAGGGGATTTCTGTGCAAGAGAAGGAAACCTGTCTGATTTGAAGGCCCTGAGATCAGCGGGCTGTTTGTTACCACAGCATAACCTGTCCCATCCTGACAGATACATGTTCCTCGCCCATCTCACTCCACCCATGTTTCTGTGTCTCAGCCTTGGGGTCATGTTTTTAATCCCACATCTCCACTTACTGTCCTTTTCTTCCTCCCCCACCCAGCTCACCTGGGTTCCTTCTATATTTTGTCCTTTATCACGGACCTGGACTTTTATTGATATCTACAGCTCACAGAAATAGATTGGCTTGTATTTTCAGCAAAGATGAGAGAAGATGGTTTGAAGAAGGGAATATTCCACACAGATATGAAAGAAATGCCTTAAGCCCAATGGTCTGAAATGCTTTAAGTGCAGAACAAATACAGGGAAGGAATGTGCATTTGATCATCTCAGGACTCAGAAGGGAAGGGTGTTTCCAACGGCTTAATAAGTCTGAAATGAAAGTCCACGTCAGAGAAGAATGGACAGACTTCTTTGCACAAATTGGAAAGAAACAGCCAAGCCACGTGTGGCCTTGAACCCTTGAGCCCCTCAGCATTAAGGATAGAAACAGGTGAGAGCACGGTAGCATCACAGGGGTTATTTGGAAGGTCAGCTCTTCCCATCAAAAATTGCACAGCTCAGAGGCAAGTGAGAAATTACCAGGAAAAAAACCCCACACACCTCCCACCCCACCCTCCCTCTCAATGCAATAACCTTAAAGTCCCAGCAGGACACAAACCACATGTTGCTGCTGTGGATAAATTCTGAGAAGCGTCTGAGGGTAAGTGTTTAATTATACTTAGCAAGGCTGCACCTTTCACTCTCAAGACAGGAAATCCCCACGGATTAAGTGCATTCAGCCTCGAAAGTCCTGCCGGGAGCCTCTCAGGACAGTGGGAACGAGTTCACATCATTCATTTCAGGGCAACAGGAGGGTCTGAATCCAAAGACCTTATGACGTGGTTCCACGCAGTCAGGGGCCAGGTGGACACCCCCTCCGCTGTCCTCAGGGACACTAAATAAAATAATTAAATCTGTTCCAGGCCAAGCCCCCCGGCATCAACCTGGGAGAGTGTAAGGCAACTCGGTAAATGAGACGGACTGGGCCAAGCTTTCTCCTGATGCCCTGAGATCATCTCTGGAATAACCTCTGGTCTCCGAGTGAGAGGGAGGCGGTAGCAACGTGGGTCCAGCCCCAGGCAGAGTCGGAGAAGACAGAATGAGGCATCCCAGCTTCTTTTTAACGCCTGCTTCCTGTGTCGGATGCAGCATCTCATACGTTCCTTTAAGGTTTATTAAATATCAAAACATTTCGTGACTAAAAACCTATATGAACTGTTAGATGTTATCTGACTCCCCCTCTTTGAGAATCACTGAGCTGGAATTTGTAGCTCCTTTTTATTAATGGTTTTTACCCTACCTCTTTTCAACGCATATCCATCCATCCTAGACCCGTTTATTCATTCAGCAAGTATTTGTCAAGGACCTATTGCCCACTAAGCTGGGTACTGGTAGGAGGGAGGTAAAGTAGAATAAACCATGGTCCTTGCTCTGGAGGAAGATGAACAGACAGCTTTAATAGACTGCAGCACTTCCAAGGTGAAGCGCATGCTGGGTGAGAGTCAGGGGCCCACTTATCCCAAAGGTGAGGGGTGGGCTGTCAGGGAAGATTTCCCCTCTCTCCACCTCCCAACCAGACCCACCTACCAACCCTTCATTCGGATGAAGATAAAAATCACAGAGTCCCACAAAATCATTGAATCTTAAGCATCTTGATTGTTTAGTCCAGTTTTAGCCAAATTCACGATGCAGAAAATTGAGGTCAGTGAAGATCGGCTGCTTGTCCTGGGTCACCGTTGCTCAGTGACAGAAGACGGACAACTGAGAGCTGGTCCCAAACACCAACAAGAGAGCTCCCCCTTGCAGGTCCCCATTTCTGCAAAACGAGCCACCCCGAAACAGCAGTCCTGGATTTAGTCCCGAGTCTGCCCTGGGCCTGGCAAGGACGGTTCACCCTGATCCACAGGCTTCAGCTGGGGTGACTCAAGGCACCTGGAAGACGTGCCCTCACCGTTGGCCGGTACCCACCCGCACCCACCCTCCCCTCGCCTCCACAGGGCTCCTGGGGCTTCCTCACAGCATGGCCACAGAGTTCCTAAAGCATTCCGAGAGATGCAAGGGGAAGCTGCCGATTCCCTAAGACCTGGTCCTAGAGACTGGCACAGTCCATCTCCTGCTGCATCTGTTCTTCCAAACTTCAAGGCGGTGGGGTAGGCAGGGGGAGACAGAGACCCTGCCTCTCGGTGGGTAGAAAGGCAAAGAATTTTGGACCATCTCCTAATTCGCTCCATCTGCCTAAGTTAGTTTGCATTTTCATAGACTTCAAAGACTCAGTTAAAAGAAATAAAAGCGAAGTGCAAAAATAATGGGGGTAGCTGGTCAGGGGCCTCTGGTGTGCAGGCTGCCGTCAGCTCCTCTGAGGGGCTTCGAGGCACCAGCTGCTGGTGAAGGCAAAAGTGGAGAGACTGAAAAAGATGGAATTTTCCAGTCAATGACGTGACCCTCAGAGCCACGGTGCCCACACTTTACTGCATGTTACAATAACCTGGACCCCTCATGAAAATACAAATTCCCAGCACCATCTCAGATCAATTAAATTGCAATTCCCACAGGTGTTCAGGGAGCTATTTTTAAGCAAGTCCCCAGACAATGAGGAGGCAGCTCTTGGGTCACTACCTGTTTGCAAATTCAGACTCAAGACCCTGTTCTCAGGACCACTGGCTCTTGGTTGAGGCAGAGCCCTGCATATTTTTATAGATGTTTTTAAGTGATGAGACTGAAGTCCACTCACCGCCCCCCTCATTATGAATTCCACTTTGGCTGTGAAAAGTAGTCTGAAGATAAGACAACAAACTGAGGGAAAAGTACGGCTGTTTCTGGGCCAAGAGCTCAGCCCTGGGAAATACCCAGACCACTGAGGCCGGAGGATGGGGTCGGAGAGACCCGGCTTCCGCTTGGGCTTCAGCACCACTCTCTGAGATCCATTCACGCTGCTGCACACGTCAACGATTCATTCTCTTCTATTGCTGAGTGTGTTCCGTGGTCTGGATAGACAACAGTTTGCTTATCCATCCACCTGTGGGTGGGGTTGAGGATACAAATAGGGCCAAGAGAAAGACCCTCTGGACCAATAGAAGAACAGAGAACACACCTCATTATGGAGCAAACATCAACAGATTTACATGCAGGTAAGGTGGCCTGAAGATGACTACAAAGTTAGGGGGAAACCCAACATATTTCTGTAGCAAAAGAGAAGAAAGATCAATCAATGTCTCTTCTCTTCCAGCTCCGTGCCACATCTCCTGTGAGGGAGCCTGGCGCTAATTCCTGAGTCCGTCCACGCGGCCAGAGAGACACCTTTACGTTGTAAGCCTGGAGCCTGGGCTCGGTCCTGGAGAGACGGACCTGTATTCCAAACAGAGCAAGGACACAGCTGCACTGCGTCTCGCAGAAAACACTCTGAGAAAATGACTCTCATTTACCCTTACAGTGAGCACTTGCGTCGTTTCCTGTTTTGGCTACTTCGAACAAAGCTGCAAAGAGCAGTCACATCCTGGACACAACGTGTCTCTGGAGAAACTTGACTCAGGAGGGGAAAGGCTGGGCCGGACCATCGATAGGTATATGTTTAGCTTTTAAAGGAACTGCCCGAATGTCTCCCAGAGCACTGGACCGTTTTACATCCCCACCAGCAAGTTGCTCCTCATCTTCCCCAACACTTGGCACGCTCACTGTTTTTAATCGCAGCCAATGCCATGAGCGCGGTGGTGTCTTATTGTCCATTTCATTCATCTTTCCCTGATACAGATTATGTTGAGCATCACTTCATGTGTTTTGCCAGATGTTCGGGTAGCTTCTTTTGTAAGCATCTGAACCTTTGGCCCAGCTTTTCACTGGGTTGTTTGTAATCGAGTTGTACGGGTTCTCAATACAGTGTCCCTACAGATCCTTCAATGTTTCCTCCCAGTCTGAGGCTTGCTTCTTCATGTTCTTACGATACCTTCGAAAAAGCAAAAATTTTAATTTTGATGAACTCCAATTAACAAGAAGTAAAACTGATCTCAGACTTCTGGCTCCAGAACAAATTCCAGAACTGGGAGAGAAAATGTTTTTGTTGGTTTAAGCCACCAAGTGTGTGGAGATTTTTACAGCAGCCCCAGGAAGCTAATACTCCCATTACGCTGTTTGGGGCCTGTCCTTTGCACAGGTGGTTCAGGGGTTAGGCTGAGACCTGTGTGGATTTACACATAGAATTAGGGGGTCCCCTCCGGGATTCTCTGCGCCCTTCTCCTAGCTCCTCTGGCAAGCAGGATGGAGTTTCTATTAACGTTCTCAGCATCCCACGATGGGGACCAGTGGTTGTGTGCAATCATCTCTCCAAGTTTGAGCCGGTTCCACAATCTGCCTGCTTTGTGTGCTCTTCACAGCCCTCAGATAGTTGTTTTTGTGGTTTTCCCAGAGTTTTGAGTTGTAGTTAGTGAGTGGGAAGGGTTGGTGGGCTTCTCTGCACAGGGGAACGAGACCGGGGCCCACATCAGGAGCCAGAGCTGGGACAGGAGAGAGCCTACTCGGGACACACGCGGTTTTGGTGGCTCAGCTCCGAGGCCCGTCTGCATATTCTCAGCCTTGGGGTGGGGTGTAAAGCAGGTGGGCAAAATCTCAGATTCACAGGTGAGCCCTTTGCTGCTTGCATCGATATGCAGTGTACAAAATCAATTCTGCCCCCAATCAACTCACCTGGCATTCCCCGTGGTGAGAAGTGGCTACAGGAAACGGTCTAGAAGCAGAGAAGAGGGACAGGTAAATTCTTACAGCGTTTGAGTGGTTGGGGAGGATCCCTAGTGAGGTGACATGGGAGCTGAGCTCGAAGGACGTTCAGATTTAACAAATGGAGGGTCAGCCAGGGCGTCCCAGGCAGAGCGAACGCTGTGAGCCAGGCTCCGGGTGGGAGGGTCCAGGCTCGGGGGACGAGACCAGGGTCAGGCAGGGCCACACGGACCCCAGAAGGTGGCAGCAAGAGACATGGAGGTAGGGACCTGATGGGGCCCAGTCACAGCAAGGTCCCATCCGAGGCAGGGACCGGTGTGGTCCCCCAATGGTGCCAGCCCCCCTTTTCCTTCCATGCTTGGGTCAGAAGGGCAGGACGCAAGCCCGGCTCTGTCGTGACAGAAATAAAGGGAATTTTCCAGGGACAGAGCTCCGGTCATTCCTGTCTCGCCCTTCCCGCCTTCCGTTTCCTATTTCCCAAGTCTTTCAGCTGCATAAGCTGGGGCAGGAGTTCCCACACATGGTAATTCATCCCTCAGGGAAAATGTTTCCCTGTGACGAAGAGAAAATGGCATGTGAGGGGCCCAAGCGTCAGCCCGTGTTTCAAAATAACAGTAAAAACTGTTTGCAGGCATCCACCCAAGGCCAAGACAAGCCTCGAGCCTGGGGCGATTCACGGTCTCAGGGTGAACGCCCAGCTGTGCACCCCTAGGCTTATTCTCAGGCACGGTCTCCCATGGGATGGCGTCACCAGTGTGTCCATAAAAGTAATAACAGCTCACAACACGCGGCCATACCTTCTGGTATACACATACTTGCATATTTATAATATATATGTATACAATAAATGCATACTTACACTTGGAGAATATATAAATTGTTTCCTCTGTTCCTTAGGAGATGTTTTTATCAGTGATGGCAAAAGGCATTTTCAATTCTGAATTAAATGTACTTATTTCTTAGAAAACTCTTACAGGCTTTGACATGAGTTTGCTGCTGGTGATCCGTTTGTTCTCGGTTGGCTTTTAGTTCATAAGTTCACTCGTTCATTTCAATTATTCATGAACAACAAACTTCTTGGCTTCCTTAATTAAGTCTTAGTCTATCAAAAGCCATCCAGGTGGTTTCAATATAGACACGGGGTAAGGAAGACTCTCTGTGACCTTGGTAATGGACGTCCGGGGATTCTGAAGAGGCACATCGGTCTCCGGCAGGACAGTGAATACAGACGTAGTGGGTGGAGTCCTGTTGATGCTGCCCCCTCCCCAGTTGTAAAGTTGATTTCAGTATCTCAGCCTTTCTTTCTTTCTTTTCTACAGCGGTGGGATGGGAAGGAGAGATGGAGGCTGAGGGCGTGGCCAGGGCCAGTCCCCTCTGCCTCAGCTGTGAGTCTGGGAAGGTCAGACACACGGCAAAGATCCCAGCTCCTCACATCCAGCGTTTAACTGTATCTGAAAGTCGGCAAAGTGCCAGGGTCCAGTGTAACTCTGCTAAGGAAGAAGTACAGAGCATGAAAGATGAGGATGTCTGGACCTGAGGATACACCTCGGACCTGACAATATGTGGAAACTTTTTATTGGTTCCATACACAGAGTTGTCACGGCTCTATCAGGTGAATGATTAGAGAAGACAGACACATCACACAGAGAGAACGGATGTACAGAGTGGTCCAAGTCTCTCCCGCCACCTTGCTCCCATGTTGGTATTTCCTTCGGTGGGCCTTAATTAATCAAACTGAAAGAGTATGTGTTTTGTTTCTCTGCTAAACTAAGTGAAATGATTACTGACATGATTATAGTTCCCAAAAGGCTTCTCATAGTGGACCTTTCTAAACTGATATGTATGAAAGGAAATCTGGTTGGTTTGCTCTTAAAATGTTTATATGCCCTTAGTGAACTCTGCTTGCTTTATTACGATTTTTGTTTGTTTCCAAAGAATGCTTAGGGCCCTGGATAAGAAGGGGCAATAGAATAAGAGCAGGAAAGTAAGTTGTGGCCTCCTGGGCTCACAACTTGCTGATCACTTCTCACTGAAGCCCTCTCAGGGACCTGAGACTCGATCATTTGGGTCGAAGTCTTCTTAATGGTTTGTGACAGTTGGAAATAATAGGAACTCCCCTTGAAATTCTAATTCACTGGTTGAGACATTAGTCCCTACATTTTGTTGCCACCGTTGGAATCCACCTTCCTCTCTTCCCACGTGGGCAACCTCTCCCCAGCAAAGACAGAATGACCGGAGCCCAATATTCAGAACGCTTCATTTAGCAGAGAGAAGATGTGGGTGGGAGCAGAAGGTGAGAGCAGGAGTTCCTGCTCCAGGGCACTTAACGTTTTCTAGAGGGGCTGCATCCATTCACGCCAACAGCAAACGTGTAGGAAACACCAGTGTGTACGGTGGACCACGGCGCTGGGAAGCAAGCCCGTGCCTTAGGTTGTAGCCATGTAGACAGACACGGAGGGCCCCAGCCACATGGAGGCGTGGAGTAAGTGCAGGGCTTGTCCAGGGGAAGCAGAGACTAGCTCTGCCAGGAGACTTGCACCATATCAAATCAGGCAACAGGTTTCTTTTTTTTAATCCTCTACATTTCAGACTGCATGAGCAACCAGCTGGAAAACGCAGGATAAGCCTCTGGTCCCACCCAGGCAGAGTTAATCCGAGGGTCTCCCCCTCTTGGCACTTTGTTCTTTTCGTTCAGCAGAGCCCTATTGCATCGTGTAACAGGAAGCGGGGCCGTCTGCTCCCTGTTCCCGCCCCACAGGACCGAACTCCTGCTTGGGCTGTAACGCCCGCCTCTGGGCGTGAAATGAACCAGCCAGTGAACGAGCGCTGCCTGTTTCCTGGGTGTTTCTCTCTGAGCACAAGTGTGGAAGGAGCTTGTTTAAATCAGTGCCTTCCCTCCATCCCCACCCTCACTCCCGATCTAGAAGCTCAGAGGCTCAGTCTGAGTCTTGTGCCTCTTTGTCTCCTAGTAGTGATTTACTACAAGAGAGCAAGGCCCTGCGAGGTCATTTGTAAATTTTGGCAACTTGATTGACAGGTGGAACACGTCAGGATGCTACTCGGACACCCAGTGGGAAACAAACAGAAGATGTATATAAAATGGGAGCTTGAAATAAGTGTTTGAATATCTGTATGAATATAGATTTCTCTAAAACTGTTTACATTATTCAAGATGAGCTAAAGGGGATCCTTTGAGGCATTAGTTTTTTGAGTTTTTCCCAAACATTTCTATGTTCCCTTTTCTTTTCATCGAGGCATTAGTTTCCCACCTTTGGAACAAGATTAAAAAGCCCTGGTGGTCCTGCTTCTTTCTGTATGTACAGAACAAACAGCGACTCATTGTGTGGCTTACGTGTCCGGACAAAATTTGAAGAGAGATCAGGTAGGGCCGTGTGTGTGTGCGCGTGCGCACTCCATCTGTATGTATTTGTGGGCCAATTCAGACAATTAACATTCTTTCTCCTGCTATAAAAAATGAATATTACTTATATCTTTAACCATTTACTTCCCAGAAAGGCTAAAGATAAAGAAAATAAACTCTTTGCTAAGACTCTGTTGGTGGGGTGTGTTGGGAGATGTAAATTAGCCTTCTTCACTTCATCCTTTGGAGAATATAATTAATAAAACTGAGATTATTGTAATAAAGAATTATCCCTCTGATTTCTCCTACTATTTGAACTACATCAAATAATCCATAGTTTGGGGCTTCGTGGTTATTTTCGTTGCATTTGTTTCTTCATAAGTATATTGTTTTGCTAATATTTTGACATATTTGTTTTTGTAGACGCTAGTTTGTCTTTGCTCACTATTCTGAACGATCCATTTAAGTGACACTGATGGTGACAAGGATAACGTTGGTAATAGTAAGAGCCAGGCAAGGTGTCACACCTGGAGATGACAAGTATCTGACGTGGGTTTTATTATTCTCCGTTTTACAGAGGGGGAAGAGCAACTCCAAGAAGCTTAATGATATTCTCAAAGTCACCTAAAAAGCTGGGTTCCATCCTGAACTGCCACTGTCCTCACTTCATCTAGTGGGGCTGAGAAAACTCATCCACATCCCATGGTTTCAACTTCTACAAAATTATGCTGGTGACTTCAGCCTGGGTAACTCTGCAAACTACAGACATGTATATCCAACAACGGCCAACTGGATGTCTCCTCCTGCTTATGGCAAAGCTCTTGGTTCGTCACCAACACGATGACTTTTCCTTCTGTAATCTCTGTTTACTCACATCTCCACCTTAATCCCAGGGACAAAGATTGTCAGATTCAGAAAATATATATATTTATAAGTTTGCATCAAATATTGCATGGGACATCCTTAGACTAAAAAACATACATTCCTTGTTTATCTTAAATGCAGGCGTCACTGGGTGTCTTCCATCTGACCCGACAGCTCCACTGGAGTGCCCACCTTGAATTCTCCCTCATCCTCACGTCCTCAGCGTCAATCAACCCCTGCTGATCTTACCTCCTGGATGTTTCTCGAAAACACCTCCTCCTGTCTGTCTTCACTCCTACAGCTGCCGCCCCAGTTCAGGCCCCACCATCGCCAGTGTGGACGATCGTCTCCAACATGTTTTTCCTGCTTCTTATGCCGCTGGTTCCTCCACACTTCTGCCAGAAAGGCCCTTCCCCATCACAGAGCGACTGAGCCAGGCCCTTTATCGAAAGCTCTTCAGTGCCTGCCCCCCGACCCCCGACCCCTGCAGCTGCACACACATTAGTCACCCAGTTTCAAAAACAGACGACAACACGGCCAGGACCCAGTCCAATTCAGTCAGGACCTTTTGTCGTGGGACCTGCACACTGATCCATCTGTAAAGCTCCCTGGGGTGACTCTAATGTGGAACAGATCTGGTGCTGTACAGACCCCTCCATCCCCGGGCCTGAAGCCGCCACCAGCCCCTGCCCTGGCTGCCCACCAGAGTTTACACCGCAGGACAGGCTTAACTCTGGTTCTTCCAACTCACGGGCTGGTCCTCCTCCCCATTCCCTTTCCCTCTGCCTGGAACGTCCCACCTTCCTCGGGCCTCCTAACTTTCATTCAGGTATAAAACTCAGCTCAGAGGTCCTTTCCTCTATGAAAACCTTCCATGCCACGGACTCCACCACCTGCCCTCGGATCAGCTCAGGAGAAACCCTTGTTCTGTGCCATCCACACACTCTGCTCCCAGCCTGGCCTACCTTTGGCACCAGTGTCTGTGTCTTTGCTCGTTTCCGTGTGTCCGGGACCAGGCGTTGCCTGACAATGTATTAGAGTGAATGAATGAACAAACAAACAGCATGGCAGAGCCGGGATTCTAACCCAGTTTCTTTAACCTCAAAACCTGGGCATCCTCAGACAATGTAGTAAAAGGTGGTTTACCTTCTAATGAGCTGGGGTTCCACACTTTTATCTACAATAGAGAACACGGATGGCTTTCAGAAGCATGACCCCGAAGCCAGTCCCCGGACACACCAGGCCCCTTCCCGCCTTCACACCGACGCACGCACAGTTTGCTCTCAGCCACAGATGCCCTTCTCTCTGCCCTCCCTACAGATGTCCCAGGCATCCTTCAGCATTCAGCCAAAATACTGTCTTCTTGGGGAAGAGTTTGAGGTTTCCCCACCCCTCTAAACCGTCACCAGTCCCGTGCTCTCTATTTCAGTAACGTTTTGTACACACTTTAACCGCAGTCCTGATCGTTTGGGACGGAGATTGTTCAAAGGTCTGTCTCCCCACTGGACCAGTACCTCTCCGGGGTCTTGTACAACTTTTACACAAAGCACAACGTGGGTGCCCAGTAGATTTTTGTTTCTAAATTATTATCTTCCATAGAATTTTGTTAAAGAAATTTCTACTATTTTAATTCTTTGAAAAATTAGTCAGGTTACCCCATTCCATGAGACCGTTAAACGACTAAGAATTTATAGTACTTTGATCTCTGCTTTTTTTACTTTAAGCAGTTTTAACTGTTTGGTCAGAGATTCTTTCACCTCCAGTGAAAGTGGTAAGAACTTCCTATAAAGGAGCCTCTGCAGCCCGCCACCTGCCCACCTGTGACCAGTTGCAACTGGACTGGACGAAGCTAGGATAACAGTTTTTGTCCTGCAAAACGGGATCCCCCAGTGGTCCGGCCACGGTTAATTTCACACAGGCCGAGAAGCATGCGGCAGAGACCGGAGTCAGGAAGGAGCCAGCACACCTCCCTGCCCCTCTTTGATGTGCAGCCTTGGCTCTGCTCCGCCCCTACCCGGATGGGAGCCGCAGCTGGCCACCACGTGCAGCGGCCAGTGGGGGGTGGGGGAGCCCGCCGTCCCCGGAGCCAAGTGAGGATCCCACACCCAGTGGAAAATCCACATCCTCGGTCTGATCAGCGGGCAGCCCCGGCATCGGAGCAGTAAGTCAGCCCCAGGTAAACGCAAAATTCTGGGTTTGAATCCTCGCTCTGCCACCTGTTAGCAATGATCCCGAGCAAGTTCCCGGGTTCTCTTGGAGGGGAGCTGCACCACAGAGTCAATTCCTGTGGCTCGAGGGTTGCAGTGAGGACATAGGACTGAGCTACACGGAAAATTCCCGCGAGACAAAATCCCACAGGCACCGACCAAGTTAGCAGCCCGCCCGCTACCTGCTCTTCCCGCAGGAATGAGGAAAACAACACGCAATTAACGAAGGCCTCTTCCACATCAGGTGCCCCACAAGCAGCTTCCTGCTCCCCTCCGCATCTGAGAGCAATTACCCCCCCCCAACCCCTGAGCAGAGTTTGCCAGGACAGAGAGGCCCCGAGGAGGCCTGGGAAGTGGGACCCTCAGGGCGCCTGGCTGCCGCCGCAACCCCCACCCCTCACCCCAGCCCTGCACATCCAGACCAACAGCAGGACGTTCAGCCACAACCCCCAACATCAAACGAGTCCCTCCGGCCTTTGTGCTAAGTGACTTCAGGAGCCCGGACGTTTCTGGAAGAGAATCTTCTGACCCGTCCTTTCCAGGTTCTGACTCGCCTGGCGATTGTCTGGGTAATGCACGGCCCTTAAAGGCAGGGCGGGAGTTGCATCTGGGGCACAGGGACGGGTCAGGCCTGGGCAAAGCAGCGTGAAGGGACGGCCTCTTCCACCCCTTCCCCATCTCTCGGCAACAGGGTCTCCCGCATGGCAACTGCTGCCACAGCATTGGAAATACTGGTCCTTCGCAATCCTCGGGGTCCCCGGCGAGAGTGAAATCCAGGCCTTTCAACACAGGATATTCTCGCTAATCTCTAGGCCTAATCCACTTAGAGCGTCGCTTTTAAGTCCCATTTGCAGCTACACAGAGGCCGGGACTATGGCAGATAAGCCCTTCCCACTTGGAGGGGCTCAT
Source organism: Monodon monoceros (assembly GCF_005190385.1). Taxonomy (NCBI): domain Eukaryota; kingdom Metazoa; phylum Chordata; class Mammalia; order Artiodactyla; family Monodontidae; genus Monodon; species Monodon monoceros. The sequence continues at coordinate 58,109,107 of NW_021703765.1, read as the reverse complement.
CCGCACCAGCCCAGGGCCGACTCCTCCAAGGCTCACCGTTGCACCACTTGTCATGTTGTGATTTATGTTTTATCACTGGGCGGGGTGGGATGCAGCCCAGAGAACTGCAACCCTGGGAGGTGGGGTCCTCCGGCTTTCCTGCCAGCCCCCGGGAACCAGGGGGCACTAAAGTGCTGCTGGCCACCATGGCTCCATCAGGAACAGCTCAGAGGCCCTGCAGGCGACAGAAGAAAGTACTAGTGAGGGCGTTCTGGTCCTTTCCCACTGACGAGGATCCAAGAGTGTCTCAGGCTGACTGGGGCACATGGGCAGAAAATAACGACCACACTCTAAAAACAAATAGATGGCCCTGGGCTGCGAGTTTCGGCCAGATGTTCATTCAGGCACAGAAGGCAAACAATACTCTCCGCACAGCCCTTCCGGACAGGCCCAGGCCCGGTCCCCCTGCGGCCAGACAGGGCCGCCAAAAGATAACTTGACAAATAAATAAAAGGAAAATAAACCTCCAGAGTTATTATTTCCAAAGACATAATAGAACACGGACAACGGAGACATTAACTCACAGGGAAGAGAGATGGATATTTAAGTCATTTCCTCTCTGTCCCACCTGACTTTTAAATTGCTCTCCACTTTATTTTAAGAACTTGAGTAGTTTTAAGAAAACGTAATTAATATTTCAGACACTTCAAGTGAACGGAGGGCTTGGCTTCCCTTCTAAGGATGTGAGAGTTGGTGTCAACACTTCTTTTCCCAATTTCCCTTTCCTTTGCAAAAATAAAGTACACGCGCGTTTGCGTTTGTGCTTGTGCATGTCTGTGCATGCAGCTGTGTATCTTTTCTCCTACCATGAAGTCTGTAAATTGCTGGCCTTACTCCATCTCTTGAAATGAAGCAGAAAGGCCAATGTGTCATCACCATGTACAGTGTTGGGTCTACATGCAAACACGTCCTGCTTTACACACAACACAGATGTCGCTACAGCTGCTGTGTGATGCTGAGAAAGACTTTAACCTCTCTGGGTCCCTGTTTCCTCATCCACAAAACAAGCCCATTGCAGGAGACCATCTTGAAATCTGCTCACCTATGGAGTTCTATGAGGCTGGAAAAGTGCTGATTTACCAAACAGTTACAGTCAGGGTTCATTTCCAAAGAATTCGCAGTCACGGCCACATCCCAGCACTTGTATGGGTTGATGATTCAATCTCCCAAAACTCCACTCACACTTATGTTTTTAGGAGCATGTGGACGGCAGAACCTCGTGAGAATCATCTAGACTCCCCAGAAGAAGAAAGTCAGATCAATCAACATTTTAAATGGAGGTTTGTTTATAAATATGAGACCCTGAGCCCCTCACAGCCCCAGACCTTTTCTGCTCACCTGTTCCCCAGCTCAGCACCTGTGTCCAAGAGACATTTGGGGAGATGTTTATGGTTGACGTGAGGCCGCTCCTGAGGCCCAGGTGAGAAACAGACAAAGCAAGTATCCACTCACCCAACTCTCCGCTGGCTGGTGCCCCTTCCTGAGAGTCCATTGCTCTTTGCGGGGGATTAAAGCATTTTGTATAAATCCTGTTTATGTTTTCCCAAGAGTGTGTTTAAAGTGTTCAGACACAAGTCAGTGTGCCCGGACTCCTAATCTTACAGCGGGAGATAAAAGGAACGTTGTCTTTTGAAGTGAGTGGGGCGGCAGCTCCGTCATCCTTCTGAGTCTCCCTGGAGAGGCCGACGGAGCACAGGAGGAGGAACCAGGTCAGGAAAACCGCGCCTCTGCCTCCCTGAGGCCCCCCTGCTTCAACCGCCCTGGGGTCTGACGGCCTCTTTGCGGGGTTCTGTGGGGCTCTGGGTCAGGACCCACAGAGGACACCCAGGGCTGGACTCCCTAGAAACCTGCCAAGGCCAGTCAGGAACCATCCTTCTCCACAAACACTCCCTGTCTGGGGCCCCCAAAGGCCCAAATCCCGGTGCTGGGAACCCACTCATTTATGTTTGCATCAAGGTGTAAATTACGGCTGAGGGCCGTTTTATGAATCATTTTGACAGAAGGACTCGGTGAAGAAAACTCTCCAGCGGAGGCCAGCCCTGCGGAAGGGCAGCCTCGACGTGACAGCCATAGAGGCCACTGACCTTCCAACTCTGCTCCCCCCGGAAGGCCCTCCAGGGAGCCCCACTGGAGCCGAGGGTTCAGAAAGGCCACGCGTCTCCAACCTCATGCAATGAGGAGCGTGTGAGGACACGGCCACCTCCCCTGGGGACACCTCTGTCCTCTGCTCAGCGCCCAGGCTGGAGAGGGTTCCAAATGCCTGAGGTTAGGGCAGGTTTGTTCAGTACTCACTGCTCCAATACAGCAAACGGTTTCTTGTGTGTTTTCCTGACAGAGCGAAAACAAAACCGTGTCTGCACACCTGCAGCTTTTTCCCCTGGAGCAGACCTAAGAGAACAGCCGTGTCACCAGCGGCCTCCACATGGGATGGCTGGTCCCCACGGCTGGTCTGAAGCACGGTCACCAGCTGATTTTTCGAGTGACCAACACATTCCCCACACCTGTGAGCTCTACCTGCTTCCCTGCTTGGGGGCCAAGAAAACATCACCATCTTCACCCCAACTCCCTCCCTACCTGGGGCTGCAAGTCTCATGTATGCTCTCCGGGGAGAATCCTGAGTTCTCTACGTAAGTGTAACCCAGGAATAAAGGAAATGAGTTTTCCCCAATATTCAGACAACTGACTAAAACACAGTGCCAACCCAGCCATCTGTGCAGGTCACAACGGGGAAGCTGGCTCTGAGCTGTGGCTCTCCCAGCATCCAGGGAGACTGACCACCTAACTCCTGGCTGTGCTCAGCGCTCACCTGATTCCCTTGTTTTCTGTGGTTCCCAGTCATTTTCTTTGAAGCTTCATGGTGACTCTGAATACTTATGAGCATGATAACTCAGATTCTTTCCTCTGAACCTCACTTCCATCACTTTTTAGAGTTAATTGCCTAATAAGCTCTAAATCCTTGTGATGTTATTAGTATTTACTGACAGATCAAATATCTTCCTAGAGATATTGAGAGGCCATGCACACATGATACACGGGATGTGAAATAAAAATGTATCTGGAACTAGCGTTGGAGTTTGCTACTCCATGCCCTGCTTTATGGAAAAAGAGAAGATGGCTGGTCCTGGAGGAGACTGGGGCATTCAGCGTCTCCACTGACTTGCTGGAGTCAGACCTCAGCCACCCCTCCTTCACACTGGAGGCCTGAAGGTGTTTTTCTTACCCTGTGTACCTTGCCCCTCCAGCTTCTTCTGGAAAAATATGATGACTGATATGGTGATTTACAGTTTTTCTTCTTGCTAGAATATTGCCTCACTGACTGGAGGGTTCAACAGAGAAGCCCACGTCTTACCAAGCACCCAGCGAGGAATACCGTCCCCGAGACACCCAAGACCAAGTCAGGAAAGGATGCTCATCCCTTTCATCTTGTTGCAGCAGCGAAAGCGAGCTTAGGATGAAAAGTGGCCGCAGAGCCAGAATGTGTGACACTGTGAAGGTCACGTGTGAAGATCTGTCTGTAAAAGTGCTGCAGAGCAGCCGGGGGTCCCGTCAGAAATCAGCCAGCTGCCTGCTCGTGTGAGGGTCTGCGCTCCACTCACTCTGTCCACACCTCCTCTCCCACATGCCAGCTGACTCCAGAGAGGGGAAGGAAATGGCCTGATTCTGCACCAGGCGTGGGCCCTGGAAACGCCGGGCCACTGTCCCGGGAGGCCCCAGGGCAGCCGGCGGGAGGGCACATGGCAGTTCTGTTTTGGATCCAGTCCTCAAGTGCCCATCAGACGTGGGGAAGGCCCAGTCACCAGCTTTAGCACGGTATCCAGGGGATATCTGCTCCCCAGCTACAGTCACCTCGTAGGCTGGTGACAGGGCTGTTCCTGGGCAACTGCCCAGTTGTCCCCCAAGATACTGGGACAAAATAACCAGACAGATGATGGCTCCTTGAGCGTAGTGAGGCTTGAATACAAAAGGCAGGAGTTCCCGACCTTTCCAAGCCTGAAGGTCCCACTTGAACAACCAACCGGTAAGTTCTGCATGGCGGCAGCTGTGTCTCTGGGACACTGATTGGGAAAATATGTGATGACAGAAAGCTGCCACGTATTCAGTAATGCTTCACTGGATTTGTAGCTATCAATTACAACAGTGTCAGCACACATCTGAGATAAAGTACGAGAAATATCATTTGTTACATCTCCAAATGAAGGAAGTAGATACAAGGATTCATTCCCCCCACCCTACGCCCACTGCTCACACGGGGGTCCCTCGCCTGGTTGTTTCGGACTCTACAGAGTTCTGGTTATTTCAGAGAATCCAATGTGGCATTCACACTTTCTTTAAACTCTACACACGTGCATGCATTTGCACACGCATGCACACACACGTACACCCATTAGACCAGAGCCGACCTGTGCTGATTAAAGGATGTGCCGGGAGGTGGAGAACCAAAGGCACCTCGTCCCCCCTCAGGACTCCTTCGAACTGTTCCTCAGCCCCCAGCCGCTCTGGGGCGTGTCTGTATTTGCAGAAGGAGGCTCACTCCTCCGGGGCTACCAGCTCCACTGCTTTCACCGTTCAAGGGACAACCTGCTCTCACCTGGTCACATTTGTCACATTCGGGGTGTTTGCATCAAGAGAACTGCCCTCCACATGACAGAGGGACAGGGAACACTCTGAGAGAGAAACACCTTAGAAGCTCATTATATCCAAGAGGCTGTTTTGAGTGCTTTGCTCCTTCTGACGTGAAGGTTTGTCCTGCTGGAGATTAATATGAGAATGGCCACCTTTGTTTGCTTTTTCAAATACAAAAGATACTCCTAATGTATTTCCATTAGGAATTGGACACCGGCCAGGCGAGATGACCGAAGTTACCATGACTCCTCCTGCAAGAATGAACATTAGTAAATGGGGACCAACATGGGCCATAATGGGACCAGAGCAGAGCTGGCACATCACACAGGAAACAGTGGCAGATTTAGCCAAACAGCCAAATACCATTCACTAATGGTGTCAGGCTGAGTTTACTCAGCGATGACTGAACCGGGAAGCGCTCAGTAATATGATCAGTGATCGCAACCAGGGGCCGGGCCCAGGGAGACCCTGCAGCTATGGCCATCGTTCCCAGGGGTGCTGGCTGCACCTGGATTCAGGGGGTTCTTACCTGGCTGATTTGCATCACAACCAGGAAAATCTAAAAATCTGTTGCAACAGATGGAGGGCAACTCTTGTTAGAAGCGCCCGGATGACGCAGGGTGAGAACAGGTTTTCCTTCGTAAGGCGAATGCAGTGGAGCTGGGGACCCAGAAGGAGTGACTCTTCTGCAATCACAGACATGTGGAGCATGGCTGGGGCCACGGGAGGAGTGCAGGACCCCCAGCAGAGACCAGCGGCTGACACTCTGCCCTAGTCCCAGGTCTAAAAGCACGTAGCTGCTGGGCCCAGGGGAGTCCTTGCCCTTCCCCACCTTGTGCAGGGGAGGGGCCTCTCCTGATACGAGGACAGGGGTCGGATCTGCAGTTCGGGCTCGCTCAGTGCCCTGGACCCACCCAGACCCCTGCAGAGTGGTGCTGGCGCCCGAAAGCTCGGAGCTTCAGCGTTAGGACAGCACTGAGGCCAGGGGCTTTGGGCTTGGTGGCCTAAGAGCAAAAGGTGACAGTGAGAGAGGAAAGAAGAATGATTCTCCCACCCTTGGTGGGGGCCAAGACCCCTCAAGTGGGAGGGAGGAGTCCTCACACTTCTGGGGGTTACCTTGACGATGCCGTGCACACCTGAGCTCCAGGGCAGCCCTGCGGGGACCACAGCACCTGTTCACCCCGGGAGAGCCGTGCAAGAGCAGGGCTGTTGAGATGACGTGGGGAGGGCAGGAGGATGCTCTTAGCAGCTGTGAAGGAGCTGGTCCCAGAGGTGCCAGCCCCGCTCAGGGGCCCTGGGCCAGCCCGGGGTGACGGCTACTCCAGGAGAAGCAGACCATACCCCACGGAGATGGGGCCAAAGCCCCAAACTCCGAGAAAATCTGCTTTAAATCTCACACGACTTCTCCAGACCTGGAACTCTGTTCCCAGCACCAGCAGTCAGGCACGTTTTCAGCAGTCAGACCCATGCTACACACTTTATGTGTGTAGCCCTGCCCTATGGGGGTCTCTATTTCACAGATGAGGAAACGGAGGCTGGGGAGGTCATATAACTTGCTCAGGGTCACGAGGCTCGTGAGGGGCAGACCCACAGGTCCAGCCCAGGAGCTGCAGACCTTACATCCTTCATCACTGGAAAATACCAATAGTTGCCTGATTCTCACATTCAGACGTAACACTGGGCTGTGAACTTCAGCTCGGATCACCTAAAATTCTGACTCCAGCTCTGAGCCTTCAGGAAGTGGAGAAGCAATTACAAGTCGAAGGTGTTTTGACAGTACACAATAGGGAGGCATCCGACAGACATAAACCAAAAGTTGTTAACTGTCATCCTGGGGGGATATAACTACTGTGACAGAATGAACAGCATCGTCAGCAAAGGACACGGAACCACAAGAAAATTCATCGGAATAGGAGTTTTTCCTACTCAGGAAACCCTGTAGGTTTCTGGACACTTTTCCAAAGACAGGTTATGGGAAAGCTCATTCGCTGTGTCACTTAGGATGGAGCCAGAAGAAAGTCCACAAACGCCGGGAGCAGTCTCCCTCTCTCTCTCTTCGGACAAAATGACCTAACTGGTCCCTTCACCTCCCATTCTGAAGAATCTCCTCATTTTCCCACATAGAGCCCCAATCAGTTCATCACCCCTTTCCTCCCTTTTGAGTTCATAGAAATTATGAGGCTAGAACATTGTGACACCCTAGAAAATTCAAACAGTGGTTAGACGGAATTATCCTAAAAATCTTTCCACTTTCTGGCAATACAGGAAGAAACAATTGTTTAAAACCCAAGCACGTGTAAAAGCAATCTCACAGAAATATCCTTAATGGTATATAGCAAACTGAAAAAAAGAAAATGCTCTAGGTCAGTTTTGAAGATAATCTATTCAGCATCACGGACTAGAACTTGATGTTTCCAGTGAAAGCTTTAGAAGCCTGAATTCCACTACTTCAGACATACAGCTTCTCTGTGGCTTCCCAGTTCTGTGAAGCTTATTATTCAAATGCTGGGGACAGACAGCTCCGTAAAGAGACACACTGTGATGATGAGGGACTTTTCTGACCATGAGTTACACCCCGCTGAGGCCAAGCTCCTGGGCTGCACACGGCCCTCACGCCTGCCCCTCCTCCTTCCCCTCTGCCTTCTAACGGCAAGAATATTCACAGTTGCCCTCAAAGACGGCTGAGGCCGGGCCGCCCAGGGCCACAGTGGGACGAGACACCAGCTCCCTCTCCTCTCTGCCTTGAAGCGGGCTCTTCACACCACAGGCATGAACCAACATGTGCTAAGACCCAGCCCATGACCAGATCGAATGGCTTTTTTAAGTCCCTACGAGTGAGCTGGACGCCCCGCAGAACCAGCCCTTGGGATGTTGCCTCCAGAGTCGAAAGGGGCGCTGAGCCTGCTGGCTTGTTCAGTGGGAATGGGGTAGGGTGAGGGCTCCTCAGCACCTCTGCACTTGCCCTTGACACAGGTGGGCCGCTGGGTTTCCAGGGCTGACCCCCGAGCCCCACTCCCCCACCCTCCAGCCTGGATGTCCGTTTTCACGGCCCCTCCTGCTTCCTTCTCTCCCTTTCACTTGCCCTCTGCACCTTCAGTGTAACCCGGGCTCTTCAGTTGTGGGCAATTTTTTTAATCAAGAGAAATATGAAGAAAAAACATTTTTAATGGACAATATTTTCTCCACCTGGATGATCTCTGTTGATAACATATTTTTATATAAAAGCAACAATGTGCACTGGATCATCAAAGTCAAACAGTGTAGACACTAGACACAAAATGAACCCTCTTCCCAGGATCATCATCGCTAACCCTGCCTCATGCTTCCTTCCAGAAAGAAAATTCTTTATATGCCAGCATATATATTTTTATTTTAAAAAACTACCCATCAGGGGGCTTCCCTGGTGGCACAGTGGTTGGGAGTCCGCCTGCCAATGTAGGGGACACGGGTTCGTACCCCGGTCCGGGAAGATCCCACGTGCCGCGGAGCGGCTGGGCCCGTGAGCCATGGCCGCTGAGCCTGCGCGTCCGGAGCCTGTGCTCCGCAATGGGAGAGGCCACAACAGTGACAGGCCCACATACCGCAAAAAAAAAAAAAAAAAAAAAAACCTACCCATCGTAGGCTTTTCTGTGGGCAGCATCTATGTATTTATAGTTTAACTTTTTATTTTGAAATGATTCAGTCTCACAGAAAAGTTGTAAAAATGACACAGAGGATCCCTGCATCCCCTTCACCCAGGTTTCCCAGATTCCACAAGTTCACACCAGCCCACACTTGACACACACTGTTGTGTCTCCCCGTGTCTGCCTGTTATTATTTTCCTAAACTGCTTGGGAATAGGTCACAGACATAACGTCTCTTGACCCCTAAACACCGCAGCAGGTGTTTTCTAAAGTCAAGGACATTCCCTCGAAAACCCACATCAAAAATAGACAACCCGGGGCTTCCCTGGTGGCGCAGTGGTTGAGAATCTGCCTGCTAATGCAGGGGACACAGGTTCGAGCCCTGGTCTGGGAAGATCCCACATGCCGCGGAGCAAGTAGGCCCATGAGCCACAACTACTGACCCTGCGCATCTGGAGCCTGTGCTCCGCAACAGGAGAGGCCGCGATAGTGAGAGGCCCACGCACCGTGATGAAGAGTGGCCCCCGCTTGCCACAACTAGAGAAAGCCCTCGCACAGAAACGAAGACCCAACACAGCAAAAATAAATAAATAAATTACTAAACTCCTACCCCCAACATCTAAAAAAAAAAAAAAACTAGACAACCCAGACATCCTCGCTGACCAGGCCGCGTACAGGGCGCAGACGCAGGTGAGGGGCTGGGCTGATGGGGGCCAGCTCATCTGTGCACAGAAACCAAATTCACTGAGGGTGCATTTCTTCCAGAGGCTCCTGTCTTCTGTGTTCAGGAGGGCAATTAATAATCTGTATTTCTGAACCGGCTTTCGTGCTGACCACAGGCTGCCACTGTGCCACCTCCCTCTGAGCTGGCATCCAGAGCCCTCTGGGGCATCCGTGTCGCTCCTGTCATCCCGACGTCACAGGTGAGAAACACTGCTCATTCAAGCTGTTCAGGCGGGATTAGAATGCACGCTTGCAGACCGACAGAGGAGTCCCCCAAAGCACGCGTCCTGGGCCACCTTGCCATGCGCTCTGAGGCTGGAAGCCAGGACTCACCAGCTCAAGAAGGCGGTCTGAGCCCCTGGAGGACGTCCACAGCCTGGTCCCTGCGGTCCCCACGGGTGTGGATGGAAGCAGGGCTGGCAGGGCTAGGGCCGAAGTGGCAGAGGTGGGTGGTCCAGCCCTCAGTGCTGGAGAACCCCCCGTCCGCACACAACCTGTGCTGTGTCAGGACCCAACTCCACCTCAGTCCCATCCTGGCCCCGCACTGGGCCCTGTGTCCACCCGATGGTGTGCACTCTAGTCCCCGAGGCCCTGCCTGCATCTCAGCCCAGCCCATGTCGGGCCCACGTGCCCAGAGCCCACGTACACAAGACTCACCATTCAGGGATCTGCGCCACCATCAGCTACTCCGAGAGGGACCCTGACCAGCCCAGCTCATGTGTCCCCCCAGGGTCCCTCGGCCCTCTGCTCATCCCCGCGTCCTTGCAGTGATGGGCCTTCTTCCAGCTCTAATCGCTGCTGGAAACCATCAGACTGGGTTCCCTTGCTCAGCAAGCAGGGTCCTCGTGTGTCCTGGACAAGTCTGGAGCCCCAGTGTGACTGCCAGCGCCACCCCCGGACCCCGGGGCAGCCTCAGCCCAGGCACAGCCCCTTCACTGTGGGCCGGGTGGGAGCCTGGCCGCGTGAGGACCGCTTTGGTCCCCACACAATGGCTGGGATGGGTCTCTGTGGTGTAGAGACCGAGTCACCAGCCCACGGAGTGGCTGAGGATCCCAGGACTGTCTCCCCATGGCGAGTACAGTGACGACCGTAATGAAGGGGATGCTGGCTGGGGACCGAGCTGCCCTCCCCAGCCTTTCCTGCCCTTGGAGCCCCCCTTTCACCCCACTCCTTCTCTAATCGTTCTCACCTGCTCCCTTTGGACAAGGAAACTTCTCCATCCAGAAGTGTTTAACCAGCCCAATCACTGGGCCGCGCGTTTGCCGAATAACCAGAACCTCTTTGCCATAAGCTGTCTCTGGACCGATGTGCTGGGCTCATGGCCACCCAGGCCCCCAAGTGGGAGAAGAAGAAAGCCCCCATTAGAGGAATGATTCCCTTGCATGGCTGAGCGTTGCTGGAAACGCCCGATCGCCGGGTTTTCTGCCAGCCTCGCCCACTGGGTGCTGAGCCGGGTGCTTAGGACACGTGGCCACCAGGCACAGCTGTCCCCCAGGGCTGACATGTTAATGCTCCCCCAGCCCCGGGCTCTGTCAGAGGACAGGGGCCATGAGACCCACCACTGTCTATCCAGCAGGCAGCTTGGCAGAAGATCCAGGGCCCGGGCATCAGGATTCCGGGAACCACAGGACTGTGTACATCTGGGGTGTCTTTTCCCTCCTCCATCGCCTCCAGATTCTCTGTGACTCTCTTTCCTTCCCTCCCAGCAGCCCCCCACTCCCTCGTCCCCATTCTTCCTCTAAGGCCCCAGACCCCTGTCTTCTCCTCTTCAGAGCTCTGGAGAGAAAACAACAACTCACAAAAGGAAAAAACCCTTGACCCACAACTGAGCTCCATGGATTTTGTCCAAGCCCAGGGTCACACTGGTGAGGACCAGACCCTCAACGGCACTGGCTGCCCATGAACTCTGACCCCGGGGGTGCCGGTGTCACAGAGGTTAGACTGGCCTCTGTCACCTCGGGGCCACCTCGTCCCCGGGTCCTGTCATCGAGGCACTTCAGCCTCAGGCTGTCCTCTGAGCCAGGGTGGGTCCGGCTGAGCTCTGGGACCAAGCGCCCAGGACGTCGGGGTTGGTGGGAGGGGCAGCCTGAAGGCACCGCTCACTAGGGGGGACCCCCTCCTGGCTCCCCTCTCTAACAACATCCTTGGAGCCCCGCCCCCTGTGGCCTTCCCCTCGCTGGTCTGACTCAGCTCTGTGGCTCCACGATGTGAAAAGACTCCTGGCCGCTCCGGAGGATGAGCCGGGGTCCAGGGCACCTCCTCCCGGACCCCTCCACGGCCGCTCCTCTCGTGTCCCTGATGGACACCGGGGCCCCAGGTGAGCTCAGAGATGACCAGTCACTGGGGAGATGAGCCACATTTTAAAGTTTTATCTACAAACACATTTCCTACTGCATGAAGAGAAGCACACATTCACCTGCAAGAGTGTTGGCAGGAAGTTCTGACTATAAAGTCTTCGGTCATTTGAGAGCTTTGGGAAAAGGGGACCATGACAGCTACTAGGAGCGTGAGGCAGACAACAGGTGGCAGTGACCTCGTAGCATCCCCTCCTGGGCTGTGTGGACGGGAGGTTCTACTGCGTGGTGGACAGAGAGCCTCTCACTGACGTGGGTTAAGGACCCCTGAACGCAGCACAGGTGTTTGGAGAACAGAGGCAGCACCTAGGACTGAGGGGCATTCTCCCAAGAGCATCTTCTGTGCATAACCTGTGACCTCACATCTCACGGGGCCGTCCAGGACAGAAGGAAAATTCTAGAGGGAGCTGCACAGTGTGCCCCAGTAGGACTTCAAGGGTTAAAGACTATTTCTAATACCTCTGACCAGGACCCCTCTGGAGCCCCTGTTAGACCTGGTCTTAGCGGAGAGAGCCATCGGAGATGCTGGTCACCAAGGCCTGGCATCATCCCACACTCTGTGCACCAAGAATAAAACCAAAACTGTGCCAGACTGAGCCCTCGAGAAGTTCACACTCAAGGAAGAAGAGAGCAGATGGGCAGGCAGGTAAGTCCGGCCAGGACCACCCGATGCGGGAGCACTTCCCCTGTCGCAGGTGGCCTCGGGGGTCAGACACTGCTTCTTCCCACAGAGGACACCCGCGTTTTCAACGTGCATCTTCACCTTGAACGCGACAGATCGTCTTAGTGTCCTACGGGGCTGTAGTTGCAGGGGAAGGGGAAGCTTGTGGGGTTTTCGCTTTTAGGATGGCATGAATCTGACCTTGAATGCTTTACTGACTTAAAGACCAGCCAGCTAGTGGTGTCAACTCTCAGAGGTCATGGGGATATGGTTTAGTAGAAAGAAAATCCGGAACAAATCAAGAGACCCGGCTTTGGGTATCTGCCGTCTGCCCGTCTTGGGGGAGTCACCAAACGGCAGCGTACCCTCTGTAATGCGTGCAGTGTTGCCCATGCCGTGGGTCTGGCAAGGCGGGAGCAGGGATCCAGGAAGTCTATGTGGATCAGGCGCGTCTGTGACCGTGAGACGTGGCTCACGTGAGAGGGGAAGGCTCTCGGCAGCAGCGCCTGCCTGAACACAAGGTTATTGTTCTGGTCCGAGTCTGGGTTTTAAACACAAAGCTCACTTCCCAGAAGCCCCTCAGTCCCAGGCAAAGAGAGCCAATGGGTGACCCTGCAACAGTGACGGCAAATCAGACCTTAAATTTTGATCCCTTGTTTGCCCCAAACTCACCCTTCCAGCCTGGGTCAGGCGATCAACACATCTGTACTTCACTTTGCCGAACAAGGATGCAGGAGAACTGAGAGTGGGGTTTCTACCTTGGCCGCATTTTAGAACTATCTGGAAGGTGTTTATAGTTTTCCATTTGGGGGACCTACCCCAAACCAATTAATTATTAAGTCACAGTGATTTATTATTAATTATCAAATGACAGTCTGGCGGGCGGCACCCGGTCATCAGGGTTTTGTTGGGGGCTTTGCTGTCATTGCTGGTGTATGTCTCCCAGGTGGTCCAGTCTGCAGCCAGCACCCCGTTACACCTTGGCCCCCACCCCTCGGTGGTCCCTGACAGCCGCGGTCACCTGCAGACAGACGTGCTGTGGCTGCTTGACCTCTCTCCTTGCACGTGTGCTGTCTCTGTGAACGAGGGTTCGTGTGCTCACAATCGTGGCTGTGGTTCATACAAGGGAACAGGGGGAGACTTTAAAGATGGCAGACTTTGAGACATGGAGATCACCTTCCTCCCCACAAATACATCAGAAATACATCTACACGTGGAACACCTCCTACAGAACACCTCCTGAACGCTGGCAGAAGACCTCAGACCTCCCAAAAGGCAAGAAAATCCCCACGTACCTGGGTAGGGCAAAAGAAAAAAGAAAAAACAGAGACAAAGAATAGGGACAGGACCTGCACCAGTGGGAGGGAGCTGTGAAGGGGGAAAGGTTTCCACACAATAGAAGCCCCTGTACTGGTGGTGACTGCAGGTGGTAGAGTGGGGAAGTTTCGGAGCCACGGAGGAGAGCGCAGCAACAGGGGTGTGGAGGGCAAAGCGGAGAGATTCCCGCACAGAGGATCGGTGTCGACCGGCACTCACCAGCCCGAGAGGCTTGTCTGCTCACCTGCTGGGGTGGGTGGGGGCTGGGAGCTGAGGCTCCGGCTTCGGAGGTCAGATCCCAGGGAGTCCCCAGTCCTCACTGGGGTTGGCTGCATGCACACAGCCTGAAGGGGGCTAGTGTGCCACAGCTAGCCGGGAGGGAGTCCAGGAAAGAGTCTGGAACTGCCTGAGAGGCAAGAGACCATTGCTTCTTGATGCGTGAGGAGAGGGGATTCAGAGCACCGTCTGGGTGAGCTCCAGAGACAGGTGCGAGCCACGGCTATCAGCGCAGACTCCAGAGACGGGCATGAGATGCTAAGGCTGCTGCTGCAGCCACCAAGAAGCCTGTGTGCGAGCACAGGTCACTATCCACCCCTCCCTTCCCGGGAGCCTGTGCAGCCCGCCACTGCCAGGGTCCTGTGATCCATGGAAACTTCCCCAGGAGAACACATGGCGTGCCTCAGGCTGGTGCAACGTCATACCGGCCTCTGCCGCCGCAGGCCCGCCCCAAATCCGTGCCCCTCCCTCCCCTGGGCCTGAGTGAGCCAGAGCCCCCGAGCAGCCGCTCCTTTAACCCCGTCCTGTCTGAGCGAAGAACAGACGCCCTCCGGCGACCTACACGCAGAGGTGGGGCCAAATCCAAAGCTGAGCCCCTGGGAGCTGTGAGAACAAAGAAGAGAAAGGGAAGTTCCTCCCAGCAGCCTCAGGAGCAGCGGATTAAAGCTCCACAATCAACTTGATGTACCTGCATCTGTGGAATACATGAATAGACAACGAATCATCCCAAATTGAGGAGGTGGACTTTGGGAGCAACTGTAGACTTAGGGTTTGCTTTCTGCATCTAATTTGTTTCTGGTTTTATGTTTATCTTAGTTTAGTATTCAGAGTTTATTATCATTGGTAGATTTGTTTATTGATTCCATTGCTCTCTTCCTTTTTTATATATATATAGATTTTTTTTCCTTTTTCTCTTCTTGTGAGTGTGTTTGTGTATGCTTCTTTGTGTGATTTTGTCTGTATAGCTTTGCTTTTACCATTTGTACTAGGGTTCTGTCTGTGCAGTTTCTCTTTTTTTTTTTTGTATAGTTTTTAGCACTGGTTATAATTGGTGGATTTGTTTTTTGGTTTGGTTGCTCTCTTTTTTATTTTTAATAATTATTTTTTATTTTAATAACTTTATTTTATTTTATTTTTTCTAAACAATGCACTACTTAATAACCAAGAGATCACTGAAGAAATCAAAGAGGAAATTTTTAAAAACCTGGAAACAAATGACAATGAAAACACGATGACCCAAAACCTATGGGATGCAGCAAAAGCAGTTCTAAGAAGGAAGTTTACAGCAATACAGTCCTACCTCAAGAAACAAGAAACATATCAAATGAACAACCTAACCTTACACCTAAAGCGGTTAGAGAAAGAAGAACAAAAAAACCCCAAATTTAGAAGAAGAAAAGAAATCATAAAGATCAGATCAGAAATAAATGAAAAAGAAATGAAGGAAACAATAGCAAAGATCAATAAAACTAAAAGCTGGTTCTTTGAGAAGATAAACAAAATTGATAAACCATTACCCAGACACATCAACAAAAAAAGGAAGAAGACTCAAATCAATAGAATTAGGAATGAAAAAGGAGAAGTAACAACTGACACTGCAGAAATACAGAGGATCATGAGAGATTACTACAAGCAACTAAATGCAAATAAAACGAGCAACCTGGAAGAAATGGACAAATTCTAAGAAAAGCACAAACTTCTGATACTGAACCAGGAAGAAATAGAAAATATAAACAGACCAATCACAAGCACTGAAGTTGAGACTGTGATTAAAAATCTTCCAACAAACAAAAGCCCAGGACCAGATGGCTTCACAGGCGAATTCTATCAAACATTTAGAGAAGAGCTAACACCTATCCTTCTCAAACTCTTCCAAAATATAGCAGAGGGAGGAACACTCCCAAACTCATTCTACAAGGCCACCATCACCCTGATACAAAAACCAGACAAAGATGTCACAAAGAAAGAAAACTACAGGCCAATATCACTGATGAACATAGATGCAAAAATCCTCAACAGAATACTAGCAAACAGAATCCAACAGCACATTAAAAGGATCATACAACATGATCAAGGGGGGTTTATCCCAGGAAGGCAGGAATTCTTCAATATACACAAATCAATCAATGAGATACACCATATTAACAAACTGAAGGAGAAAAACCATATGATCATCTCAATAGATGCAGAAAAAGCTTTTGACAAAATTCAACACCCATTTATGATAAAAAACCCTCCAGAAAGTGGGCACAGAGGGAACCTACCTCAACATAATAAAGGCCATATATCACAAACCCACAGCCAACATCATTCTCAATGGTGAAAAACTGAAACCATTTCCTCTAAGATCAGGAACAAGACAAGGCTGTCCACTCTCACCATTCTTATTCAGCATAGTTTTGGAAGTTTTAGCCACAGCGATCAGAGAAAAAGAAATAAAAGGAATCCAAATCGGAAAAGAAGAAGTAAAGCTGTCACTGTTTGCAGATGACATGATACTCTACATACAGAATCCTAAAGATACTACAAGAAAACTACTAGAGCTAATCAATGAATTTGGTAAAGTAGCAGGATACAAAATTAATGCACAGAAATCCCTTGCATTCCTATACACTAATGATGAAAAATCTGAAAGAGAAATTAAGGAAACCCTCCCATTTACCATTGTAACAAAAAGAATAAAATACCTAGGAATAAACCTACCTAGGGAGACAAAAGACCTGTATGCAGAAAATTATAAGATATTGATGAAAGAAATTTAAAAATTATACAAAGAGATGGAGAGATATACCATGTTCTTGGATTGGAAGAATCAATCCAAGATTGATTGGATTGTGAAAATAACTCTACTACCCAAAGCAATCTACAGATTCAATGCAATCCCTATCAAACTACCAAGGGCATTTTTCACAGAACTAGAACAAAAAATTTCACAATTTGTATGGAAACACAAAAGACCCCAAATAGCCAAAGCAATCTTGAGAAAGAAAAACGGAGCTGGAGGAATCAGGCTCCTGGACTTCAGACTATACTACAAAGCTACAGTAATCAAGACAGTAGGGTACTGGCACAAAAACAGAAATATAGATCAATGGAACAGGATAGAAAGCCCAGAAATAAACCCATGCATACATGGTCACCTTATTTTGATAAAGGAGGCAAGAATATACAATGGAGAAAAGACAGTCTCTTCAATAAGTGGTGCTGGGAAAACTGGACAGCTACATGTAAAAGAATGAAATTAGAACACTCACTAACACCATACACAAAAAATAAACTCAAAATGGATTAAAGACCTAAATGTAAGGCCAGACACTATAAAACTCTTAGAGGAAAACATAGGCAGAACACTCTGTGAAATAAATCACAACAAGATCCTTTTTGACCCACCTCCTAGAGAAATGGAAATAATAACAAAAGTAAACAAATGGGACCTAATGAAACTTCAAAGCTTTTGCACAGCAAAGGAAAACATAAACAAGATGAAAAGACAACCCTCAGAATGGGAGAAAATATTTGCAAATGAAGCAACTGACAAAGGATTAATCTCCAAAATTTACAAGCAGCTCATGCAGCTCAATAACAATAAAACAAACAACCCAATCCAAAAATGGGCAGAAGACCTAAATAGACATTTCTCCAAAGAAGATACACAGGTGGCCAACAAACACATGAAAGAATGCTCAACATCACTAATCATTAGAGAAATGCAAATCAAACTACTACAACCAGGTGTCTCCTCACACCAGTCAAAATGGCCATCATCAAAAAATCTACAAACAATAAATGCTGGAGAGGGTGTGGAGAAAAGGGAACCCTCATGCATTGTTGGTAGGAATGTAAATTGATACAGCCACTGTGGAGAACAGTATGGAGGTTCCTTAAAAACTAAAAATAGAACCACCATAAGACCCAGCAATCTCACTACTGGGCATATACCCTGAGAAAACCATAATTCAGAAAGAGTCATGTACCACAATGTTCATTGCAGCTCTATTTACAATAGCCAGGACATGGAAGCAGCCTAAGTGTCCATGGACAGAGATGAATGCATAAAGAAGATGTGGCACATATATACAATGGAATATTACTCAGCCATAAAAAGAAATGAAACTGAGTTATTTGTAGTGAGGTGGATGGACCTAGAGTCTGTCGTACAGAGTGAAGTAAGTCAGAAAGAGAAAAACAAATACCATATGCTAACACATATATATGCAATCTAAAAAAAAAAAATGGTTCTGAAGAACCTAGGGACAGCACAGGAATAAAGATGCAGACGTAGAGAATGGACTTGAGGATATGGGGAGGGGGAAGGGTAACCTGGGACGAAGTGAGAGAGTGGCATGGGCTTATATACACTACCAAATGTAAAATAGATAGCTAGTGGGAAGCACTGCATAGCACAGGGAGATCAGCTCCGTGCTTTGTGACCACCTAGAGGGGTGGGATAGGGAGGGTGGGAGGGAGATGCAAGAGGGAAGAGATATGGGGACATATGTATATGTATAACTGATTCACTTTGTTATAAAGCAGAAACTAACACACCACTGTAAAGCAATTATACTCCAATGAAGATGTTTAAAAAAAAAAAAAGAGGAATGGATGCTAATGGCTTTTATCAGAAACCCACTTATTGCAGCGTTGGCTCTGTTGCTAATGAGAAGCAGCGTACGTGTTTTTGGAAATGCCAAGTACATACCAAGGAAGATGAAGGAGCTGGAGACCAAACTGCTCCGTCTCCCAAACGCGCCAACTATTGGGTTTAACCAGCCCTCCCCGCAGCGACCACATCCAGATGTGTGAGCCCCACACGGGCCCACAGACTTGTGAGCATGCAGAACGCTTCTTGCCTCCCTTTGAGAAGAAGCGGGGGCGAGGGGCAAGCTGCTCTTGAGAACCTTCTTTTAGAACGAGATATAGAAATACTGTAAAGACAATTGGGGAGTGAGGCATAACCTAAGTCCAAATAAAAAAGACTGACTTTGATTCATATTTTCATATTTCAAAATAATGTCTCCCCTAAGAACTAGCATGGATGCTCAGAGTGGTGGCCTGTGATGAAGCAGTCGGTCTGGGCATTGATAACAACCTGCAGACCCGGAGGGCGTCAGGCTCCAAGCGGGGAGGGTCTGGGTGCCGGCAGCCCCGCTTTCCCAGGGCCGTCATGGACGCACCACGTTTGGTCTCTTCCAGTTTTGCCAGTGAGGGCTTCCCCCTGTGCCCAAGTCCTGCCAGTGTCCTCGGGAGGGTTCCAACCACTTTGGGACTTAATCAAACATTGAATGGCCAAGGGACGCTGTGTCTGTCTCTCACAGCAGGCGTCTCCGGCCGGGCCCGCTGTGCCGCACGTTTGCCCTTCCCAGGGTAACCCTGGTTACCCAGCACAGTGAGCCTTCTCGTCCCTGCCCGATGAGCGGCTGCCCAGCCTCTGCCCTCTGCTCATCCCAGACATCTTCTGACCCCACCCCCATCACCTGGGGCCAGCCCGGTGTCCCTTCGTCCCTCCGAGGCCACCCAGCTCACAGCAATGATGACAGGTACACCCACCGTGCTTCTGCCTCTAGCCTGAAATTCACAAAGTGCCAAAACACAAAACTTTCAAACTCATTTGGCAGCAAAACCTGCCCTGAATGGCCGTGAAGCTATTTATAGTCTCTATGTCACCTACCTAGTACGAGCATCCAGACGTTTCTCTGCAGAAATATTAACATGCTTGATGATGGGGTGCAGCCCCTGCCCCTGCCGTAGGTTTTATATGGTATATGAATGACACACACACATTACTCCCTTTCTGAAATCTGAGAGATTCTGAATTCTGAGACACACCTGGCCCCAGGGCTTTCCCCAGGGGCCCTGGACCCACGCGAACGGCACTGACGTGGCTGTAGCTGGTGCTGGGGTTACAAAGAGGGACAGCGACACCAATCAGATGGTTAGGCCAGTTTGATTTCTAGGGACTGGGGTTTATTCGGTTGACTAGGGGAAGGCATTGAAGATTTCCGAGCCAGAGAAAGGCGAGATCACGCGTCTGGGTTTGCTCTGTTCTGAAGTCCCTTCTATGAGTAGGAGGAGGTGTGGCTCAGCGGGGCGTTGACAATTCATCGGGGAGAATGAACCAGGGCGGGAGGTAGAATGACCAGTTAAGGCAGCAACAAAGTCGTCCTGCAAACGGGGCCAAGGGGACCTGGGCTCAGGCACGTTCCGGGAAAGGCTTAGGCACAGGAAGCACCAGAAACTCCGGCTGCCAATCCCGGGGGCAGCGTGGAGGCAGAGCTGGGGAGAAGGCCGAGCTCCAGTGATCAGAGGCAGGGCCCGAGGGCAGGCCTGGCTCAGGAACGAGGGCCTGGACCCAGGGTGACAGGGCGTCAGAGTGCCCCCTGCTCCTGGCCTCTGGGTTCACTTGGGGACACAGGGCGCCCTAGCCCCCCATGCTCCTGGCTCCCTGGGCTGCGTTCAAGCAGACGACATCCCAGGAGGGAAAAAACAACGCGAGAGTCGGGTTTACACGCACGCACTTGGCTGAGACCCGAGGCTGCCTGGTGCCCAGCCCAGGAGCAGCCACAGGGCTCCCCGGGGCCAGCCCTGCACCCTCACGCAGGGTGGCTGCAGGGGCTCAGGGACCGTGAGCAGGGGACCCACGGGCCTGGCACTAGCGCTCAGGACGCAAATCAATGCTAACGAGCATCCAGGGGACTGGCCTGCGGACGGGTGTGAACCAGGGTGTGTGGCACCTTCCCCAGAAGAAAGAGGAGCAGCAAGGCTTCCAGGAACAAATGAAAGGCAGGTGGCTTCAGCAAAGGAGGAAAGAAGACGTTCAGCTGTTCTGGCATCTGGTGCAGTGGATTTCCCTTCCTCTCGGGTAACTTTTGCAGCTGGGCATCTGGTGGGGCTGGAGCTGTGGACCAAGGCCTGGCTCCTGACGGGCCTGAAGCCCCCATCCCATCGTCCTGGCCCTTTCCCGGGTGAACTGCCTTGAGCTCCAAACGTGGGCACCCACCTTAGGTTTAACTTTTTTTGTTTCTGTTTTATTGAGATATAATTGACACAGAGCTCTGTATACAAGTTCAAAGTGTCAGCATAATTACTTGACATATATATATATATATATATATATATAGCAAAATGATCGCCACAGTAAGTTTAGTTAACATCCATTGTATCAAATAGTTACCCCCAAAAATGTTCATTTCCTTGTGATGAGAACTTTTAGAATCTTCTCTCTTATCAACTTTCCTATACATCATACAGCGGTGGTAACTGTGGTACCATGTTGTACCTTACATCCTTGGTTCTTATAAATGGTTTGTAAGTTTGTACCTTTTGACCCCCTTCAACGAATTTCCCCACCCTCAGGCTTCATCTCAGGTAACCACAATTCTGATCTCTTTTTCTATGAGTTTTTTTTTCCTTTTAGGTTCCACATATAAGTGAGATCATACACTGTTGGTCTTTCTCCGTCTGACTTATGTCACTTAGCACAATGCCCTCAAGGTCCATCCATGTTGTCACAAAGCCAGGATTTCTTTCTTTTTTATGGGTGAATAATATTCCATTGCCCACATATATACCAGGTTTAACTTTTAATTACTATTTCTAGGCGGAAGAGATAGGGCTCTTTGTAGCGAGCCCAGGTCCCTATAGCAAGTCAACAGCAGGCGGTGGGCAGGGCAGAGGGGACCCGCAGAGCTGGCCACAGCAGAGGGAGTCAGGCACTGAGGGGAGGGGGGGCCATGGTCAGCGCGAGGTCTAAGGTCCTCGAGGCAGGAAGAAGGGAACATTTCGTTGGGGGGAGTAGGTGCCGTGCCCCAGGGCATTGATAACAATGGTAACAATACCATTCCCAGACAGGAGCTGCCATGGGTGAATTCATTCCTGCAAGGACCCTGCAAGGACAAGGACGGGGCCCCAGAGCTGGAGAGACTGAAAACACATGTTAGGTTCTGAGACTGGCCGGGATGCAGAGGGCGAGACAGACCCATTCGATCCATCTGTGCCCGAAAGTAGGGGCTGGTCCAGCAGCAGGGAGACGCTTGGGGTCTGAGGAGTCAGACTCGCACACCCAGAGTTCACGGCAACACTTCTTAAGATCATCCCAGGGTCTGTGTGGAGCGCTAAAAACTGAGAAGGGAGGAGTTAGCAGAGGTCAGGTGGCCCCCATCTCGAGGGCAGGAGATGGCAGAGTCCACGTGCGAAGCAGGGCCCCACGGTTCGTCCTCATTGTTCTATCTCCCGTATTTACACTTTTCAAACACTTCAGAAGAAAAAAATGTCCAGAACCTAAAAGTGTCCAGTCACTAAACCAACTTCAGTGACTACAGTGAGTGCCGTCGACATGGACCCCAGCCTAGTCCTTTCTGGGCTTCTTTTATGTCTTCAAAAGCCCAATCTTCCTGTCTCATCTGGGACATTAAAAAAAATACACCCAAAGAATATTCTTTCAAGTGCATTGCCACTGCAGTGAGATGATTATTACCCTGGCTATTAATCACTGTTATGGTTCCTACTGGCATGAGCTCTACGCTTTCCTGGGTGCCGTCCAATCCCACACCCAGCCAGCGTGTGTTTTGCCTGGGAGCAGATGTCCACACGCTGATCTGAGCAGGAGACACCAAAGCAGCAGGTGTGAGAGGGGCTGAGTGTATTGGAGAACAGGTGAGGATCAAAAGCAGGGGGCAGGCTCCACCCCGGGGCGGATTACAGCCAACGGACCTGGGAGCGCGCAGGGGAAGCTCGTTTCAGGAGCCATTTCCCCAGCGGCGCCCAAGAAAGCTCAGCCGGGAGGAGAGAGAAGCGTGAAGAGGGAACTGGAGAGCAAGGCCAGACCCCAGTGAAGGACAGAGAAACCAAGCTGACGCCGAGATCCAGGAACAGCAATAAGACAGTCCTCGAAGGAATTCAGCTGAAAATCAGAAAGCGCCCCTGGGTCCCACCAGGCTTGCCAAACTCTAAGTGTGCTTTTTCCTACAGTATTTGATTTATTTGACTTATGCTTCAGTGCCGAATTTTCTACAATCCACACGCACCAGGGTTCCCGGTGCCCACGTCTCTTTCCCTCACTGGGCGGTGAGCTCCTCAAAGACTCACCTGGCTTCTGCCCTGCCAAGCACAGCACCTATAACACAGCAAGGGCGAGTGCACGATAACTGAATGAATTAAGGACCAAACGGAAACATTCTTAAGGCTCCGAGTTGGAAAGAATCTGGCGTGTGATGAAAGCGGCTGTGCACGGCAGACGGAGGAGAGAGCCCAGGAGGGAGACCCGTGAGGCCCAGCCATCCTCCAGACACACGCAGACACCTCCGTGCAGGTGCCAGGCCTTCCACGCAGACACTCAGCCCTTCCAGAGGAGTCTCCTCCCCGCCTGTTAGGGTTCGGAGAACAGCAACAGCAAACCCAAGAGACGAGGTGCAGCCCAGCGATGCAAGCTCCGGGGAGTGTGTCTGTGGTAGAGAGTGGCTCAGACAGGACAGGGAAGAGCTGGCCGCTCGATGGAGCCGGGGAGGCAGAGGAGAGAGACGGGGGAGCGAATGCCACCACTTCCGAGACTCAACATTTGTTATCAAGACTTTAAAGAAGCTGGGAGGGTCCCAGAGAGGTCTGCATGTCCCTGTTCACAGTGGCACCCATCACCTCGCCAGGGTCTCCATGTAACAACCCACACGGGTCGTGGGGTGCTTTCTGCCCATAAACTCTGAATGGAGCTGTGTATTTCTCATGGTTCCGGAAATGCCTGGAAAAGAGCAGGGACCAGGCTTAAAACTAATCACCAGAGGGAAGTTATGAAATATTGCAACTGCTATGTCCATTTTGGGGGAAAGCTCAACTGGAAGTAGACACATCATCCCCTTATTGGAAAGTTGATCCAAACCACCTCAGATGGAAATGATTTGTCAGGATATGTCTATGCAATATTTTCTCTCTTCAGCATCCCAAAAGTCCCAGGTAATTTAAGGGCAATTAACCAGAGGCTTCCCTCTGATTTTAGTCCAAATTTCAAAGCTTGTCTCATCCAAGCTTGTCTAAAAAGGAGCTTCTCCAAAATCCATGTGTCGGAAGTTTCCATGTGAGTAACAGCGGCCAAATCAAGACAGTGTTTTTGAAACATTGAGGAGAAACCGAGTCATTAATGATACTGAGCTTTGTTTCTCTGCCAGCCAGCGTGACAGTGCCCTTGGGGAAGGCAGGGGACTAAAGGGCCAGCATGGACTGCAAGGCTCTGTTCCTTTCAAGGGCCGTAGAGTTCTAAGGTGCCCACAGCTACCTTCAGGCTATCACAGTGGCACCAATGAGAGTCCAGAGGTGGCCAGTGAGGGCCGTTCCCAGGATGAACCCCCCTCTCACTCATGCCCCATCCGCAGAACCCGTACAGGATAAGCAACACAAAATCAGAGACTTGCTCCCGGTCTGCACCTCAGTGATTTTCAAATGGGGGCAGTTTTGCCCCCCAGGGGACATGGCAATGTACAGAAGCATTTAACTGTCACTGCTGAGGGGGAGGGGGGCGCTACAGGCATCTAGTGAGTAGAAAGCAGAGATGTTGCCAAACATCCTACAAAGTACAGGGGTCAGCTTGAGCGGCCGCAGCAAACACTGCACATTGCGTAGCTTAAACAACCGAAATTTATTTTCTCACAGTCTGGAGGCTGGAAGCCCAAGATCAAGGTCCTGCAGGGTTTGGTGTCTGGCGGGAGCTCGCTTTCCGGCTTGCAGACAGCCCTTCGCTGTGTCTTCTCATGGCAGAGAGAGAGCTCTGGTCTCACTATGCTTCTAAGGGCACTAATCCCATCTCATGCAGACCCATCCTCGTGACCTTACCCAGCCCTCGTCACCTCCCAAAGGTCCCATTACTAAATATTATCATATTGGAGGTGAGGACTTCAACATACGAATTTGGGGGGGGAAACAAACATTCAGTCCATAACAGCCCACAGCAAAGAATTATCAGCCCAAAATGTCAATAGTGCAGAGTTTGAGAAACCCTAGTGCACTGCAAAGGGCTTCACCTCCGATGTCCCTAAACCATCCTCAGAGTTATTCCTCCTCAAACTCATAGCTGCTCAGCCAGCATCTCATGAGCTGAACCATCTCATAAAAGAAAGCAATCTTCTTGTTATTTGTAATCTGATGGAAACTATGGGAGGTCACAATACACCCAGTGGGGATTCCATGGAAGGGAGCGCCCCTGCCCCATCGGTGTTCCGGAGCAGAAAGCCGGTCCCTGTGTCAACTGATGCTCCCACAGCTGGGGGTCCCTGTGGGAGCTTCTTCCACCACCCCTTAGAGAAATGAGGGGTTATGCTTCACCCAGATACATCTATGTCCCTGGCTTTATTTCTCTCCTATGAGATATGCAGTGGCCCAGCCATAAACGAACAAAGATCAACTGTTTTGGCTTGGAGTCAATTTGATAAAATACTGAATAGCAGTATCTTAATGAAAAGATTGGATAGGAATAGAATAGAAAAGAATAGAATAGGATAGATCAGATGTCAGTGCATAATGTGTAGAAAAGGGCAAGTATTGTTTCATGAAATTCGTGTTGAGGTTTGCATGTGTGTGGATGGGAGGGGGATACCAGAATAGGAAGTGAAAGTTTCTTAGGGTGAGTTGTAGTCAGAGAAGTTTGAGAACTACAGCAATTGCCCCAGTTGCTCTCCCCAGGGATCGTACTAACCATGAGCCGATTTGCTCACAGCCTGCGCTTGAACAACACATATGGCAAGCTGGATTACCCACCATCCAGCAGCCCTTGTCAAGCCACCTTTTCAAAAACCTCCTCCTCTTCAACCCATTCTGTATTCCTTTCAGGGTTTGGAACACTCTCTTGGCCTCCCTTCAACGTACCCTCTATGACTCCAGTTGCCTGTGCAGAGCTCCAGTGTCAGCGCAGAGACCTACTGTGATGTCACTCGTGTCAATTAACTCAAGCTGTCTGCCTCTGTCAAGTGTCTGCACGTGTTGGCGGCATGTCCCTGGAGCTCAGGTGGGGCTGGGAGCGTCCTGGGGATCAGACTCCAGAAGGAAGAACCTCGGTGAGACTTGAGAGGCTTCCTGGCCAAGGCGTCCTCTCCCACCTGGCCCTGGTGAGGCTGGGCCTGTGTCTGAAAAGGTGACCCGTCACAGCCAGGCTTGGGGATGCTTCCGTGTGACCGCTGGCTGTGGACACTCAGACGCTCCCCTTCCTGTTCAAGATTCACAGACGCTTACAGTCAAGTTGGTGGCCGAGGTGTCCCCTGTGCCCAGAGACTGGCCCTGAGCGTCAGGACAGGCCAGGGCTCAGGGCTGACAGCTCCTGGGATCACTGGCGCCCTGCTGTTTCATCTCTGCCTCACGCCTGATTTCTAAGCAGTGTTTTACAAATAGGTGCTCAGGACATCTGTGCGCATGGCCAGGATGAGAGGGCCATCAGAGCATCAGAGCTCATTATGCAAACGGGCAACAGTCAGAGAACTTCAAATCCTCACCGAAGTACCAGAGGAGGGCTTTTCCCATCAAGTGTGGCTTTCAAATTGCTTCCAAAGGTGAATTCACAGAACTGTCAGAAACTCTGGGGCCTGGGGCCTGCGGTGCATCTGATCACTTTACTTGCGTGTGGCTTGTGTGGCATGTGGCAGTGGCTCCTTGTGATGTTAATGAGCACGAAGGTATCTAAAATCATGGCCGGACCAAGTTGAGTACATTTCCATTCCTACAAGATACAGAAAATCGGACATTTTGTCTCTCCTTCCCTTCCTGTTCGCCTCCCTTATTTTGATAAGACCTCATTTCAAAGTGCCTCGAACAGACCCATTTCATCTCATCTTTCATCTCAAGAAGCAGGATTCAAGGAGAGACCGCCTCACCAGTTAAAGCAGGGGGTCCTATAACACGAAAGTTACTAATAGACGTTTCCAACATTCCCCAAATTACTTTTTGCTTCCCTCAAACTCATGGCTCAAGCTTGAGCCTTAAATCCAAATACGAGTGTATCATGAAAAATTGGCACAAAATGAAGTAAATAATTGTTTTTCAAGCAGGATGAACTTTAAGATGCACAGACTTCTTCTTCCTCTCTGTCTGAAACCAGACAAAAAGACCCACCTGGCAAAGGACAGCAGTGATGGAAATCTCTCTCCCCGTCAGGAGGATGTCAGTACTCAGAACAACGCCCCCTCCTGAGTCACGAGGCCGGTGCTTTTCCATAGAAATGCAGCCTGTCCAGGGGAAGCTCCTGGGCCGCCTCTGTGCTCAGATCCAAAACATGGGGAGGGAGGCTCGAAACTGAGGTCCCAGAAGCCGCTCTTTACTCACCATCAACAACAAACAGTCCAGCAAACACGCCTGGTTTGGCAAGTTGCCATTTGGGGTTTGTACATTTGAATATTTACACTGATCCTTGGAAGCCAATAAACATTTGGCATCTAAATGTTTTTCCTTTCATTTTCCAGACGTGAGTTATGATGTTAACATAATGAACCTTAGCAAAACTAATGACACTCCCCTCCTGCCCCACCAAAAGTAATGTGAGGGACCCACCCTGGAGGGAAACCAGAGCAGAAGGACCCTAGCCGACTGGGGAGGCAGGGCCCGGGCTCCTAGAGGCCAGTCTAGGGTTCACGGAGGAAGCTGCGCTACCAGCAGGTCCCCACGATGCTGCAGGGAACATCGTCTCTCGGCCTGAGCTGAAGGATGCAGAAAGAGAGAGGGTGCATGTGATCACATCAGGATTGCACGCTCGGAGGCTCCAGGAATCACCTCACGTCCATAGTCTATCTCCCTATAGCACTGCCTGGTCCCCCTCTAAGTGACCCCCAGGGCAGCCGCATGGGGCTGCTCAGAGTGTCCATCGTGCCGGCCGTAGATGGAGTGACGGTGCTGATCTCACCACACTGTTGGGAGAGGGATAGCCGTGAGCCTGGCGCACACTGAATGTGCCGTAGATGGAACAGCTTCCCAAAAGGAAAGAGCATTGTCGTTAGCATCTCACGGCGAATCAGCCCATCAGGCGACTTTCTTCTTTCATGAGAGGGTCTGCGCAGGACAGAACACTGGCTTGGAGCTTGGAACCGAGGCTGGAGGTGGCAGGAGGGGACAGGAACAGACAAGGGGAGACGGAGGAACTTGGGAGACAGACTTGGCTTACTCTGTGCTCATGGGGCAGGGAAGCTGCAGGAGGAGGGGAGACAGGAACATGGTTGGGGGGTGACTGGGCCTCAGCCAGGAACTGGGACTCAGGAGACGGAGGCACCAAGGAGGGGCAGCCGAGCTGAGCACAGCCCTGGATGCTGCCAACACAGGGTGAGGGCTAGGGGACCAGGGAGCAAAGGATGCTTGAGAATCACAGAACTGGGGGGAGGGGGCAGCCAGAAAGCACTTTAAATATCATGTAGCTCAATTTTCATTTTACATTTCACAGAAACTGAAGCCAGGTGGTTCAATGACTTGTCCCATGTCACAAAGTAAAGTTAGAACTCAAATTCAAGTGTTTCCATTTAAGTCTAATGACTCATAGTGCTTTCATAAACAGTACGTAGATAGTCACAGTTTATTTCCACATTTCTCCATAATACAATCAAGAGCAAGCTGGGGTTGGTTTGAACACGAAATCCCAATACTGGGCACTAAAACCATAACGGCCTCCTCGACCTCACGATCTATCAGGGAGGGGCTCAAAGCCACGGGGACTCAGGGAGGGTTATCTTCATCCATTCCATTATCTGGCAAATGTCAGCGCGTAAGGCACGTCAGGCTCTGAGGGTCTTATTTCCCCACGAATAGGCAACACTTGCAAACAGTTTAAGTGGGAATTCCCTGGGCTTCCTGAACACGATGGCTTCGGCTGAGCTGAATTTATCAGGCCATAGTGATCAAAGTGAAGAACAAAGAACTAAAGAAAGTAAACAGGACAGAAGAGAAACGGTCTTGTCATAAAATCAGTTTGTGAGGAAACAGTGGACATTTTCACACTCTCAATACACAGACTTAAAATGCTGACATCTCTTGCCACATCACGAGGTGGGAGAGTGGGAGCAGGTGACCCTCGGTGGTCTCTCCAGGGACTGAGTGGGACCAAACCCCTGAGAGCCCCTCTCAGGAGACTCAGGGATGAGCAGAGGAATCCTTTGCATGACCTTCTTTGATAAACTCAACTCTTTTTTTTAACTGAAGTATAGTTGGTTTACAATGTTATGTTAATTTCTGCTGTACAGCAGGGACTCAGTTATACACACATATACATTCTTTTTCATATTCTCTTCCATTATGGTTTATCACGGAATATTGAATATAGTTCCCGATAAACCCAACCCTTTGTGAAATCCAAGTGGCTTACTGGTTCCCCAGGTCCCACTAAGAATCCCTCCTGTGACAAGGGCTCTGTTGCCCCACAAGACGTGAGGTCTCCCCCTGGACTCAGATATCAGCCAAACACCCTGAGCTTCCCCGAAGACCAAGCATTCTGGATATGAGTAGCAGTTGGATTGATTGGGTTGGGAAGAGCGTCCGGCCATCTCAGAACAAGCTCTCGGCACACCTCAGTTTCCTGGATGAACACTGACCAGGGTGAGTATCACCACGTCCTCTCCTTCTGGCCACGTTAGCCTCCGGGACTCGGAGCAACAACCCATCCACACACATGAGAACGGTTCCCATTTAGGAGCCTCTGCTTCTCTTTTATCATCTTCCAAAATTCAATATAGACTCTCCAGGCTGGACGCAACTCAGCTTGAGCGTTCAAGCCATTACTCTTCAGTTGGGGAAGGAGGCCAGGTCACCGTCTAGTGAATGTTTACCCTGCTGAGTCTGCCCTGTGGCTGATCTTTTTACATCCCTCTTCGTGAGAGCTGAAAACTAAACAAACTATTTGCAAGACGAAGGGGCCTAAGGGGGACAGCTCTCTGCAAGGGGTGGGGGCCCTGCCAGGCGGAATGTTTGTCTGCCTGGCCTGTCCAGATTCTCTGACCTCCGCTGTCAGACCTTCCCCAGCTCTACTGAAAATTCTATGTTCAACTGACAGCATCAGTCCGAGGCAAATGATCTCCAGTCTCAAGTCACTTCAGGAAGTTCTCCATTCACACTTGTCCCTTTGCTGTTATTTCCCTATAAAATGCAAACATGTATATTTTGTATGTCAAGGCTTATAAGTGACACTTGAGTCCTTGGTGTTCCTCAGAGTCACTCAGAGCCGAGGCATACTGCAAATGAAGAGTTTTGCGATGGCTTTTAGGACACATCCCAGCCCTATGTCTTCAGGGCTGATTTCTCGTGAGACTAAGATCAATTGCCTCCTGGGCATCTACATTTCAATTCAACAAGCCTGAGGCCAAATTCATCATCTCCTCCTTTTCTGGTACTTCTAGCACCCCACGCTCTTACTCCTTCCTCTGCTCCCTGCTTCATAAAGGGAACCACCATCAGCCCAACGATTCAACCCAATGATGAGAGATGTGACGTTATCCTGTCTCCCCATCGTTCAGTCACCAGATCTCACCAGGTGGGACCCTACCACTCCTCACATCCTGCACTCTGCCTCCACCTCCATTGCTGCTGTGTTGGTGGTGGGGGAGGGGGGCGGCCTCATCTCCCACCTGCATTAATACAACAGCCCCATCAGGCTTCTCCACTTTCAGTCTTGGCTCCCTACACTTTTCCATACTGTAATCAAACGTGAGCTTTCTAAAGCAAAAACTCTTATGAAATCATTCCCTCTTTTATAATATTGGTGGCTCCTCATTGCCCTCAAGATAACACCCAAACTCTTTAATATAACTACAGAACATTCATTCAGCAAGTATTTATTGACCATGTTCTCTGTGCCAGGTCCTGGGAATAAATGTAAGCAGAGCACACATGGTCTCCACCCTCATGGAGCTAGAGGGGCAGGGAAGCCAGCACCACACACACAACCACGCAGATCAACATCTGACTACAAGCTGTGATTGGCACTGTGAGAGGAACTGTGATGTGGGATGAGAAGTTGTGGTGGGTGGGGTAGGGGATGAAAGCCTCCTTCAAGGAAGCAGTGAAGTGGTCAGGGAAGCTTTCCAGGAGGAAGGACCACCATTTATAAAATCTATCTGATAGGAGGGAGCATGTGTTTGTGCAACTGCAAAGGAGGTCAGCATAGCTGGAGTGGAGAGGGCAAGACAAAGCATGATAAGAGGTGAGACTATAGGGGTAAAAGGGACAGAATCACACCATCAGGGCCATCAGGTCACCCAGAGAATGACGCCCGGTTCTCCAGTATGTGCAACTGGGTCATCGGGACTGGGCATCTGGAGGAAGCAGAGATTTGGGAAATATAAACCAGATCCTTGGACAAGCTGCATTTGAGGTGGTTTGAATCATCCTAGGAAAGATGTCACATAGGAAGGAAAACCTGCCTAAAGCAGCTGGAGTTGGGCATTTGATAAAAAAGCCTTGTCTCCTGCCAGCCCCCTTCAGAGCTCTCTGCTCTTGCTCTGCAGACACGCTGACCTACTTCCAGCCCCACAGCCCTTCTCTCCCTCTTCTTTTGGAGCCTTGCATTCATGGAGCCTCTGCTCAGACACACTGTCCCAGCCTCTGCCTATGCTTTACCTGCCGATCCCCTACTTGTCCTTCAGAACCTGGCTTAGACAACTACCCCAGCAGAATGTGTTCCCAGAGCACCCGTGCTTGACCCAGAGGTACAGCAGCCTTGGTGCTGAAACTGCCTACTTTCCTGTCTGTTCTCACCACTACACTCCTAGCTCTGGGACATGTGTTCAGAAAGCATTTGTTTAGTCTAAGAATGACAAATTATTTAATTATTTATCCACAGAATCAAGTAGTTCTACAAACCCCTAGCAAGATAAAGAAATGCACAGCTGGACACATCACAATAAAACTACAGAAAACCAAAAAGACCAAAAGAAAATCTTATAAGCAGCCAGAGAAAGAAGACAAAGTAACTGCAAATGAGCAATAATTAGACTGACAGCTGATTTTCAACAGAAGAACAATGAAAGGCAGA
The DNA here is from genome assembly GCF_005190385.1 of Monodon monoceros. NCBI lineage: Eukaryota > Metazoa > Chordata > Mammalia > Artiodactyla > Monodontidae > Monodon > Monodon monoceros. Next base: position 58,077,520 of record NW_021703765.1, on the reverse strand, counting down.
AAACAATGGAAAGATGACTACAAAAGACAGGAGGAAATTACTGTCAACCTAGTATCACACTGTACATGGCAAAAATAATCTTCAAGGGTGAAGGTTAATGAAGACACCTTATACCAACAAAAGCCCAAGTATGCAAGTGGTAAGCAGACCCACGCTAAGTGAAATACTAAGAAATTTTCTTCTTCTGGCAGAAGGAAATGTCCCCAAATGGAAGACCAGAAATAGTAAATGGTAAATACATGGTTACATACAAATGAAGATTGACTGAATAAAACAGAACTTGTACATGTCTGAGCAGAAGGGAAGAGGGGCAGTTCTCTCAGGTCAGAACAAATCAGCATCAGTTACAAAGCTTAGAAAAGGAAGGAGGAAGGAAAGATACATTAATTGGGAATCTTCTATTTTACATATTTTTCTAGCACCTGGCTACTATTCCTAGGGATAAAAACCTCAGTTTCTGAGGATTTTTAATACAACCATAACTTTACAAGATAAACTCTTATGAAATCCCACTGATTCTTAAATATATTGATTCTACACAGAGGGAAAAATAACCAAAGGACTCAGGGCCACCTCTGAGTCCCAGTGGAGTCTTCTCTGCCCTCCCCACTCCAGGGCTCAGCACAACAGAGCTTACTTCTCACACACCAAAGTCCTTGCAGGTCCTGGTGACTCTCAAGGCAGCCGTCCTCCATGAGCTAGCTCTGTGATTCAACCTCAGGGCACCTCCGTGTCTTCCTGGCTCCCATTACTCCACAATAGGGGAGCAAAAGTGCAGACGTAGCAATAAAACACTCTCCTGTAGCCTAGAGAAGTCACATGGCCACACAGGTTCCAAGGGGGCAGGAAAATGGCTCCCCTAAGAACTGGGAACTCCGGGGCTGAAAAGTAGCTCTCCAGTCTCAGATGGTCAAAGGCTAATGCATACTTTAATCATCCTGGTCCCCAGCATTCTCAAGGCTCTCTGCCTCTGAACTATGCCCAACTCCACCAAAAAACTCCCATTGGCTCAATACAAAGTCAAACTCCGCGTGACATAAAGGTCCTCCATGAGCTGGCCCTTTTCTCTTTCCATCCTCAACATCACCCTCCCTACCTGCTCTGTGCTTTGGCCATAACAAACAGCCATTGTTCCCCAGCCCCCAGCACACAGGGCTGCAGCTTCCATCATTTTCACTGTGGTTCCCTCAGCCCTACCTGTCTGGCCACCACCTGCTGGCTGTGGAAGCACCACCTCAGCATCCCCCAGTGAAGTAGGCTCTACCCTCTCTCCCCAGCTCCTGTGCTTCTTGAAGCCCAGAATCCTCTTCACCTCTGCATCCCCAGGGTCTAGCAGAGTGTCTGACAGAGTATTCTTAAATGCTTATTAGCTGATTAAGAAATGTATACCAGATCTTCCATTTGGCATTCAGCGGCTGTGTCCCCGAGAACCTGGGTCCTTATTCTCTGTTAATAAAAAGAATAGTAGAGAGAGTTAACATTCACATGGTGCATAGGACACACAGTACTATTCTAAGTGTCTTACACGATGCGCTAACGCACTTAGTCCCCCCATCAGCCCTGGGAGGGAAGCACCATGTATTAGTCCTCTTTTCCTGGTGAGGAACCTGGAGCACTGATTGGCAAAGTGCCAGGTGACACAGCTAGACCATGGCGGAGCTAAGATGTGGATTCACACTCTCCAGGGAGAGCCCAGGGCCATGTCCCGACGGCTTCTCGGGGTCCGCACACAGACCCTCTGGTGGAGGCACCCCACATGCCGTATCTGCCTATGTGCAGTGCCCCATCTGCCGGAATCAAGGGCAGGTGATGCTCCTGCAGTTCACGCATTGTCCCGCTAAACCCAGAGGGGACAGTGGTGGTGTGTTGGGCTGATGGCCATGGAGGTCTGCTTCACCCTAAGTCTCTCAGATTGACCAGAGGGCACACCAAGGAGATATTTAAAGCTCGTGAGAAAAAGATTCACCCACCGTCCAGTGACAATAACACGGCCCTGATAACTACAGAGCAGAGAGTCTTCTAAGGACACACATGTATTCATTCATTTGATCCTCTTAACAACCACTCTGAAGCGGATACTATCACCAGCCCCATTTTATCAGAAAGGGACTCACTCTGAGCACCAATGACTTTGCCCAAGGTCACCAGGCCCCTAAGCGGCAGGGCAGGGATTCCAACCCAGATATCTGGCTGCAGACAGAGCAGTGGAACCTGGCCGCCGGCCAGGTCTCTTCTGGTCCACAGGGGAGGCCTTGTTCAACTCGCCTCCCGGGCGTGCATGTTCCAGCCTCTCTCCCTGAAGCTCAGAACCGCGCTGCCCTGGCCGCCCTGCACAGGTGCACTTTGCTGTGATCTGCTCTCTTAGGCTCGGAGGAAGCCACGCTTGCAGTTTCCTCCGTGCACAGCGGCCCAGGAAGGCAGCCTCCCAGGGATCGGTGGGCGGCCTCCTGCCGTCGTCAGGAATGAAGGCTGAAGACAGGAGCTGCCCCAGCCCCAGGGAAAGGGGCTTTGTGCCACCTCTAGTCCATTTGTGCCAACCTGACGCGATTGAAAGGATCCGTCAAAACACACATGTGCGGTTTTCGTGACCTCTTCCCTAGAAGAGAAGAACGAATCAGGGAGATGCCCGTCAAACCCTCTGGTTCCAGCCTACCTGCCGCTGGGAGGAGCGGGCTCCAGGCGAGGCCCACTGCTGTGTTTACTAGAACCTTCACACCACCCCGTGGAAGACCCTGGAGATATGGACAGGGGACCGTAGCTGTCAGGCCTTTTGACGCAGATCCTGAGGCTCCTGTATTGATCCTAATTTGTCACCCTGGCCCTTCTCATGGCTGATGACTAAACAGACTTCAAAAGAGTTTTAATGCTGTTTTCTAGGACTTATGGAGGATTGGAATCTTAATATTTGCTCACTGTTATCTCTGAGCAATTGGACAGATACGAAACCCAACTCATTTCAAATAACCCCAAAGTGTTCGTGATGTTTCAGGAAACATGAACGGCAGCAGTTAAGGCAGATTTGGGGGGGATTCTTCTTTTCTGACACGGCAGGAGATGACTGGGCAATGCTGAGACCTCCCTGAGCCCCCAGATGTGACTGGGGATCTCAGCACCTCGGACTTACACCTTAATGCAGCAGCAGCTCCGATTCCTTATTCCCTTAAACCACAATGTAAAGTCAGGTCATAAATCAGAAATAACATGAGTGTGTGGCTAATGCCCCTCTCAGTCGCCACAAAGGAATACCGGACACTGAATCGTTTTCCAAAAGGCACCTCCCACAGACATGACAGTTCTCACTTATGACTGTTGTGTTCACGTTTGTTTGGGAGGCAAATGGAAGGGAAGGGGGCTCAGGAAAAGAGAGCTGTTCCCTTCACTGGGTGGAGTCAAACCATAACATTCCTCTGAAGGAAGCGTCTCCTCTCCGGTGTTCAGAGACAGAGCATCACCTCAGAGCCCCGACATCCTTGGCCTTGCCTGTGTGCCCTCCTTCTCCCTGAATCACGGAGGCTGGTGTGTAAGAGAATAGTGATAGGCTTTGCACAAACGAAATTACAATATTTATGTTAAACTCACAATAGGCGTGGTCAGTTAACCCACCACTGATTCACCCACACATAAAGCTCATTATGCAAAGCTCCTCGGATGCACCTTCTACCATATTCTGTTTGGAAGCCACTCTTCATTCCAATGATTACAGGAAGATGTTATAGTAAAATCTTCATTTCTCTTATCTGTGGTCTCTCGACTTCACGCACATTTCGAAAAAAAGCATGTTTATCTTCCTCTCAAGCCTTTGAATTTAAGGTTGTTGTCTTCTCTTTATTCCTATAAGTGGTCTTTCTTCTCTGATTTTTGTTGTTTTTAAGATCTGAAGTTACCTACTATTCCTTGAACTTCGCAAAATAAATGACTCAGGAGTTACAGCCAAATTATAAACAGTATTATCATCATCTGAGGGAGAGGGGCAGAAATTCCTGGGATTATGAGGTTAATTCATTTGAAAAATAACAGTATGTGTCTGTCTTCTAATATTTGAACAAATGTGGCCTTGGCTACTCCTCTATCTTATATCATTTCAGAAAGTATTCAGGTACCTTTATGAAGGTTGTTCTCTCCACCTTAGGGAACAGTGTAACATGGAAGAGAACGGTACAGACATAGACCTGGGATCAAATCTTAGCACAGTGTGACCTTGTTAGAAGTTGACCTTTGTGAGCCTATTGCTCACCGGCAATAAAATTATCTGACTCACAAAGTCACTGTCAGGATTAAATGAGAAAATAGTTGGGAAGAATTTACTCAGTATAGAGCCTGGCATCTGTAAGTGTTAATGAAAGCTAGAAGTAGTGGTACCCATTTTAATGTTCCAGAATAGATTCTTTAGCTTCGGTCTATAAAACATTGAGTGTCATGATGTCACAATCACACACACACGCGTGCGCACACACACGCACACACCTTTCCCTGTGCTGCTGCTGCTTTTCCATTGGTTCTCTTCCTTGCCGTGAATTCTGTGGTTGTTGACCTGGTGCTGTGTCTTCTCTTTTAGGCTTCCAGGAAAGGAGATACCAAAGAGTTTGTGGTTTCTAAAAAGGTTCTTACTTCGAGTGACAAGGTCTGCGTTAAAACATGCTGACACCATTAATATCCTTCTTGGTGAAATGTCCACTAGTGATCTCCAGAGGCCACTTTTCAGAAGAAGCCATACAAGAGCAAACGAAAGCAGATTCGTTCTCTGCAGAGAGCCCGGGAGCAGATGGGGTGATGGTGAGAGAGAGAGGAGAGGGCAGATCTTGCCTGATGACCAGCAATCCGCATTTTCAGACCCGGATCAACAGCTCAACATCTATGTGTCTCACGTTAGACTGTACCCTTTAATGCAGCACGTGGTCACTGGACAGTTTCTTTTCTTCCCCCACTTCCTCTTCCCAGCGTGAACCCTCACTTCGTGAAGACCAGCTCTGCAGTCATGACGGGACCCACCCTGAGTCAAAACAACCAGGCCTTCTTCCCTCTGAGAAACAATCCATTCCAGTCTATTCCATGAAAGCTGTATAGACCCCAAATTTCTTTCTTAATCGAATTTCATACTTTTTGACCAGTTTGTACTTGTGCATCTATCCTAAATGGCTTGAAGGGAGATTTTTTCTGTATCATATTTAAAATTACAGTACCAACTTTGAATTTTAAAAATAAAGAGGAAGGAAGATTTTTAAAAACTAGTCAAACCAAAGCCTGCATTGGGGTTAGTCCACCAGAAAGACCTGCAGAATTGCTTAAGGAATCTCAAAACCAGGCTCTGCTCTGTTTACAGCAGAGGAGAAGGTACCCCACGCGGTAGACACTCGGCCCTATAGACGGTTTGCAGCATTGGATTGCACTCCTGTGAAAAGCCGCCAGTGCTGACTGGTGAGTGTGCTCCCCTGGGGAAACAGCCCTATATAGGGACCCCTAAATATCCTTTAATGAAGTCCCCGCCCCACAGGGAACGAAAGGGCAGAGACCTGCCTGGAACCAGCAGCCAGGGTGTGACCCCTCTCTCATGTCAATAAACAGGCCGGTTCTCTTCATTGAGCACTGGCATGGGCGGGGCCGCGCGCGGTGGGCGGGGCCGGGCGACGCGCCTGAAGGTGCCCGCTCGGCCCCTCTGCGCTTGCGCGGAGCCAGGCACCTTGGCGCCCGCAGCACCAGCGCTGTCCCTGGGGGCGGCGTGCGGGGCGCTAGGGCGGCAGGTGCGCCCCAGACAGCGCTAACCCCACAGTAAATTCCATAATTACAGGTCACCGAGTGGGCGCCCCTTTGAAGTGAGGGACTTTCTTCTCGTTCCTGCAGCGGATACAATTTGGCTGAGATATCACATGCAGATAGCAAAAATTTAATTAACAAATCAAAGCCTTTATCTGGAGTTTTCAGAACTGTGGCCAACAGTTGTCTTGATCTCCAGAGCGCCTGTCAGGGCCGAAGAGAAGAAAGCAGCGCCTTTGTAGTGCAGAAAACGTACAACTTCTGGTGATTGCTCTGACAGATAAGGCTCCTCTCAACTGCCCGCCCCCTGGGGAGAGGCTCCAGGACCCTCTGCAAAGGGGCTGCGTTTCTGAGAGCGCTCTGACCTGACTCTGCTTAACCCTCTGTCTCAGAGCCCAGGGTGATCCTCCCAACAAGCCAGGCCGTGAGGGATGGCGGGTCTCCCGTGCACGGGCATCACGCCCGGGAATGAAAATAGAGTCCTTCTTATTACTGTGGACTCAGACTCAGGAGATAAAGATGAACGGACCATAGGTAACGATTTACTTCTGCATCAGCCTTTCAACACGTTCACGGGGGAAACAGCCGCCGCTGGCGTCCACCGCAGCCGCCGATGGGGACACAGACACTGGAAAGCAAGGAATACCCAGACAGACCAAGATGCAAGGCAACGTGTGACTAAAACACAGAATCCGAATGTGTGTGTATATGTACTATATACACACCTACATGTACATAGTAAAATTATCAAGGTGGAATCTCTGAGTGTGATTAAAGGTGATTTTTTTTCTCATTTTTTGTGCTTTGCTCGAGCTTTCGGGTTTTCTAAAATCAATGTGTAAATTTATAGGAACAAATTACTATAGCAGTTAATTGAGCTCTTGAAGGCAGAGACAAATGGCCCCTGGTGACTGGCTCCCAGTGCGGATCAGATTGGTTTCCAGTTAATTGGACTGGACGGGGTTGAACTGGATGGAGTGGAGGAGAGATAGCGCTCCTCCAGGATTGCACACAGAGGCTATGAGGAGGGGCTGAAAGAGGCAAGCAGCTCCAGGAAACATCTATAAAGACATGCAGAGGCAGGGAATTAGGAAGTTCCCTCTGCTGTCACTCCCTTTTCCGATGTCCAGGGAAGGAGCGTGACCTGGAGGGTCCTAGCTGTTGTCCTCTGGTCCATCAGCTGTCCCATTGCTCACGCCAGCCCTGTGTTTGGAGACGAGGGAATGCAAAGGAAGCTGAAGAGAGAGAGGGGAGGCCCCTGGGACCTGAAGCAGCAGAGAACCTGTTCATTTCTCTGACAGCAAGTGTAGATCACGACCGCGTCCATATGAGGCTGCAGCTCCGATCGGTTTGGGTGGGAGAGGGGAGATACACGGGCAGGCCGTGGAGGAAGGGGTGGGAGCAGTGGAAGTTAAAACGGCCCATCCGGAAGCAGCATGGTTCGGGGACCTTTAATACTGTGCGGAAGCAGGCACCTCTCCAGGTCTGGGGGCGTTTCAGCCAAGTCGCCATCCTGGGCAGCGTGTGCTTGAAGCCACGGGCCTGACTGTGCTGAGCCCACTGTGTCTGAGGCTGCGAGGGGAGCCTCACGTGGAAAAGTCCAGAGGTAGCTGCCCAATGGGGTCCCCTCCTCCCTCCACGCTGCAACTCCACCCCTCATCCACCATCCATCCCCCCAGGAGGTTTCTGTTCCACTCGCCAGGATGTTTCTACACATAAATATGATCTAAGACACATTTGACAATTAAAGCTGTTTATTATTGTCAAGGTTTCTCTTCTCTTCTCTTTTCTTGTTGGAAAAACAAACGAAAATGCCTGTGATACTCTGAGGATGGGTGCAAGTCATCAGAAAAACTGTAAGAAGATGCTGTCGTGTTTAATGCGTCCCTTAGTTTTAAACCATATTTCCTCACCCCATGGTTGAAAAAACTTTTTAAGGGCTTCAAAAAGCAATGGCATTGTGGGCTTTAATTTATCTTTACAGTTCCCTGGGTCTGCAATGTATTAAACATGGGAGGCTCCTCCTGGCCCGTGTGGTTTTCGTGAGGCTGCCTCGCTGATTCATTGGCACTTGCTTAGTGACGGGGCGTGAGGGCAGCAGAGCAAGGCCAGGTCTGCGGGGTTCTTCCTGAGCGGCTCTCGGCTAAGCACGTACTCACTTTGGTGAGCATCAGATGAATGTGATCTGGGAAAAGGGAAGCTGGCATTTAGGCTACAGACCCTGAAAAGAGATGGCCAAAATCTCAGGTGCCCCTATTAATTTGTCAATCAATACTTCCTAAACTATAGTTACTATTTATTGGGCACTTCGTAGATGCCCATCGCTGTGCTGAGCTACTGTTTAATCCTTACGGCATCCCTGAGAAGTAGGAACCATTATCCCCTCATTCCCAAGACAGGATAATTAACAGGCACAGGATTTGACTCCAGTTCTCTTTTATCCCTGTTCTGAGCCCACCCCACACTGCCACCGTGCTGCAGGGAAAGCTGGTGGGGAATATAAAACCGTATATCCATGATCCCCACATGCCCGCTCTGAGTTTTTGGTATCTTTGTGCAGTAAGCTATGCACATAAACTCTCAGCTCCCTGTGCAGGATGGAAGCAAGTGCTGTAGCATCCAAAGCGGAGTGTGGTCCCACTGCTGGGAGCACCAAGAAAGTTTCCAAGGAGAGGGAGCTTCAGCGGGCTCTCCGGCGATGATACTTGGAAAAGGGATATGAAAGAACTCAGATTAATGATTTCATAAGTCCTGCATAGGTTAGAAGGTGAGAAGATCCAGTCTTAAAACACCTTTACCGGTTCTAACAAAACTTAAAAGGAAAAGATTCATCTCCATGGCTACAATAGTACCTGACTTTAAATCTGTGGCAACAAGCCCATGACAAAACTAACAACACGACACCAGTAACACAGCTACCCCCTACTGAGGGTTTACTCTGTGCCCCAATAATCCTAGACTCCTATCATGTCCCCATGTAACAGATGAGGAAACCGAGGCCTACAGAGGTAAATTGTTCCTGTTCACACGGCCACTAAGTGGCAGAGCTGGAGCAGAACGTGAGCTACCAGAACCACGAGAATTTGCACATCCAGAAGAAGAGGGAGGCCCCCAGAGGAGCTGTGGGTTTGGGGGCCGCTCTTCCTCATGGGCAGATGCCAATTCCAAAAGCAAAGGCAGTGGCCGAGAAGCTGAGCAGAGATTTCTGCAAATCATGGTGCTGGGGGCAAAACGTCGAGTTCAGTCTCAGGAGAGAGAGGCCCTGGGAAGCAGCCAGCTTGTCCACACAGATCCTGAAAGGCTGACCCAAGATCAAGAAGGAACCAGAAATGGACCAGCCTCCAGGAACTGGATCCCAGGCAGCTCCTGGGTCATCTCCATCCCTGACTGGATCCAGTGCTCAGCAACCTCTCGGAAGCAAAGAGACATTGTCCTAGGCGGACCCCAGAGGCGCAGGAAGGCACCAAGAGCAAAGGGTGTGCGGGGAAACAGAAATCAATACCAACCGAATAAACAGTCATTCTGCCCTGAAGGGTTTTAGATGTGCATAAAATTAAAACACACGCAGCAAGAGCACAAAAGAAAGGGGGTGGGTAAATGGATGTGGTGTAAGGGCCTGACATTAAGCTTTTGGTTGCCCGGCATCCACTTCAAAGGCATCCATCTCGAATGAATGGACCTCCAGCCAGACGACTTGGCTACTAGCAAACCAAATAGATAAGGAGCCAGCCGCCCACCCAGGAAGGTCCCCTCTCAGAAGGCCCTGAGTGACCCGGATAAGTGACCACTCAAGTAACCCCTCTTCTTCCTTCCTGTGCCCCGATTCCCACTCTTATGCTTTAAATTCACCAATAAAGAGTGAACCCATAAAACCTCACGCACCCCACCTGGGGCCCTAATAAAGGCAGAGCCCCACATCCTCACTCCCTCCCTCCCTCCACCCCAACCTTGATATGTGGCCGTGGGTGTGCTGTGTGTCCTCCAGGACCTGTGAGTCATGAATCTTTTTTCCCAAAGTTCCCTGACGGTTGTCGCTGAGGTGCATCCTGCAGTCATAAGACCCACAAGGCCCGGTCCAGCCACATCACTGGATTCTGGTCAGGGAAATGTCTATGGAGGCTGCTGCAGGTAGGATGGCCCAGGTGAGCGCCCCAGGCATCCCTAGACAAGAGCATCACTATCATAGGCTAAGATAATGGAGTTAAAGTGTTCTAAGATCCCTTTGTTCAGAAAGTGGTGAAAGAATTAATTTATGTTAGACTTTAATGGGTCAAGGAAAGATGTCCCAGTTTCTATGGTAACCACGAAAAGAACAGTAAAATGGTATGCAGCTAAAGAACTAATAGGAGAGGGATGAATTTTTAAAAAGATTAACCTAAGAAAGGGCAATTAAAGGAAAAGAAACACGGTGGGGGGGGGACGATTTAAAAAAATAGTAAAAGGATAGACTTTAACCCAATTATACCAGTAATTACACTAAATGTCATGCACATTTCAGTTGAAAGACAAAAGATTCTCAGACTGGAGTGGGGGAGGGGCAGGGATCAGATGCTTGCAAGAGCCACACCTTCAGATGCAGCCAGCTTCCCACCCTGGGGCTCAGGCCGGGTCTGGCACCAGGAGAGCTTTGACTATGAGGCTGTGGTGTGGAACCAGGACCATTCAGGGCATTGGAGCCAGAGGAGAGTTTTGTGGATCAGTGTAACACCCAGTTAAGATGAGTAACCAGACAACCGATAGGAAGATGTTCTGCTCTTGAGTAAAGCATCTCACACCCTGGAGGTTCATGTCTCTCTTACCCCACCAGCGCTTTCTATTCCAATATCACTCCACAAAGCCTCAAGGACATTCGCAGTAGCCCAAGGTGGACGCCCTGGTGAATCTGGTTTTATACATTTCGGAATGTGACACTGAAACAAGCTCTGTTCCCCAGATCGATACTTTATTATGTTGAAATCTGCAGATGAAAGGGATTGGCGAGGCTGTGGTGTTGCCTGCTAGGAGATCTGTGAAAACTATTTTCATCTTTGCTAAGAGGTAAAGTATTTGTGTCTTTAATAAGCATGGTGGCTGAGACATAAGCGTGCTCGTAAATAGCTACGCCCAAAATGTGCACACACCACTTAAATAAAAGGAACGTAAGGCCTGCCAAGTACCGAAGAGCGGTCAGTTTCCCGCCACAGGTCAACTGCACGGGGGTCTCAGGCTGGGGTCGGGGGTGCCCTGCAGGCCCAGACATCACGTGGAGCTGACCCTGTGGCAGTGGAACTCGGGCGGCACTGCCTGTTCACACCGAGCCTCCTCCAGGCCCTTCTGAGCTCCCCTGTTTCAATCACAGCCCTGCGTGCGTAAACACCCCCCAAACGTGACTGTCCAGTGACAGGTTAGGATAAAGCTGTCATCCTACCATAATCACTAAAGCACTCAGTTTGGGGCGCCCGGGTTACAAGGACTATGAAACCAGAGGAGAACCTGAAAGACCAGGACACGTTCACCAGCCAATCTCCCTTCTTTACTGCAGAGATAAAACGGGAAAGAAAACGTGTGTTGGCACCAGAAACAGTTATGTGACCCAGATGCTCCGTGCTCAGCACTGCAGACCACAGCCGGTGGGGGGACATGGAAAGCTGGCAGGACAGAGCGGGCTGAGGCCAGGAGAGGCACTGAGAGAGCTGTCACTGCCCTGAAACAGTAAATAAACACCGTTCACCAAAGAATATGGAGATGTCTTGAATTCTTGGGGAGATGGCAGAGTCCCAGAGCACTTCTGGAAGGATTTTCGGCATTCGGCGTCTGCTGCATGTGCGCGATCACACCATCCCTCTGGACGAGGTTAGGGTAAGTCTAATAAAGCCCCCTGGTTCCCTGATTTATGGGCAGAGAGGCCGTTGGCCCTCAGCCACACCCAGAAATTAATCCTGTGGTTTTTCATGTGCAGCTGAGTGGAGTGAGGGGGTGAAATAAAGTAACCCCCAGACCAAACTCACACACTCGGGTCCTGAATGTACAGTAAACTAGATTCTTCTGTAAACAGATCTTCACTTGACACACGTAGCAATGGACTTTAGTTTAGACATGGACCCAGGACATTTTTTTTTAATTGAAGCATAGTTGGTGTCAATATTATATAAGTTACAGGTGTAGAATATATAGTGATTCACAATTTTTAAAGGTTATACTCCATTTATAGTTATTCTAAAGTATTGGCTATATTTTCCGTGTTGTACAATACATCCTTGTAGTTTATCTTTTTTTTATTGGAGTATAGTTGCTTTACACTGCTGTGTCAGTTTCTGCTGTACAGCAAAATGAATCAGCCATACGTATACATATATCCCCTCTTTTTTGGATTTCATTCCCATTTAGGTCACCACAGAGCACTGACTAGAGTTCCCTGTGTTGTACAGTAGGTTCTCATTAGTTATATATTTTACACATAGTAGTGTGTATATGTCAATCCCAATCTCCCAATTCATCCCACCCCCCTGCTTCCCCCTTGGTATCCATACGTTTGTTCTCTACATCTGTGTCTCTATTTCTACTTTGGAAATAAGTTCATCTATACCATTTTTCTAAATTCCACATATATGCATTAATATACGATATTTGTTTTAATCTTTCTGATTTACTTCACTCTGTATGACAGTCTCTAGGTCCATTAGACGTGGACCCAGGAAATTTTATTTGCAAGTTTTTGACTGAAAACCTTTAGTGAAAATTTTCAACACATAAAGCATGATTAGAATATTGTTATAGGATACGTTAAGTCCTAAACCACAAGTTGGTTATTAAGAGTTTAATTATCTTGCATTTTAAATATTAGAAGATAACGATTATCTATTATTCCTACAGTTAGCTCGAGGATCTTCCCAATGTCCCCCTGAGGTCACCAGGGGAGGGATTCCGGCTTCGCCTGTGTAAGCAGTGAGACGGGCCATGAACCTCTGATGGCTGGAGCCAGAGGGGAGAAGGGCAGTGCTTTCCTGTCCTTCAGACAGTTGCAAAAAATTCTACAAGGGAAGTCTCAATTCTGTTCCTCTGGGACAGTGAAAAGCTGAATCTTCATCAGCCTGGCGCTCGAGGCGAGACCATGGTCAGTACTGCCCCTGGTCATCTAGCTGGGTCAGCTCTGTTCCACTCCACAGACAAACATTTTACTCTTTTAGTAATGGGATATTTCCATCGTAGTCAACAGTAGTTTCTTTCGGAATAACTTGATAGTATGGGAAACAGCCCGAATTTCTTGGTAGGGGTGGTTTCTGTGCCACAGCCATGCTCTCTCAAGCTCTGTCTCTCCGCCAGCTCGGCCTCTCCCTGACCCAGGTCTGGATGTCTGAGAACAGCTGGACGCAAGTCACTTGTGAACCATAGTTCCAAGGAACAACAGTGCCTCAAAATACAGAAATAGTTCAGAACCGTGGATGTAGGACTCAGGTGGGCATGGCAAGTCTCACCTGTGTGAGTGTTTAACTTGCCTTTATATGACAGATAGACAGACAGACAGATATAAAGGCAAATTTGCTAACTTACATTATTCCTGTGTCGGTGTTTGAATGTCCAGCTACTCAGAACAATGGATGTTTGGCTTCAATTTGCTGAGACGACTAAATCTGAACTTTATCATTTGAACTTTAGTTGAAATTTACGAACTGTTCTTTCCTTAATGGAGGGAAGAATTAGAATTTTTAGAATTAGAATTTTTCTTACACTTAACTACAAATTTGAGTCAGAGAGAAATTTTCCTACCATAGGGAACTGAGAATTGGAAGGGATCAAGGAAAAGGAGTTTTTTTGTGTACACATTAGAAAAAAAGATTTCCTAACATAAAAAGCATTGATCTGTGAGAGATGAAAGTTGTTGGCCTGATGTGTGTCTATTTCCAAAGGGAAGAAAAAAATTGGTGGTCCAGACTTTGGTCCAAGAGTTCCTCACATCAACCACCAGCTGGTTCATCTGCCCAGGACTTGGGCAAAAAAACCAGCAATGATCATGATAGATAATGTTTACTGAGCACTTACCATCTGCCAAGCACTCTAGGGAGAACTTCTCTTATTTCAACTCATGTAGGAAAAAATTGTGGAAGGTTTTGAAGTGGGCAGTAGAGATCACTGGCCATCTTTCCAATGGAATGCCCCACACGCCTCTGGGGATGTTTGCCATTGACTAGACAGTTCGCTCTATAGAGGTAAAGGTTAGCTTGTAGAGAACTGATGCAACTTATTCCTATCCATAGAAATGCAAACTGTACCCGGTGAAATGCAATTGATTATCGCCCTGTGGATACTAAGAAGCTCCGCCAGCTCTGCATTCGTTTGTGAATTCGTGTCATCACTTATCTAACTCCAGACGTGTGGTACCAGTGGTCACATTGAGTGAGTCTGTCGTTAATTAATGTGTTAAGTGAAATCTTTGACACGTGTTCATTTCGAAATTGTATGGGTTGTGATTTTATTCTCTTTTAAATTTTAGCCTTTACTGCTCATCAAACCTTCATCATAATAATACTATGGGTAACAGGAGCAGGCTTGATGAGGGCTTCTGGAAAATGGGGACAGGAAGGCAGGGGACAGCCAACCCCAACCTAGATCCAAAGAGAGGGGCCTTCCTGTCATCTCATCCACACGCCCCCTCAGGACATGAGTCATTCCTCCCCAGCATCCCTGCCTAAGTATCCAGTGCACAGGCCCTCGCACTCAGGAGGCAGCAAGCCAGAGGTGGAAAATTATATTCTTAGACAGATATTTCTCATATGGAAAGGAATTTTCCCTCTGAAATGTTAACCATTCTACCATGAAAAAAAAAAGTCCATTCTTTTCCCTGCAAGAGTCTTTTCATGTTCGAAGGCAAATCTCTCACATCCCCTGTGCCTCCTCCAGAATAAATACATTAACCCCTCCTTACCTGAGATGGTTTCCAGACCTGCCCCCGACCATCTCATCCCTTCTTTTTGCTCTTGAGTTCGTAACATCCCTCGAGAAACATGGCGCCCAGGATGGAACCAATATTCTGACCCACCCAGAACGCTATTCCCGTGATCGGAGCTCCAGTGATTTGCTGAAATCCCTTTATATCAAGGAAGCTGTCATCACTTCTTTTTGCCCCTTGTGTATGTTCAATTTGTAGAACAGGAGATTCTTTTTAATATGTATTCTTACTTATTTCTAGCTAGAGTCATTAAAATCTTTACTTCTAAAGCTCTCAGTAATCTTTTCAATTTTTTATCGAAAAAAATTCTGCTGTCTTCTATGTTAACAAATTACTTTTATGTTAGCAAAATTAACTCTAATGATTAAGCATCTATGAAACCCTCTATTTGGTTTAATACCCTGTAGTCAGATTATTCGAGCAAGCGATAAAGAATTCATTTTGACGCTAAATGGACAGTCAATCCGTATTGATGGCTACGCTTGCTCCTTGTTTAGGAATTCCCGCTGATGAATTTCAGCCAGTTTGGGGAACCCAGTGGGCAAAGATCCCAGATGCCCCCAGGCCTGTAATTAAAGTGCTCAGCTGCCCCTCCGTGTGACTCCCTGGCTTCCAGTCCCTGGCTGGCCGGCCGCTGGGGAGGGCTAACCTGTAATCAGAACGCGGGAAAGAATAACAAAGACCAGGAGGACCGGAAACTGTGGAAAATCTTCACTCCCAGACGGCCCTCTGCTCACTGCAGTTTCAAAAACACAGGAGCCCTCCATCTGACGTCTCTCCTCGCAGAGCTCAGTCAAGGGCAAACAGACAACCCTCCCCGAAGGACCTGGCACCACGTGACCCTCGCTTTTCATGCCACTGCTGGTCGCGCATACAGAGCACCAAGCTCTACCCTGCACTGCCCAAGTAACCACCGGGGAAGGAAAACACAGTCAGCCCATAAGCCCACGGGTCTCCATGATACCCACACACTGGCTTTTTCACCACGTTGATTAAAACAAAAGACATTTTAACGTCCTGTATAGACAGAGTCTGAGGTTGTCAACGCTCTTCAGTATAAACATATTTCTTATCATGTAAGTTCTTCATGACACGTAAAGACCCTTTTGATATTGTGTAGCTATCATAATCACAGGGAAACAGATACTGAGAGAGTGGGCAGGAGGCCAAAGGTCACCAGCAAGGCCAAGGATGAAATCAGGTCGAAAAGTGAAAGTTTCCCCTCCATTAGTCACTGCTCCCCAGTGAGACTCCAGAACATCCTGTGAGACCTTGTTGTGTCTACTGTCAAAGTGAATTTCTATCATTAACAAGTGAGGAAACTGTCTGAGTAACATCACAGAATCCAATTGTGCAGTTTGATTATTTGGGTCTAGAAACATGGGGAACTTTTCCAAAGTCAGGAGACATCTTCAGTGTTCCCCTTCAGTTAACTCTGGCCAACCCCTTAAACCTCAAGTGAGTTCCTACTGACTTCACTCCCTCAGGAGCCCAAGGTAGGAAACATTGACACACCTGCATCCCTGAGCCTCTGAGTGAACAGCGTGTACAGTAATTAGTGTCCCCCGTTGGCTGACGTCTGGAAAATCCCTTCATCCACACAAGGGAGCCTGGGGTGAGCAATAAAGATTTCATTTGAACAGAGAACCAAGCCTGCACCACTTAACGCAATGACTTAGCACAAGGTTAGAGCAATCGTGTGGCTATTCCCACGTGTCAGGAAGGGAAGCTGGGGAGCTGTGCACATGGCTTCCATGGGGGAGAAAAATCCTCGACCACAGACAGTGTGCAAGAACGCGGGGAGGGCTCCTGGGTGACAAAGCTGTCCTCAGGACGGGGCTCATCCAGGAGCTCCCCAGAGGCAAGGACCAGGCCATCCAGCACCGAGCTGGCCGACAGAACAAATAAACCTTGTTGCCTTGGGATTCTTGCTAAAGGAGCTCCAGGCACCAATGCACACGGAGTGAGCTGCGTCCGTGCACAGGCTTCTCAGATCAAAGATAGGTCTGGGGAGGAAGGAAGTTTTGAATTTGACAGGATTTTCCTGGACACACTGAAAACAGGAACAACCTGACAGGCCGGGAGCAACAAACTCACCGCATACAACCCTCAGGGCAACGCGGTGGGTGCGTGGGGCCAACTCTTCGGGGCCTGCGGTTGTGTCGGCTTAAAGAAACCCGCAGGGTGAGCGCTAGCCCTCAACAGTAACCCACGAAACTGGGTAGGGGGAGGGGAGACAGATTAAATTAAGCGCACGAATTCCTTGACATGCGCCTTATGAGTTTTGACACTTTGATAGGAAGAATCTGTTATAGGGCTTGAAAGTTCCAAGCCTCACCCTGCAGGGTACGGGGGGAAAAGAGCAAAGAGTTCAAAGTGAACCTGTTATTGATGTATTATATTTAAAGACCCTGGCTAAGGATTAAAGACGCTCTCAAGGCCATTAACAGGGTGCAGTAAGCAAGTCAAATTTCAGACGGGAGGAGGAGAAAAGAATTTCACAAGGATTTCCTCCGCCAACCTGAAACCCTCTGTAGGTAAGGCCAAGTGTGCACGTGTGCACGTGTGCATTACACGGATGGGCATATTTAGATCAGAAAAAAAAAAAATCACCAAACACGCTGGAGCTTCGTCTTGGTCCCTGGAGTCAAGTCCTGTGAGTTTTACTCTCTTTCAAGGACTTTGTCTTATTAACAGATTCCTGGCACCACAGAGGGATGAGCAGCCAGTAGGTGCCCAACGAACACGGCTGCTTGGTTGGTTGGTTGGCTGGTTGAACCCAATTTCTCTGTTCTTCATGATTTCAGTAAAAAAACAAAGATTCTGTCACTGAAGTCCCTGGTCGCCCACCAGACCCAGCACCATTTCCCCGGGGACCAGCATGGAGAAGGGACAGTTTCTCTCCCGCCAAGTTGCCCAGAAGTCCCCCGGGGAGCACTTGACGATGGCCTGTTTCTGTTTCTGTTTCCCCTTTTGGGGTATCGGATCCTCTGATCTCTCAGCTGAGGACCATTATTCTAATGAAAAACACTTCCAGGAACTCAGTCCAAGACAGGCTTAATCTGACGTGGAAAAGAATTTCAAACGCACATTATGTCCATCGGAAATTACGATCAGCCTTAGCTTTCAAGTACCCAGATCTGAAGATGCCACAGTACTTTAAGGGAAATGGGGAGGAGTACTTTTTTGTTTTTTGTTTTTTTTAATTTCTTTTAGGAAAAAAACTGAAGAAGCCAGGGTGGAAAAGACAGTCCTGCTCAACATAATTACAACCCATGGATGGGCAGCGCCTGGCTCCGCACTGAAGCCACGAGGCCGTGTGTACTTCCATGAGGCTGTCGGGAGAGTCCAGCCTGCAGAGGAAGTGCCCATCTAGTCCCTGAGGGGCCGGCTCCCTCCGTCCACGCTCCCCACGGCACCGCCCTACGCAGGAACCTTCAGCTTCTCAGGCTCAACTCTCTGAGCTAAGCATCAAGGCCTCCCTTCACTTCACTTGCTTTTCCACGTCCAGCTTCTACGTGTGTCCTCCACACCGTGTCCTGCAGCCAGGCTGGTCCCAAAGCTTGTCGCCAGGGAACACTCACCCAGTGCATGCCAGCCTTTATCTCTGCCCCTTCCACAAAGAGGGGATAAAATCCCACATTTTTAGAGTGAAAAGGGACTAACCAACTCTGCACCTGAGTTCCAGAGTAATAAAATAAAAAGATCTCTCCATGTAATAAGATACCACTGCCTTTCAGGGCTCAGCTTTGAGACCTAACTCCAAACTCTCTCACTGGTCCCTCCTCTGGGCTGGACTTCAAAGCTACAGTGAAACCAGGCCTGGCTCCTGCCCTGGAAACTTCCCCCTCACAGGTGTGCACTAAGAACCATTGTGGTAAATGTCATCCCTCCAATTGCGTTTTTGGTTTGTTTTTTTTTTTAAACAGAAGATCTACAGCACGTGGATCTTTTTTTTGTTTTTTTTGGCTGCATTGGGTCTTCATTGCTGTGCACGGGCTTTCTCTAGTTGCGGCGAGCGGGGGGCCACTCTTCCTTGTGGTGCACAGGCTTCTCATTGCGATGGCTTCTCTTGCTGCGGAGCACGGGCTCTAGGCGCGCGGGCTTCAGTAGTTGTGGCTCGCGGGCTCTAGAGCGCAGGCTCAGTAGCTGTGGCGCGCGGGCTCTAGAGCGCAGGCTCAGTAGTTGTGGTGCACAGGCTTAGTTGCTCCGTGGCATGTGGGATCTTCCTGGACCAGGGCTCGAACCCGTGTCCCCTGCATTGGCAGGCAGATTCTTAACCACTGTGCCACCAGGGAAGTCCCCCAATTACGTACTTTTTATTCTGGTGAAATATGTTTATAAAATTTGCCATTTTAACCATTTTGACCTTAATTACATTCATAATGTTGTACAACCATCAGCATGATGTGTTTCCAAAATTTTCATCATCCCCAAACAGAAACTCTGCACCCATTAAGCAATAAGTTCCCACTGTCCCCTCCCCCCAGCCCCTGGGGGCCTCTAATCTATTTTCTGTCTCAATGAATTTGCCTATTCTGCATATTTCATATAAGTGGACTGGTACAGTATTTGTCCCTCTGTTTCTGGCTTAGTTCACTGAGCATAATGTTTTTAAAGTTTATCCGTTTTGTATACATATTGTGTTTTCATTATTTGTATGGCGGGATTATATCCCACTGCATATTTATCCCATATTTTATTTATCCACTCTTCCATTGATGGTCACCTGGGTTGCTTCCGTCTTCCGGCTACTGTGAATAGGGCTGCTATGAACACGGCTGTAATGGTACCTGTTGGAGTCCCTGGTTTCAGTTCTTTCAGGTAAATACCTAGGAGTGGCATTGGAGGTCACCCCTTCATTTATAGTTGATGGATGGACGGATGAGGGTTTCCAGCAGCCGCAGGAATTTGGGCACAGACACTGGGACACAGCACAGCCCAGTTACACTGTACCCAGAAGCTGTGTGGACCGGCTGCTCTGGGGACACAGAACCGAGGCCACGGATAGGAACTCTCCTGAAACCCCACCATCTCCATCTTCTGAATGTGCCTGACAAACTCCCAAGAACAGGACAAGATGTGATTGTTTCCCAAACTTGCCTCGTCCTTGACACCCAGGACAGGTCACTCGACGAAGCAAACTGCCCAGTGGCCTGCCAAAAAAGTGGCATTAATGCCATCCTTTCTCGGTCACTCCAGAAAGATCTCAAACTAAGGTGATTCATGTTTTTCAGGAAAAATCATTCTAATATATTAGACCAACCTTCAGTGTTTGGTATTGGATGGCTCTGTCACCCCCTCATGATCAACACTGACACAGTTCCTGGAGGTGGATCAGTTTTCTGCAGCTTCTGTCTCACGAAAGGATCCACGGTGGATCAGCTGACACTGGTGACCAGGGGATGGAGAACCTGGGAAGAGAGGGGGCTGGGGCAGAGATGACATCATTCTCAGATAGAGGCTGAGAGGCATCCCCCGGGGGTGGGGTGGGGGCAGAGGTCAGGTCTCCATGGCAACATCAGCCTTGAGAGAAAGATGCAGGAGTCATCAGCATATAGGATGAGGTGACCCAGCCAGGGCGACAGCTTCAGAGGAAAAGACCAAGAGCAGAGTGGTGACGAATTCTGACATTTAAGACATAAGTCGGCAGAGAGTTAGGGCGGCAAAATGTCAGAGCGGTCAAGGGAAGCAGTTCGAGGAGGTGATAAGCAGTGCCCGGTACTCGCGAGTGCTGGGCAGATTGAGGATCCCACTGGGTCTGACAACTGCTTGGACCAAGTGGTCTCAGTGCGTGTCAGGGAGCAGTGCTCACGTGTGAGCTGGCTTAGGAGTGACTGGCACATGTGGCACAGAGGCCACACACAACAGACACTCAAATGTTTATTGCATAGGTAAATGCAGCGATAAACGCTTGGGGAAAAGCAGTTAGAACCATCTATCACTGCTGAGTATACGACTGGACTGAGATTGGGAGATGGACATGTTCACAACTGCTAACCAGTTACAGGAAAGACTTGAGTTGTTTTAAATTGGATAAACACTATTGATATAACCGTGAAGTCGCCCATGACTGTAATAAGTGCAATAAATCAGATCATTAAATACACTAGAAGGTGATTACAAGATATTCTCGTAATATTTCTTTTTCTCACCTAAAGCTAAAGGCAGAGCCAGGAGTCTCAATACTTTGGGGTTCCCTTAAATGTTTCAGAATATGGCTAACATCAAACAGAAAAGATGATGACGATACAGAGGTCGCTCGGAGAACCTCAGGAACTAGGGGCTGGTTCACTGCAGGGTAGTAAACCGAGAGCCCTCCTTCAACCCGCTCGGTGGCCAGGAGCTGTGATGGACTCCACTCCGAGCGCTGGAGGTCAGGAGAAATGAAATAAAATGAAAAGAAATCGCCTACGTAATAAGACACAAATCCTCACATGCTACGTCCTGCTTTAGTTCAGAGTGGCTCCTGCTGATAACCTGTGGGCATCACTGGGAACCCTGGACAGATAGACCCACTGTGGGGTCCTGCACACCTGTCATTTCAGAAGAAGGGGGAGAGCAGGAAATAGACCCTCCAAACTGTGCCCCGGCACTCTGCCCACCCTATCCGCACAGCCTCCTACAGCCAGGGGTTATTTTAATGGCACACAGCCAAAGAAAATACTCCCGAACAGTAAATGGCCTGGTCATCAGCAGTCTCTTCAAGGATCTCTGTGCAGCACATTCCCATGTCCTCCCCGCGGCAGGGCCACCAGTCCTGCCCAGAGTCACTTGGCAAAGGTAAGGGACTTGGACACTTGCCAGCAACAAAGCATTTCCAGCCTGAATTCTGGAGGGGACACAAGGTTACCTGTGACCCTCCCCTGTCCTGGTCCACACCTGGGGCTATTTTCTGAGTCAAGCATGTGGTTTGGCGCTGCCTGGTACCCACAAGCATTCTTGACTGATGGAACAGACATGTCTCCCGCATGATTTCTTTTTTGCTTGTGACCTAAAGACACCTGACCAGACTCTTCATGGTCGTGGATCTTAATCTCCCTTGTTTTAGAAACTGCACCCAAGACTGTAAGAAATCCTAACTGCACAGCATCTTGCTTTACGTGGCATTTTCCACTGACGTCGGTAAAATTCGAATCCAAAATTTAGTTTCCATCTTCAGGATCATTAAGCATTTTCATCTGAGTTTTTTTGCTTTTTTCGGATTTTTACTTAGTGCTTTTAAGAAAACAACGTTTTTTAAGTTTGCTTGTGTGCAAGGGCGAGGGATCTGAATGATGTTTCTGGTGATTATCCCACTGAATCAACAAGCCCAAATGTCACCCCAGAGCATCTCACGCATTGCTAAGCCACGTGTTTGCAATCGGCAGTGGCTCTTTAAGCCCAGGCAGCATGTTTTTGGCTTTTGAATTCAGTTTCAGCACCTTGAGAAGGCACAGCCAAGCTGGGCAGGAATGTGAATAGTATTCACTTAATTTGGGTCCCATGGAAGCCAGATAACGGTCCACTGTGTCTGTTCCAGGATGTTCACTTGCACGTGTGCAGCCGTTGCTCACTTGGTTCTCGGCCTCCGAGGCGTGTGTGTGTAAAATGCATGGGACGGAAAGGTCCACAGCTGTCTGACTGAAGGCCTGGGCAGCGCGAGAACAAACCAGCGAGGGCCCTGCTGGGCTGCAGCATTTAATTGGTCCGAGTTTGATAAATTTCTCCCCGTTGGGCTCTCTTCTCACATCCTCAGACATCTGGAGGGAAACTGGAAGGGAGATATTCCGCTGGTCCCGGAGCGCCAGATGTGTGCCATCACGCGGAAGGAATGTCCAGATGCCGGACGTCCCCCGCGTTCCTGCAAGAGAGCCTTTCCCGAAGCCTTTTTGAAAGTCAGATGAAGAATTCTAATGAAGGCTTCCTCACCGTGCTACAGGGCGCTTCCTGCCACCGCAACCCTTTAGAAGAGGTAGGGGTACCAGCAAGGAAACATTTTATTGAGAGACTGAGGAGTTCTTTCTCTTTCAAATTATACTTCTGTTTTTAAATCGACTTTATTACAGAGACGCAAATGTGGGAGAGTGTTTACCCAAGTGTGTGAGTGTATAAGTGTGTGCGTGTGTGTGTGTGTGTGTGTGTGCACACGGGTATGTTGGTAAGAGCCTGGATTTCAAAACAAGGCTACCAGTCATCATGAACCTGAAAAACTTTCCAGAAATCCAGATCCCTGTTCCCAAACTGGACCTACTGAAGCGAAATCTCCGGGTTTGGAATTGGGAATCACTATTTCTAAAATGCACACAGTTGGTTCTGCCATCAGAGCACAGGGTGGCACCTGGGAACCAGGAAGTAGGGAATAAATAATATGAACACTATCACTAACACTAATCCTAACGGTTAACATTCCTTGAACTCTGACCAGGTGCCAGGCGCTCTTCTCGGTATCTGATAGACACCTGATTTAGCCATCACCAGCACCATGTCATGGAGGTACCAAAGTATTTCCAGTTTAAAATTGAGGGCACTGAAGCTCGAACACAGAGCTGGCGAGTGGTGGAGCTGAGCCTCAAAGATCCTGGTCTGAAAAGTGGGTTCTCGTTAAACCACAAGCTCCAGGCAGATGTCTCTTCCAGCCCCACCGCAGCCCAGCCCAAAGTCTCCAGTCGATTCGAGCTGCATCGGGAGATTAATTTATCCTCTGATCTAGCCCAGCCTATTTGTTTAGAGATGAAGAAACTTGACCTAAAGAGAGTAAGTAACTCTTCTGGGAACACCCAGATGAGAACTTAGATTCTCTGGTTTGATCAGAGTTCTTAGGAAAGCACCACGCTTCCGGTTTAGTGACTAAATTCTCTCCATGATTTACACACTAAAAGTCCCCTTGCCCTGCAAAGATGGACAAATTTCATGGTGCTCAATTTATTTTCTGAAAGTTCCAGACTTAAGGATCTCTGGAACTAAGACGTTCTAGAATTCCACAGTGACGCTTATAAGGCCCTTGGGTTGGCTGGCTGGTTTGTTTGTTTGTTTGGGGGTTCAGGTAAGAAATATTACCAAATTCATCTTAGAAGTCTGTTTTTACAATCCCAGCTCCATGAACATGTGCTTGGGGAGTCAAAATAGAAAGACGGTTACCTGGAGGCCTTTGGAGACGGCAGACACATTCTAACAATTTTCCCCGAGGCTCCCACCGCTCTGCTATTGGCTGCTAACTTTCCAGTTAAAGGGGCTGCTTGAGATCTGGGCCTCACGACCCGCCCGCTGACGTAATCGGGAGCATCCTCTCTGCATCCTTCCCACACACAGACTTTGCTACGACCTTATTTCCTAACCGTCCTAGCACTCAGACTGGCGGAGTCTGGGTCACAGCTGCCTCTCCGTCCACAAGTGCACGTTGAAGGCCGGGTCACCGAGATGAAAACTGCACAGTGAAGACTGAGATTCGAGCCCGCGGGGCGGCCAACAGGTGGGTCACCTCGTTCCTGAAGGGCTTCCGTTAGAAGGGCCAGATCTGCTGTCCTTTCTGCAAGGATCTGGCGACTTTCTCCCTCCCAAGCTCTGGGTGTCAACAATTCTTAGTGATTATAGAAATCAAAGATAAGGAATAAGGCCCCAGGGAGGGAGTGGATAACTGCCCCTCCGGCCCCCGTGGACGAGGTCACACTGGCCAGAGTGGCCGGGTCCCTGCACATCCATGTACGGGGCGGTGGGTGGGGGGATGGCAGAGAAGAGCTGGCGGAAGGCGGGCCTGGGTCACCGCTGGCCACGTCAGGAAGACAACTGGACATGGCGTGGGGCAGAGCAAGCATGGTGGACACCCCAGCGGCTCTGACTGACGCTCACCGGGGAAGAGAGCAGCCTGGAGACCCTGTGTCTCTCACCTCATGGACCCCGACCGGCCTCGGGGGCTCTGGCCTCTGCTTCCCTCCTCCCCGACCTTCCACACATCACACGCCCCCTCCTCGTGTGGGTCTACAGTTCCAGCTGAGCCCAGTGACACAGGATGAAATCACTGCAGTCCACCCCTTTGCACTAGACAGCCAGGTACACTTTTTAACCATTTTTAATTCCCAAGTAAAGACAGCAGGAAAACTATGTTTTCATCTCACCTAATGCAAGCATCCCTCATACAAACGAAGACGTGCTAAGTCTCTCCCTGAAGTAGCAGCAGAGTCCCACGCCTTACTGCACCCATCGTTGGGTGACCATGTCACGCAGAATGGAGCTGAAGTTTCTCCTTCTCAGTAAACCGTCGTAGGGAATCCCCGACGAGGCTGGGCGGCGGAGGAGAGAGGAGACAGATGGGGCGACCAGGGCCTGAGAGAACGGGAGGCACCTGCTTGGGCATCACCTGTGCCTCAGGACCTGCTCCAGTCCGACAGTGCACGTCTCGCTTGCACCCAGTGATGGAACCTGTGCGCCCAGCGTGCCGGTGGGTTGAGCAGAAAACACCCAGTTCACAATGGGTGGGGTGGCGTGCACAGTGGCCCGTGGCCCAGTGTTCAGTATCTTCTCTACGTGGGCTTAGAGACTCCATCTCCGCGGCCCTGTAACCAGCCGGAAGCTCTTTCTCAAAGAAACAGTTACCTACACAACGGCGTGGCTGTACTCCAGACTCCTAGAGACACATTCTCTGATTCATCTACAGGGGGGTGACAAAGTCTCCCGTGTCAGAGACACACCAAGCTTCACGGAACACGCTTTATCACGGGGCTGAGGTGGCAGCAGAGCGCGAACAGCTGTCTGCTGCAGACCCTTCTTTTGCTGAGAGACCCACCCAAACGGGTAGCCTTTGGGGTCACTCAGCAAACAGGTCAGAGTGACCTGGCCAAGGGAAGTGTTTGTTGCCTTCGAGCTCCAAAAAGCCCCACTTGACTTTGTGCCTCCTTAGTGGAGGAACAACAAGATGTAGAAACTTACCTTCCGGCACAGTTTGGAGCACTGGACCCCTCAAAATGCTCACTGAGATAAATGGCCCCTGAGTTTCTGTGGGATCGATTTCCACCCTCTGTCACGCACAGGTCTTATCAGAGTCTGGGTTGTTTCTCTCCAGCTCAGTCCCTGCTCACAAGTCTGATCAGCATGGTGTCACCACGATGTCATAGGTCAGTGCCCTGTCCCTCACGGCACAGAGACCAGCAGGAGCCCCGTGGCTCAGACTGTGGCAGAGGGATAGAGGGTGACGTTTCCCTGGGTCAGGTCAGCGAAGGTGTGTCACCAGGGCTGCTGGGAGGGCAAACCGCTCCTCGTGCTCGTTACCAGCAGGTATGGAGGGAAAGCGTCTGCCAGCCTGATGGCTGCGTACCAGACGCTAGAGGACGCGGAGAGAATACACACCTGGAAGAGCAACCACACTGGAGTCACCACCCGACTGGGTGGTTCCTAAAACCCACCCGTCTTCTGCACCGGCCGAACAGGCAAGTTAAGTGGAAATACGGCAGGATGCACGAGCTCTGACTTTCAAGTCCTTGGTAGTGGCACCAATCCCTGCAGGCCCCCCAGGGATGCCCCGATGCTTCTGAGGCTGTTCTAGAGTCTTCCACTCGGCCTTTCCCACCTAATAGCCTTTGCGTCATTCCATGTGTCAGAGAAACAACGTGGGGATTCTGCTGAGTGTCTCTGTCCCAGTGACAGATTCCAGAACTGGGTTACGTGTGGGGTGGGCTCAGAGACGCACCTGGCCCGCTGAGGGGTGACCTGAGTCAGACCCATTAATCACCCGACGCCAACAATCCCCCACACTGGCGGATGCATCAGAGTAGCATGTGAGCCTCAGGAAGTGGTGTCATTTCACAACCAGAATCTGATAATGCCCCGCAGTGCCATCATTCCCCCTCCCCTGGTGCACAGTCACCGGGGAAATGACCAAGAGGGAGGATACAGGGCACAGTTACAGCCGTGTTTTGGGGTCACCTCGCTGCAGAGTCGCTCTCAGCGACCAAGGGGGGTGGTCACCCCCTCACCCTCTGGGCTCTTCTCCAAACGTCCCCACCTCTCAGCGAAGGGCCCCCTCTTCCGGGCCTCGTGCAGCCTTACAACCCCTGAAGTGCCCCTTATTTGGGGAATCTGAGTCTCTGCGGCTCTCCAGAGACGAACAGGCTGCAGGGGCTCTGCTCCCCTTGCTTGGGGGTCTTTGGATATAAATCTGTTTGCACCTTGGAAAAAGAGGCCGCATGAGTCAGGTATTATAGATGCCCTCGGTACTCATTTCCTGGAGCCACTGGAACAAATGACCACAAAAGGGGGCTCACACAATAGACATTTATTCTCTCACAGTCCTGGAGGCCCGAAGTTAGAAATCGAAGCATCAGCAGGGCCGTGCCCGCTCTGAAGGCTCCAGGGAGGATCCTTCCTGCCTCTTCCAGCCTTTGGCGACCCAGGCGGCCCTTGGCTCCCAGTGTCATGACGCGATCTCTCCCTCTGTCTGCCAGGCCCCCTCCTCCACGTGCATCTCTGAGTTCTCTCCTGCTCTCACCAGGATGTCAGCCATCGGACTCGAGGCTCACACTACTCTCGTGTGAACTCAACCCTTGACCTGCACAGACCCTGATTGCAAATAAGGTCACATCTGCCAGTTCTGGGGGCACGTGAACTGGGGGGGACATGGCCTCTCATGGTATTTCTCAGCCCCTAACTCACCTGGCGGTCCCCTTGAAACATGAGCTGCCTGGGTCCCCCTCCCACCTCCTGAGACTCTGCTGTATTTTAGTCCTGCTGGGATGGCATCCAGGCATCAGCGCTTTTAAAGCTCCCCAGGTGACTTCTAGTAGCTGTAGCCCAGTGGTCCCCATGGTGTGGGACACGCTCCACCCAGTCTAGGTCCTGGGAGAACCCAGGTCTCTGCCTTCCTAAGCTCTGGTTCCCAATCATTGCTGACAGTCACCCGTCTAGTCTACAGGGATTCTGTAAGATCTACAGTCACAACCCTAACTTTTTGCCCTAATGGAACGCAGGACGTTGCATCCACACGGCCAGAGTTCGGTCCTACACACAGTAAGCACTGCTCAGCCCGCCTCTGCTCCAACCTTTGGGCATCTATTCTGTGTCGTCCAACAACCTCCAGGCGGTGCCTTTCTGGGAGCCTTTGTCCTCTTGCCTCCCACGCGCCCTAGGTACAGCAACCTCAGAAAACGCAGCCCCCCCTTATCCCTAGTGCGCCCTCAGCAGAGTATGTCTCAGGGTAGGGTGTATGCTGGAGGGCAGGACATGCCCCCTCCCAATCCACAGCGCCCAGACCTTCCCTCCTCTCTCCCAGCTGTGCCCACGTACGTGAGGGTCCTCCAGCATCGCCCGAGCCACGGCTCCAGTTTCCCACCTCACCCAGTGTTTACACAACCCCCATCCCACCTTTATGGGCTTACACTCAAACACACACACACAAAAAGCCATGTGACAGGTGTCACTGAGGATAAACTCACCTGCTGCTTGCAAAGTTTTCACTCAGGATAAAAGCAAAGACTGGTGCCCCCAAAACTAAAGCATTTGTAGTAAAGCATTGGTAGTGAAGCATTGGTAGCTTTCCTGACTAGCTTAATTAAAAAAAGAAAGTCTCCTTTGTTCCATCTTAGTAGATTTTCCAGTTAAGCAATAAAGGCTGTGTTTTTCACTTTGTACCTTGGCTTCCTAGATGAAATAAATCTACATTTATTTCAACCCTGAATGCTCACAGAACCAGGGATTTTCCATTGTGGACTTGCTCCCTGATTGTCTTCCTAAAATAGTGCCTTGCGCACTATTTTAGGGACAAGGGACGGCTCAGCGTCTGCACGGCCTGATCACGGCCTGATCACTGAGGTTCGGTCTCATGTCCTCTTGATGCCACGATGGTGAGTTAGCAGCAGGGAGGTGGGGTCACCTTGCCGGGTGACTGGCAAACGACTGCTAACTATTCCCAACACGCTTCCTAGAATTACCAGTGAATTCTGATATGTTTAGTATCAGAGAATAATATATAAATAATAATAATAAATAAATAATAATATATAAAATTATAACATTTTATAAAATACAATCAGAAGCTCCTTTTCATGTCACTTCGTGGGCCACAGAAAATCCTAGGATTCTACGCTGCTTATGAAACAGACCATCGCAATCCACAGCAAAGTGCCCTGGCTTGTCTACGTTCGTACTTCCCTTCTTGGCAGTGAACCCCCCTCTCTCTCTCTCTCTCTCTCTCTCTCTCTCTCTCTCTCTCTCTCGCTCTCGCTCTCGCTCTCCCTCTCGCTCTCGCTCTCGCTCTCCTCTTGCTCGCTCCCCACCTGACGGTCCCACCCTGGTGGTTGTTTTCCTTCGAGTGCTTTGCTTGGGGTATTAATATCTTGGTGGTGAGAAGCATATCTGCCTATTCCTGGAAAACTATATATAAAGCAGAGGAAGCTAATTAACTGCCCTGAAAAGGACACAAAACAACTTGCCTTTGAAACAAAGTGTGTTTCCCCAAGGCTATTGAAAGCCTTCCTGCTGCTTCCTCTGGTGCCACAGGGAACGCAGGGTGACAAGAGGCTCTAACTCCCTCCTGGAAACAGGGCACGAACAGCCGTCACTCCTCCTAGCTCAGCTTCCAGCAAAGGCCCCCAGCCTCCCAGCGCCTCACTGACAACACTGGCAGGGGGCTCCCTGATCCAGCAGGACTGCAGCCCCAGAGGAAGCCCAGGTTTGGGGTGGGAAGTCGGGGGACTCCTGCCGGATGCTGTATTTGAGGACGTGTTCCCCTCCCGTGGGCCTCGGTCACCCCATAGCTAACGGTAAAGGGTTAGATCTAATGACGTCTCCGTACATAGCCTTCCAGATCCCATGATCTGACCTGCTGGGGCAATGCCAGCTGCTAACACACATTAGTAGGCCCAGCCTCCTGTCTGGCCATTTAACTCAAATTGGTGACATATGTTTAGTTTAAAAAAGGGGGGCTCAGTGATTTGCACACAAATCTATAAGATTTGCATAAACAGGGAGTCTGGGCCAATCCACAAAGTTCCGCTCCCTGCCCTCCCCCAGGGCCCACATGGAAGGAACTGTCTTGTTCTACTCCCTACTCCTAGGACCCTCTCAGCTTTCATCCATCCGGGAGCCAGTTCCTGGCACGACTCACATTATTAGAAACAAGGTCGCCTCTAGGAGGTAAACTACGACATAAACGTGCATGACCACAGCGGAGACCAGGGGTCAGGGAAATGCCATTCCCCACCCCACCTCCCTACCCAGAGGGGAGGAAGATGCCTTTCTCGGCCTCCCTGAAGTTGGTGAGCAGTGTGCAGCGTCCCAAGGCTCCTCCTATCCGCGCAGCTGGCGGCAGAGTTGAGGCTGGAATCACTGTTGTCTCCCCGCCCCAATCTGAGAAGGGCTCTAAGAGAGATGCCTGACCACCTGGGACTACGGTGTGAGCCGGAAACACACCTGATATGCTCGGCCCTGCGACGTCAGGGTTGGTGACTGTAGCAGAGCCCCTGGTACTTGGCAGGCTGGTCATAAAACCACAGAGAAGGAGTCTCCCAAAGACGGAGTCAGCCACTGCCCGCCAAGCTCTGGTTCCCACTGGCACAGTCTTTCAGGAGATAGAAACTGATAAGGTTAATAACAACTTGTTCAATTACCTGAAACCATTAAGTTACCAGTTCACCTAGTACCTCCTGATCTTCCTCACTGCTCACCAAAGAACCTTTGATTATGCTCTGGCATCCACTGTAGGCTTGACGGCAGGGAGAAGATGTCAGAGCAGAAGGATTTTGGAGTTAAAGGATTCCCGTGACGGTGCTTCCTTAGGCGGAGTGGGTTATGGTGTCGGCACAGGTACAGCCCCGGCAAGGGATGTTCCCACCCGGAGGCCAGGCTGAGGACCCACCTTGGACAGCCATGCTCTGGACCATGGGGTTCCCAAGCCACATCTAGCTGTTGATTCATTAGTTCATTTATCCATTCATTCATTCAGCACACATTTATGGAGCATCTCGTGTGCACCTATGACCAGCACTGGGGAAGCAGCAGTGAAGAAGCAAACTCCCTGTTCTCATGAATATTTCATTCTGGAGGGTGGAAGACAGCTGATAAATAAGAAAATAGGTAAATCGATAACGTATCAGATGGAGATAAGTCCTCAGCAGAAAAATAACATACGGAAAGGGGATTAGGAGTGTGAAATGGGGCGAGGCAGGGATTCACTATTTTCTAAGCCTCACGGGAAAGGCTCCTCTGGTGAAAAGACATTTGGGCAGGTTCCTGAAGAAATGAAGGAGAAAAAAATAAATAAATAAAAAAAAAGAAATGAAGGACGCGGCTGTGCAGATACTCCCCAGAACAGGGGAAAGTGTGGTCCAGTGGGAGGAACAATGGTGGCAAAGATCCTGAATCAGGGAGACTGTTTGGTCAAGAAGACGCAGGCAGCCAGGGGGCAGTGGATGAACGGAGGAGACAATAATGTGAACTGAGATCTGGGGAGACAGGGGCCTGGTGGGGACACTGGGCTGAGTGGGATGGGATGTCATTTAAGGTTTGGAGCATTGTAAAGCAACTATGCTCCAATAAAAATTAATTTTTAAAAAACACAAATTGTTAATGATTGTAATCAATAGATGGCAAATTTTTCAGTTGCTTTTAATTTTTTGTATATCTGTATTTTTCTTTTTTCTGAAATAACCATGAATCACTGGAGTAATGAAAAAATGAAGACAGAAAAATTTACAGATAATGTTACCAGGGGAAACATTGATAGATAAGTCCTAACATCAAAAATTAAAACTCTCTCACACTACTATATATAAAATAGGTAACTAATAAGGACCTACTGTATAGCACAGGGAAATCTACTCAATACTCTGTAATGGCCTATATGGGAAAAGAATCTAAAAATGAGTAGATATATGTATATGTATAACAGATTCACTTTGCTGTACAGCAGAAAGTAACACAACAGTGTAAATCAACAATACTCCAGGGCTTCCCTGGTGGCGCAGTGGTTGACAGTCAGCCTGCCGATGCAGGGGACACGGGTTCGTGCCCCGGTCCGGGAAGATCTCACATGCCGCGGAGCGGCTGGGCCCGTGAGCCATGGCCGCTGAGCCTGCGCGTCCGGAGCCTGTGCTCCACAACGGGAGAGGCCACGGCAGTGAGCCCCCCGACCACCCCAAAAAAAAAAAAAAAAAAAAAAACTATACTCCAATAAAAAATTTTTTAAAAGGTTGGAACAGAGGAGGGGCATGATCTTACTTAGATTTTAGGTTTTCTTCATGACCACCTATGAGAAGAACCCGGAGAGATTTTTAAATCTTGATGCCCAGGCCACTGTCCAAACCGTTTAGGTCAGAAGCCTTGGGGGCGGGACGAACCACAGGTAAAGTTTTAAGCTCCCGTGATCCCCACATGCAGCCAGGGCTTAGCACAGTGTCAGAGGATGGTGACGCCGTGACACCTGCAAGACAGACGCGGGTGCCGATGAGTCGGGGTGGAATTCAACGTCACTGCCACGGACACTGCAGCTTCTTAGAATGAACAAACAGTCTAGAAGATGGAAAACAGACCCTCCCAACCGTGTTGTGAAAGCAGGGGCTTAGTTGTCAGCACATCACAGCTGGGTCCCTCACTAACCCACACGAGACCCGTTCTGTCATGAGTCACCGGGAGGACACGGGCCCTCGGAAGGACGTGTCCACAGGCAGCAGGAGGGCAGGTGGCAGGGGGTCCAGTCTGGGGGCTCCCTGAGGACAGGTCCCGTCCATCACAGGGGGCGGCACATCTCGAGTTGTGCAGGATGAAAGGAGAGGAACGCATGGGAATCTAGGCCCCGCCAGCAGCTCCGTTCTGGGCTGGGGAGCAGGTGCAGGGGGCCTGGCAAAAGGGGAGCCCTGCTTTTGTCTGCCTGTGTGTTGACTTTGATTGTTTGGAGAGAAAAAAATTCACGGTGTGCTAATTTGTTTCAGAGCTGGAAACATCGAGGAGCACCCTCCATGGCCTTCCCGCACCACTCGTGCCCATCCGCCCGCCCCTCTGTGTTCCTGCCTGTTCCCTCCTCTTCGCTCCCTCCTTCCTTTCCCCGCCCCCTCCTACTTCATCCTGCCCCGCCCCGGCCCCCACCGCCCCCTGGGATGTGAGGCAGGGGTGCCGGTCAGCTGTGGGGTCCAGGTGGAAAGGAAAACCTCCCAACTCCTATTGCTCCACCTCAGACCTGTGTTCAGATCCATCTGCAATAGGCTACGTAATTTCACCCCATCTATCGTGCATCCTTGGACGTGAGCCTCCTTAAACTGAACCTGTGAACCTATTTTTTAAATTATAAAGTGAAATGTGTCTTGAGTGACTGAAGAGAATCAGGGAACCTGGTAACCATGTGCATTTCTGTCACAAGAAGTAAATTCCAATCCACTGGGCTGGCCCGGGGTGAGCTAGGACACCCCTCACTGTCGGAGTAAACAGATCAGATTGGTAGATATCTACTAAGACCTGCTCGTAAGCCAAGTGTCGGGGTCTTCAGAGTTTCTGCCTTGGGCTGGCCTGGATCTGATGTCCCTGAGGAACTTCTCGGCAGGAGAGCTTGAGACAGAAGGGGAAACTGGTGCCTCCTCAGGGCCACGACCCACCCCCCCGGGGCCGCAGTCCACCTGCCCGACCCTCCATCACCCAGGCCCATGCCGGTCAGGCCTCCTCCCTGTGGGAGGAGTGGCTGCAGCAGCTTCTGGGCCCCGTATAGCCTCACAGACTATAGTTCTGACAGGGTGGGTGCCAGCTGGCACAGGTGGGACGGGTCTGCCCCCTCTGCTCCAGGGAGCCTCCCACCAGGGCCCCAGCACCCCGCCCTCTCCCAGCACCCTTGGAGTCATTGCTCCCACCCCGTGCCGCCTCTCCCCTGCCCACAGCATTCTGCAAACCAGCCCATCCTGCGATTGTCATGCCAGCTGGGACACCATCGTGCCTGCCCTCAAAGGCAAAAAGTGCTCCCACACCACACAGATGGGCCTTTAGGATACGAGTGATTTTTACTGGACCTTGTCTGCAAATATAGTCACCGGAAGAATTCCATGCTCCAGGGTACTGACTTAAGTCTTCAGATCACAGCCCTCCCGCTACACGTCAGCCTTTTCCCGGAACACCTCTGAAATGAGAGGAGTTCAGTGCTGCACAGTAAGTTTTTATGAATTCAGCTATTTTGAAATGATAATGACAAGGGGTCTTTGAGAAACACAGCCTGGTAGAAATTTCCACGCAGCCTCCTGCTTGAGTTTGGTCTTTAAATCTTTCGAGAGATTTTTCAAAGACCCAGTCCCATCCTTTCTGCCTTGGGCGTAGGGCAGGCTGTGCGGTTGTGGCTTCTCTGGCTTTGAGATGGGAAATATCTCTCCGTCTACAAGAGAGTCTAGGTATGCTCGTCCCTGCCTACTGCTTTCTGCAGATTCCTGCTGGTACCAGGCCTGGCCTGGCTGGGATGGGACAGAGGCAAGCCTGGTGCCCACCCCAGCCGTTTCTTACTGGACCAGCCCCCAGAGCACACTCTTGCCCCAGTTGTCATCTCTGGGGCGGAGAAGAGCCGGCCACCGTCCTCCCCAGAGCCCTCTTCTCAGAAACAGCTAAGGTGTGTTCCAGCCGCAGACCACGCAGAGTGATGTGGAATTCAGGGTTAATTACAGGGAGGGGCCCTTCCTCCGTCGTGAGAGCTGGCTGAGCCCCCTCTGGGGCTGGTACTCGGCCAGAGGTCTGTAGGGTCAGCCCCCAGGAAGGGAAGGGAGCCGTGCCAGGGAGACAGACAGGAACAGCATCACGACCTCTCCAGCCGTGGCCACCTGGGTGACCCGCAGGAGAACTGACTACAAAGAGGAGACGCCTGGGAACCGGAGCCCAGGTCTGACAGCTGCCCCTCCAACAAGGCAGCCAGCAGCTGACGGCTTTGGGCTTGACCTGCAGCAGGCCGGCCCTACTCCAATCGATGAGCGTAAAAGCAGCCACCACTTTGCTCCTCCTTCCAAGTCTCCTGCAGTGAAACACACGTACGGGTCCGTCACCCAGCACCCCAGGGACCTAGTCTGTCCACAGTTCATACCCCACAGACAGAGCCTAAAAGGACGCCCTGATTGAAGGAGGGCTGATGCCAGCCTTGGGTTAAGGTCCAAGTCTGGGCACCACAGCCTGTTTTGAAAGACTTCTTTAACACTCTCTACGATGTCCTATTTCACACCTACGTTCATGAAATTTTTCAGAAACACGCATACGTGAATAAAATAACCCTTATTTCTTGCCCAGTCAGCAAACCTTGCCCAAAAACACACTTACAATATTGACAAACTGCAATTCACATCTTGTCGCTGATCTAGCAAACTGTGGACAGACTTTCAAAGCAAAGGGGCTTTTACTATTCCAAAGTGTGGCTTTAAGTTTTTAAACTAATGTCACTTCTGACAGGTCCAGCCTCAGCAAGTTCATCCGTGGCATCAGAATGGTGGTCCACCCCACTCTGTACTAACGAGGGCTGCCTCGTGCCCAGATCAAAGACAGCGCACACCAGGTTTTCTCCTAAAAGAAACAAGGCATCTCATGTGTTCCTTAAAGACTCTGCTTAATGAAACCTGGCAAGTCTTTCTTCTGTGCACACGTGTGACACACACACACTGATGAATAAAACCTGTCCGGACGGGTGAAAACTTTCTGATCTGTTATGAATAACAAATGGACCCAGCATTCAATAGATCCCCTGAGAGTGTGGTGATGATTATTTCCATTAGTCAACTGAAGTGTCCAGGCCATCCTGACTGATGGAACTGCAGCTTCATCATGAGAGAGGAGGGGAAATCCAGGAAATGCGTCATCCCAGGAAATGCCTGCAAGATTCCATGTCTGGTTGACTGGGCTTTCTTATGAGTTCAATATTCACCAGCACAATTTTACTGTCATCGTTTAAAATCTCAATAGAATATATTGGTCCATTTTCCTCCTTAGTGCTCTATAGCACTGGCCTAGCACAAGCTAAGTAAAACATAATAATAAAGTAATTAATTTTTTCATTGTTGATTCCATATCTTAAAGGCTTCAAATTCACATTCTGTATGCCACAATTTTTTTGCAATACTGTACAAACAGATGCTAAGTATAAATTATTGGCTGGCTCTCTAGCAACTTAAGAATATATCTCACGAGATTATTTTAAATAAATTCCTACTTTGAATTCGTCTTCTTAACCATTGCCTTTTTTGAAGAGGGATTTCCTGCCAGAGGATATTCTGGTAAATTGAGGAAATCCTTTGACTTATGAATTCAATAAATTTCTAACACCTCCTTTATTATGGACTCTGCACTAGGCCCTGAAAAAATATATATAAACTCCAGCCTCTAGCCTAAAAATAATATGGTCTAATAGTTGATGTAGAGAAATAAGCCAGAAATTATAAGACAGTGGGATAAGTTGCTGTGAGAAATGTTTTGAGTAGAGGACAGACTACAGTGGACAAGGTCCACCATGGCGGGAAGGAGGATTCTATTTCTGCCCTTGTTTAGAACAGGGCAAGGTTAGGGTAAAAGGCAGCCTGACCTCTGGTCGCTTTTATCGTCGTGCTGCAGACCACGCGTCCCACACTGCTCCCACCTCTCCCAGGCCACCCGCTCCTCGGTGGCCCCTGACTGGAAGGGGCCAGGTGAGTTGCCCCACCGGGCAGGGAGAAGAACACGGGCAAACCTGAGTCACAGGGGGTCAGAGACCACCCCCGGGAAGAGCTAAGGAGGACCCCAGGGCAGCTGAGTTTCTGGTTCAGAGCCATCGCAATCGGGCCACAATTTGGGCATGAATCTTAATGTGAGGTTGTCTGCAGCCAGGCTGGTGGGTCGTGGTGCTTGGCTGCACAGGTAACAAGACGGGGGTCTCCACATGGCTCAGAGGGGTCCAGAGAGGCAACCTCTATCCCGTGATGGGTGAGGCCTCAGTAAGGACTCTGTCGAAGACCGAGGTCTGTGTTACCAGGAGGTGGGTGGAGGAGGGGTCTCTGGGCAGAGGAAGAAGGTTGAGCCAGGCACGGAGCAGCATGGAGCACCAGGGGACACCTGTTGGCATAGATGGAGCTTGCAGTGGGGGTGATGAGGGTCTGGGAGACAAAGAGCTTTGTATTGTCCCAGTGGATTAGGACGAAATTTTGGACTGTCCCTTGTGCTCCTCTGTCCTCCTGGACACCTCTTCAGGTCTCATGTTAAGTCTCAGCACATCAGAAAGCATTTTGGGTGAAGACAGTCAAAATCTACAAACTCCCCGTTCTAAAATAAGTAAGTCCTGGCAATGCAACGTACAGCAACGTGACTATAGTGGATAATAGTTACTGTATATTTGAAAGTTGCCAAAAGAGTAGGTCTTAAAAGCTCTCATCACAAGAAAAAAAATTGTAATTATGTGAGGGGATGAATGTTAACTAGACTTATAGTGTTGATCATTTGGCGATAGATACCAATATGGAATCATTATGTTGTACACCAGAAACAAGTATAAATTTATATGTAAATTATATCTCAATTTTAAAAATGAATTGCCATGATCCAAAAAAAAAAACCACAAAAAAGCTTTGAACAGTTTTGCTAATAAATCAGCACCAGGGAGTTCCCTGGCGGTCCAGTGATTAGGACTCCGAGCTCTCACTGCCGAGGACCCGGTTCAATCCCTGGTCGGGGAACTAAGATCCCACAAGCCAGGCAGCACGGCCAAAAAGATAAATAAATAAATCAGCACCACCGGAGGGTGTTAAGCAGGGAAGAGCTGTCGGGTTGCATTCTGGACTCCTCGCTCTGGCGGCACCTGCCGATTCAAAGCTCTTGGAGTAAAGAGAAGCCATAGGATTCGGTATCTGATAGACGGGGCCACAAGGGAGGGGGAC
This sequence comes from Monodon monoceros, assembly GCF_005190385.1. NCBI lineage: Eukaryota > Metazoa > Chordata > Mammalia > Artiodactyla > Monodontidae > Monodon > Monodon monoceros. The sequence continues at coordinate 58,040,032 of NW_021703765.1, read as the reverse complement.
CCTAGTTTGGGCCTGGTTTCCATCAGGAACGATGATGGCACAGCTCACAGGGAGAGGACCATGACTAGGCCAGGGGATGGGACGAACGGGGGCAGGCGGAGTCTGAGATGCCCCAGCACGTTCTGCTGGAATCGTCTGCGGAGGTGCTCAGGCAACTGTGAGGGGCCGTCCACATTCCAGCAAAGGGGAAGGAGGACCGCATCGTGTGACCAGAGACCAGGACAGAGGACAGACTCCGGGAAGCCCTGACGTCGAGGAGTGACTGCAGAGCCCAGCTGCACCTGGAAAGACGGCGGAGGGAACAGGCGGGAGCTGGCGCTCAGAAGCCGAGGGAGGAGAGCGTTTCCAGGAGCAGACGGCCCCCAGCAGTGCCGTCCCAATGGAAATAAGATGCCAGCTACTAAGGTTCTACTTAGTAGCCACATTAAAAAGAAAATCAAAACAGGTGAAATCAATGTTAATAATAGTGTGTTTAACCCCACGCAGCCAAAATATTATGATTTCAAAATGTAATCAGTGTAAAAGATGTTGAGAGATTCTACGCTCTTCTTTTCATTACGGATCTCAGAAAGCTAGCGTGTATTTTACCCTGCAGCACATCTCCATTCAGATGCTATATTTTCATCAGAAATGCTTGCTCTGTATTTAGATTTCACAGCATTTACAGTTGTAAAAACTGGGTACACAGACCCAAGTTGTTGCAGTCATACTGAAAACTTTTTCAGTAACTGCTTTCAAATTTAAATTTGAAATAAAGTTAAACGAACGATGCACCTGCCTGGTGCACTGGCACCGTTCGAGTGTTCAGTAACTGCCTGCCCAGTGGCCACCCTTCTGGACAGCGCAGTGGACAGCACAGACAGAGCCACGGAGGCACGTGATCCAGAGCGGCGAGGAAGCCCTGGTTTCAGGGGCTGTTGGTGTCCTAGCAGTGGAGGGTCAAAGGTTGAAGGAAAGCAAGGAAAAGTCAACAGAGCAAACTTCCTGGATATTGACTGTAGGGAAGTAGAGACATTGTATGGTAGCCACAGTGGGTGCAGATTTTTTGTTGGTAAGACAGGAGAGCATTAGGAATATTGACTCAGGGGAAGAACAGTACTAGATGAGGTTGCATAGAGGAGAATCACAGGTGCCATCTCGGAGGCTGTTCTTCTCTGAAATCCCTTTTTAAAGCCACGTGTGATCATGAGTGTCACAGCAATAAAGTTTGCTGAGCACCTCCTCTGTGTTGGTCGTACTTGCTCCGAGTATTGTCACCTGTAATCGACATGTAATTACGGAATCATAGGTTTTGCTCTGAGAAGGAAAGCAGAGGCCTGAACGATCATTCTTCCGTCGAAGTTGGACTGGCCCGTAACCACGATGGGAACTGAATCCCCGGGGGCGGATGCTGCCGTTTGGGTCCTGGGCTGACACGGAGGCGTCTGCGTGCTCTTTTGTGCTGGGGGCCTGGCTTCCTCGGACGTATCACTGATGCAAAGCAGCTTCTGACACAGAAGCAGTGTTGGAAGCAACAGGGTGGAGGGTAGTGCGGAGCCTGCCGGCTCAGGGCGGTGAGTCCCGGGGTCACAGACCCTGCCGTAAAACGCTGCCCGCAGTGGCCTGAAGACCACTGCTCCCAGGGGGCTGGGGATCCACCTGTGAAATCCCCTTATCTGTCCCCCGCAATCAAGTCGTGTGCACAGTCCGGTGGGACACTGATCCCCCAGTGATGGCTGGAAACCATAAGGAAACCGGTTTATCAGAACCAGCCCTGAGGAGACCACAGCCAATCACACATGCAGAAAACATGTCTGGCCCACTTCAAAGACGCTGTGCATGTCTTCACCACCAAAGGAAAGAATTCCAAAAAGAAAGCCATAAATAAGCCTTCGGGGCAGGGTGGGGGGAGTTCAGTATTTTGGATCGCTCTGTCTGAAAGGCAAACATTTTCCCCCTTTTTTCTTCGGCTGATCTTAAGCCAATAAAGCAATTGACATAATTTTTAAAAACTGAGCACTGAACACAAATGTATTTTTTATAAAAGTTTATCCATCTGGAATGGCAATCCTGGTGCATGAGAAAGAAGTGACCTCACCTGGTCTGCAGAATCCCGCTGCTCGCTAGCTCCAGAGAGACCCGCGAAGGGCTGGGCCACACGGCAGGTACCAGAGGGAGAACCTCAGGTGAGAAGGTGGGTCCCAGGGCTCACCCCTCAAGGGGTCGTGCTGGCTCATTGGATGCAGAGGGCAGGCGGGGGTCAGCATCATCTGGCCAATGCAAAGACCCTGTCAGGACCCCACGAGAACAGCCCTCACTTATACAACACACTTGCCTTGTGCCAACAAGGCTCTGAATGCGTTACATACTGACATATTTAAATCCCTTCCATCTGTCTTCATAGCAGCCCTTACGGACGAGGATCCTGAGGCACAGAAAGGTTAAGTCACTTGCTCAGAGCCACACAGCTGAGAGGGGCAGAGCCAGAATCTGACCAGCGACTTGGGCTCTGAGTGTGAGGGGACCTGCCAATCCCACGTCTCACCCTGACTCAGCTGTTCTCTGAACTGTTCCTGCATTTAAATCCTGGTGAGAGGGGAGCTGACAGTGAAGGAAAATCCCCCAGATACTCCAGGCTAAAATTCCAACCTACTCACCCGATGGATATGTAGATGCCATTTTAAGGGCCTTTTTTTTTTTTTTTTTGCTATTAAGGTTTTTCTTTTAACGTGCCATGAGATACGTTAATTGGATATTTTTCAAAGGACTTTTCCAGCTGCATCTCCCAAGACTTTACTGAATGAGGGCCAGATACTCCCCACCTTACATTTAAATAAAGAGCTTCTTGCTACTGTCCCCAGAGACGGGCCTTCCCAGAACAGAGGGTGGTGTCTACTGGTCATTAGTCACCTCCACCCAGGTGTGAGGAAATACTGTGGTTTCCTCATTCATCAGTTTCCCGTGGAATGTTCTGGCTGCTTCCAGGGATCACAGTCATCGGTGAGCTCGGCAGGGAGGGCTGAGGGGTGGTCGGGGCCTGTGGGGACCTCTCGTGTTCCCATCCATGTGCTCAGACTCCCGGCACCTGGGAGAAACGGCTGACGTGATACAGACAGGCCTCCTTGGCGCCAGCTCCCAGGGTGGGAGGGTCGTCAGCGCGGAGGATAAAAGAAGCTGAACTCCAGGTTCAGAAACCCCAAGAACAAGCTCAAAACCGCCTCTGGAACAACCAGCTTTCTGGATTCGAGACGGCAAATCCCAGGAAGTACAAGCACCAGAGAGCCTGGAAAGTTCTAGAACTCCACCCAACATCAGAAGACGTGACCCCAGCCTCCCAACTGAAGCCAATAGTGGCCGTGGAACTGAGCCAGCTAGACTCCCAGTTCCCCAGAAGGACAGAGAGAGACTCCTAGCCCCAGTGGACAGCCTGGGCCACCCTCGCTCAGGGCAGGGCCTCCGGCGGCTGCAGAGCCTAAAGGGGCAGAGCAAACTGGCTGCTTCTGGCAGCTGTGAGCTGGTCAGCTCCTCACAGCCAGGACAAGCCTTGGTCATTCTCTCGTCCCTAGAGTTCTGGCCAAGCCTCAGCCACAGGAGGACAGAAACCTTGGAACTGGCTGAGATGCCCGCTTGCATTTCTCTGGGCAACCCAACCGCGGTGGCCAGACCGTCAGAACAAGGCAGGGAAGGGGCGTGATGTTGACTACGCCCACGTGAGCCAGGCTTGCTCCACACCTTATCTCATTTAACTCTCAAAACCTGGCAGGACCAGGGTTAAAGGAACTGGAACACAGGAAGGAGGCAGTCTCCTGCTGTAACCCAGTCCAGTGGGCTCCAAAGCCTTTTTTCAAAGAACATTGCTATTGCATGGCACAGGGAGATCAGCTCGGTGCTCTGTGACCACCTAGAGGGGTGGGATAGGGAGGGTGGGAGGGAGACGCAAGAGGGAGGGCATAGGGGGATGTATGTATATGTAGAGCTGATTCACTCAGCAGCAACTAGCACACCATTGTAAAACAATTCTACTCCAATAAAGATGTTTAAAAAAAAAAAACTGGTATTTTTATCAACTCAATTCATTTTGACAGTGAATCCTAGAACTCGAGGGCTGGGCGGCGTCAAGATGGCCCAGGGGCTGCAGGAGAGTGTCAGAGGTCACAGAGGCGAGGGTCCGCGTCCATGTTCGCAAGCTGCCGCGACAAACTACCATCCCGCCAGCCGATCATGCCCCACGTGTCAGTCCCAGTTCCCCTGGCCAGAAGTTGGGGCCTCTGCTGATTCTCTGCTTAGGGTCTCACAGCCCAAAATCCAGGAGTTGGCAGGGCCGCAGCCCCTCCTGGAGGCTCTGGGAAGATTCCAGTTCAAGCCCATCGAATTCAGGTCCCTGTGGCTATAGGGTCAGCGCCCCCATTTCCTCGAGGGTTGTTACCTGGGGGCCACTCAGCTGCCTAGAGTGACCTGCGTCCTCACCTCATTGCTTGTCCTCTTTAACCAGCATGTGGAACCCTTCCCACCGCGCGAATCTCTCCAGCTCTCCCTCGGCCCCGTCTCTGACTCCGGCCGGACAAAGTTCTCTGCATTTGAAGGCTTCTATGATTCAAACGGGCCCACCCGGACAATTCAGGATAATCTCCCTTCTGTAAGGTCCATAATCTTAACTACATCTGCAAACATGGAACATGACGTGGTCACAGGTCCCAGGAGCTAGGGTGTGAGCATCTCTGGGGTGCCATGCTGTCTGCAGTTCTGACCAAGGCTAGGGGTGACAGTTACAAACCCAGGACAAGTGTTTAACCACCCGAATCCAGCACCATGTGTGCCAGGAGCCTTGCAGCTCTAAGCTGCTGGGCTTCAGGCTGGGGGCTTGTAACGGCCAAGGCGATGCCCCCCATTCCCTATTGCCCACTGGACAGCAGGGGAGCCGTGCAAGCTCTGTTTTTCTTGGTCTCTGAGGGCTGCTCTGAATCCTCAGAACATTCACAAACAGATGTGCAAATATAAATACCAAAACCCATTGCAAAATATTCATTTGTATGTCAGTGTATTCAGTCATTCAATAAACATTTATGGAGAGCTCGCTGCAAGCAGGCAATGTGGAAGAGATGTGTAGATCTGTAGCAGCTTTGAATTATTCACAAGGCGGCCCCTTGATTAACATGGATAACTGGATGGACCACACTTGGGCCTCTCCATGGCTCAGTCTTCTCGCAGCCCATGTACACTGAAAAGCCCTGGGGGCCGTGGCTGGTCTGGTGGGGAAGTGACCTCTCCCGCCCCACAGGTGGATGGAGGTGGGCGCTGAAGGTGGGGGGCCCCCGCAAGCAGGGTGAGGGTCTGTGTTTGTGGTCACTGTCCATTCGGGCCCCAGAAACATGTCCTTCTGCCTGGGCGCCTGGCATGGACAGGGGTGCAGGGAGACAGTTTGCAGGGCATGTGCCGGGCTCCTGGGCGAAGCCACAAGGCCATCCTGCTTGGGGACACACATCGTGGACCTCCGTTCATACGCTTCCAGCGCCCTCTGCTTCTGTAGTTCAAAGCCTCAGAGTATCAGCTCATCTCCAAACAGACTGACATGAAATCTGAAATGATCAGAATGACCACCTATGGGGCAACTACTCACTTTCCAAAAAGACCCAGAGTCCATCATGTAGCATCTTTAAACTGCAAGCTTTCTCGAAGTGCGGTTCGATTTAGGAACAGATTCCTATTTGTAAAGCTGGAAGGGGCCTTGAAATCCAAACTTTTTATTTTAAAACAAGAAACCTGGGGCCCAAAGAGGCAAAGTGACTAGCCCAGGAGCCCAGCTAGTTGGCAGGCAGGACTGGGGCTCGGAACCCCTGAGCGTTTGCTCTCCCTCTGCATCTACAGCGCTGCTTGCAAATTATGTTTATAAATTGATAAGCACGGGACATATTCAATTCCAAATTATCTTCACCACGCACATCACTTGATACAGAAGCACAGGGAAGTGGGGGAGGCTGGCTGAGAGCCAGGAGAGCTGGGGTCCAATCTCAGTTCTACAGGCCACACACACTGTGTGTGGCCTGTAGAACAGGCAAATGACACAACCTCTCTGGACTTCATTTCCCTCGTGTGTAAACTGACTAAAGTTTAAAGTTTTCCCATCTGCACTATCCATGACCAGATGCAAAAAGCCTTGCGGGGTTAGCCACATGTCATGAGCAAAACAGAACTAGGAAAGAAAGGGTCTGAGCTGAAAACTGCTGACTTGATTTACTCTGTATTAAGAGCTTGAGTAAAGGAACATAGGGTCCACGAGGAAGTTCCCCCAATCCACTGAGGCACGGTGTGCGAGGTGGGAAGCCACTGGGGCTGGGGGGTCGGGGAGCGAAGGAATAGATGGTTCAAAGGGAACGTGAAGGAAGCAAGGGTCCACCCACCTGTGGAGCTCACATCCCTCTAGCTGCTGCACCATGATTAGCTGTCAGAGCCCCCAATCCTAGTCAAGCTGGGGAGGGGGGCAGCCGGTTCTGGTTGTTGCACTTTTTACCTGAGCCTTAATTCTGAGACATGAGGCAAGGTGAGCAGAGGGACCCCCCCCACCAGAGCCCAGGGAGCCCAGCTCTGTTTCCTGGCAAACCCCACCCTCACTGATGGAGAAAGCTCTGAGTGGGCCAGACGGCTCCCTACTGGACCCTCATGCTAACCCCAGGAGACACACAGATATTAACCCCATTTTATAAATGAGAAAATAGGGGCCCTGCAAAGTGACCTGGCGGTCTTGCTCAGAATCCACAGGCCCCCACCTCCACCCCGCGGAGCAGCGTCTGAGTTTATACACTGTGTGTAATGAGAGAAGCCGAAAATTCACAGGAGCTGACAATCCAGCGAGAAAAGCTCATCCAGGATGCTCAAAACCAACAGAGAAGGTTAACCAAGTCCTACCTGCTTCAGCTGCAGTGACCGAGGCTTCCTGAGGTCCAGACAGGGCAGAAGGGTGGCGATGATTCCACAGCCTCACCTGTTACCTCGCTCACCATGACGCCACTTGCTGTCAGTTGTGACACCATTTGCTGGGCAAAAACTGGTACATTGAATCCCGAGTCAGTAATAAATGCTCTCCGAAGACAAAGCCCAGGTATTTTTATTACTCGGGACGATATTGTAGTTTCCACTGGAACGTTTAGCCCTCTGCTCACAAAAACAGGGCCGGGGAAGGGGACAGGTGGGACTTTTCACGCTAATTTTTCCCCAGCAACGATTGTGGCTTTTTATGATCGGTGGTGGACTTGACATTCCACCAGCACAGGTGGTAACTCTCATCGTTCCCAGCAAGAGAATTAAGCACATAAAAAGGGAACCGCCTCCATAAAAGCAGAAAAAGTCTCAAAAGTTAAGCACCAAAATATTGAGAAAGGCAACCACTTAAACAAATGGAAATTCCCTGTCAAAAGAAGAAAGGTCTCAGCCCAGATGAGTCAGAATTTAAAGATTAGCAGGGAATGGGGCGGGCGCATGTGTTTGTGAATGAAGCTGCTCCAAAGCACCGCCGTGAATGACACCCATGTGGGGTCTCTGGGGCCACCTGGCCTCCTCACGCCTTTGTCACACGCTAACTACATCCAGAATCGAGGTTCCCCTGTGTGGTTCAAACATGCAGCTATAAGCGTAAGTCGCAGATCGCTGAGGAGGAAACCAAGGAAGGAGACTTTTCAAGGGGCCCTGGGTCAGGATGGGATGCACAGAAAGGCAGAAACCTCCAAGGTCCTCTGGTCTGTCCCATCAACTTACGGAGAAGGAGCCTGAATCCTGAGGAGGAAGTGATAAACCGAGATCACGGTGGCGCTAGGTGACAGAGCTGGGGTGAGACTCAGATCTCTGCACTCCTGGACCACAGAGGCCGGGGTACCTTCAGCCACAACAGAGATGTCCAGTGCGGCCAGCTGCTTTGCCCAGTCCTGCTGCAGACTCCATAGGCTTTGCTGCATGTCTCTATCATTTCCTCTTCGGGTGCCGTGGACCCCTTTCTCCTCCCCTCTCCACACCCTCTGCTTCATGCACGCAGCCTGAGGGCGTCTGCCCGAGTCACCACGCTGCCCCTGCGTGCCCTGAGCAGGGCCTTCACCTCACTGGAGAGGCCTGTGCCAGTGAGGGGACAGAGGAGGGGTGCAGGAGGAGGGGGTGTGGGGGGGGAGGGGGGAGGGGGAGGGGTGCAGAAGTGGGGCTGGGGCGGCAGGTTCCAGCCTGGGGCACAGGGAGGAGGGGTGGGGAGCTGTAAAGGAGAAGGAGGGTGTGACACTTCCGGGTCTGGCTGGTTTCAAAGCAGGGATAGTGAGTGATCTTGGGGGACAGGAGTTTAAGGTCTTGTCCCCACAAGGCCAGAAAGTCCTGTGTCCTCCCAGGGCACCAGGCTGATGGGGCCTGGGGCCTTACTGTGGGTTCCAGGGGACGGGTGTGTTTCGAGGCCCCAGCCAGGAGGCAGGAAGGTTTAGGGGGGCTGCCACCCCTTACTGGGGTGAGATGGATTTTCTGGGAGCCCAGGAAGGCAGGACTTTTCCTTTCATGCCCACTAGTCTCTAAGAGCAGTGGGGAGGTGACAGTTTTATCAGCACGCAGCTGGAATGTCTGAGCATCAGTTTTAAAAGGCTACGTCTGTTTATGAGGTGAGGTTTGACCTCAGTGGAATTTGTACCGTGTATGGGTTTGTATTTCTTGATCCTCAGAAACTATGAATGTCTGCGTGGCTTCAGACCAAATGCACAGACGCTGCTCAGCCTTTCTGACCATCTGCAAGTCCGTTTAGACCAGCCTGAGGGAGGGAGCGTTTCCACCTGGTTTTGTGTTTGTTTTTTTTTAAATTCACTCTCCCCCTAACACTTTAAGGGACGTTGTATAAAACACCCCCAATAATTTCAAAATGAAATTAACTTCCTCACCCTGCCGACGGCAACAGCTGGGGGTCGACTGAGTTAGAACTCCTTTGGCTACGGGACTAGCTGGCAGCAGAGCCCCAGATTACCCCAGCCTGTCGGTCCCGTGCCCGGGGAGAGACTGGCCCCAGAGGGCACCGAGTGGCTCTGGGATGGACTGAGACCTCCGTGAGTGGCCATTCTCTCTCTTCTACCTTTCACCCCAAACACTCATCCCAGCAGCCTGCCGCCTTGGCCTCTCTCTCGGCCACCGAACATCTAATTAAACAGTGTTTTGTGGCATCTGCAGATAAACCAAAAAATAAGATGCTTTGTGTACAGAGGAGAGACTCACCTTCCCTCCTGTCCAAAATGGAACCATGGGCCATAGATTTTAAATTGGCTGTAGAGGTAAAGAAATCAAAAGAAAGCTAATTTCTTCACATGTACTTTTAGGCGAGAATTTTTGCTCCCTTTAGTGTGTGCAAAATGTGTGTGTGTGTGTGTGTGTGTTTTACATACACATACTGCATCAAGATGGTCCCATTCTAACAAAATCTGACGAGGTCAGCCAGCCAGCTCAGGGTCTCCATCTCCCAACTTCCCGAGGCTTGGCAGCCTGTCAAGGCTCCACGTCCATCAGAGGCTGAATTATCCAGTCATCGCTGGATTAATTCCACAAGGACCTTGTACAGACCACAAGCCCAGCCAGAGGGCATCGGTGCCCACAGGTGTAGCAGACACAGCCCTGCCCTCAAGGTGTTTACCCTTTGGCTGATGTCCCGTGTTCTACCCACAAACAGCCAAGCGGGGGAGGGCTCTGGGGCAGGGGGGCAAGGGGCCGTGTTTTGTTCTTTGTTCTGACAACACCGGTTGAAAGTCTGCTGTATCAGATGCTCCTGGGACACAATGGACACAATTTTTCCATCTGCACTGTTGATTTTGTTCTCCTCCTGGCTCGAAAAGGGATCTGCTATCATTTCAAAGCCTTTCAGTGCCAGTCAGGACGGGTTTTCCTTAAACAGTTTCATCTGTTTCTGTAGTTGCCTCCCCCCGCCCCCGGGCTCCACTCCCACCCCTTGGCTCAGTGGCAGGCGCCACGCTAAGACCAAGCAGGGCTGATTTGAGAACCGGTGAGCACCTTAACGCCAGGACTTGAAGAACGACTTCATGCTTTGGAAGACAGCCACAGAATGTGAAAACCAGAGGATGATGGATGGCAGCCTGGGCCTCAGCCTGCCGAAGCCCACAGCTCTGGGGTCCTCGCGCCAACTCGAGGTGTTCTGAGGACGCGGTCCTGGCTGGACCTGTGGCAAGAAACGCCTGGCGTCTTCCTCGGTCACCATCCTCTGTCTCATTCATTCAGTCAGCACACTGTGGACACGTCCACATAGCCGAGCTTACAGGGGAAGGGGCGGGCAAGAAGGAAAGGAGTGAAGCTGGGGAAATACTAAATGTTCTAGAGCAGGAAAAAACACACTGAATGCACGTCACTCCTCAACGAAGTGATGAAGCGCTTTAGGAATCATGCTACGTAAAGATACACCAACAAAATTTTGCTACAACAAAAGGGCTGGGAGAAAAAAGTCCAGTCTCCACCAACAGTGGGTAAGTTGAATTAGACCAAGTAAATGCACACAACGGAGCCACTAAAAGAACAGATACCTTGTCACTGACACGCAAAGTCCCCTCAGAGAGCATTGTGAAAAGAAAAGGCAAGACGGGGGTGAAAATCAGCTCATTTTTGTTTAACGAAATGCAAAGAAAATTTCTTTTCCAATGCAAAGAAAATTTCTTGAAGGACAAACAAGAAACTGTTCACAATGGCTATCTTTGGGGAATGGGACTTCCAGTTGGTTTGCATTGTCTACCATGAGAATATATTAGTTTTGTTTTTAAAAAATAGTAATAATTTTTTAGATTAAAAACTCACCACTAAGAAAACCAGTTCGAATACTACTCCCCGGCTCCCCGGGAACCTCCTGGGCATGGCAGGTATACTAGATTCTCTGAAATTTGGGGGGTCCTGGTTTCCAATTCGAACAAGACCATATTGTTTTGCTCTTCAGCCTTAGACCACACACCCTCTCTATGAACCAATTGCACCCTCAATAAAGTAAGGATTATCAAGAGTCACTGTCACCATAAAGGATGGAAAAAGACAGTAATAAATTATAGCAGTAATAATCACAGAATATTAATGAAGTAAGAGAACTAGGAGGTTATAAATTAAGTTTATTGAGTTGGCCTTAAAAGGGGTTCTCTAAAGCAAGAGGTGGCAAACGACAACCTAGGGCCACAGTACACTCATCCCTGTCACTATGCTCCCGCATCCGCTGTAACCACAAGGCCCCACTGTCCCTTTGACCCTGCTCCTACCGCTCACCCACCCATTCACTCACCAGTTCCAGCCACACTAGTCTCCCCTCTGCTCCTAAGATAGGCTAAACACATTCCTGTCAGCCTACTGCCTAGAGAGAGTTTCCAGGCTGCAAGGCAGGCAGGGAACCCAAATTGAGCCCTGTGGTGTCACTGAGTTAAGGAGACAGACTTGAGAAATCAGGGAAGCCCAGGCCACTGGAATCACAGGGCAGAGGAGCTCAGAGGAGCCTGGGGCTACTTCACGTACCCGCCAGCCAGAGTGGCAATGTCACTACATACAGGCTAACAACATACAGGTTCCTGAGGTATAGTATCTTAGGAACAGAGAAAACTCAGTCCTAGACCAGGGGCTACTCTGGTCCCGCCTAACAAATTTTAAAAGCAATCCTCGTAAGGGCCAAATGGCTTCTAAGTAAGTCCACTGCACCCCAGAGCAAAGCCCAAAACTACTTAAATGAATACCAAAAACCCCCGCACCCTATGAGGTAAAATGTACAGGTAAAATGTCTAGCATCCAATCAAAGATTACCAGTCGTGCAAACAAACAGGAAAATACAACCCATATTGAAAAGAAAAATCTATCAATATACACAAACTTAGAAATGACCCAAAGGATAGAATTAGTAGACATTAAACCAGTTATTGGAACTATAGTCCATATGATCAAAAAAGCAGAGGAAGATATAAACATTTTAAGAGACATGGAAGATATAGTAAAGACTCAAATCAATATGAAAGATAGAAATAAAAAGTATAATATCTGAAATGAAAAATACGATTTGATGAAATTAACAGCAGAACTGCAAAAATAAATGTACCACAGCAGCATAATCAAATACGAAACATTGAAAAAGAAAACCAAAAAAATAATGAATAGAACATCACTGAGTTGTGAAAGTCAGAGGCTTAATAGATGGGTAATTGAAATCCCCAACCGTGAAAGGCAGGAAAAGTATTCAAGAAATAATGGTGACATTTTTTCCAAAATTGATGAAAACTCTAATTCTACAGATCCAAGAAATTCAACAAACTTCAAACACAAGAAATGTGAAGAAAACTACACCAAAGCTCGTCATACTGAAATTGCTCAAAACCAGTGGTAAAGAGAAAAATCTTCAAAGCAGCCAGAGAAAATTGACACATTACGTGCAGAGGAAAAAAAAAGATTAAAATGACAGCAATTTTCTCTTCAGAAACAGCACAAGTCCAAAAACAGTGGTTCAACATCTTTAAAGTACTGAAAGATAAAAACTGTTGACCTGGAATTCTATTTGTGGAAAATAACTTTCAGAAAAACTTTCAAAAGTGAAGACAAAATAGATTTTTTCAGACATAAAAAATGGTGGATGAATTCATCCCCAGCAGATCCATACCACAAGAAATGCTAAAGGAAATCCCGTAGGCAGAAGAAAAATGATGACAGGTGGAAATCTAGATCCACACGAACGGAGAGCACCCAAAATTGAAAGAAAGTCATGATAACATTTTGTAAGAAATTTTCTAGCAGAAGCTGACATTTTGACATCTCCTTTTCTCTTTGCATGTCCCAAAGCAAGATGGTGACACACAGAACTTTAAGTAATGTCAGGAAAATGTTAATCAACTAATATTATTGAATATCCAAAAAAATTGTTTAGTGAGTGATCATCCATATGTTTAATAATGTTTAATAAACATTTCAGAGGAAATGTTTATTAAATGTTGAAGGAAAAAAGAAGAAAAAGAGGGAGGGAGGGAAAACCATCAACACAGCATTGGAGCCTATTTCCAAATACCACGGAGCAGCCCGCTGCTGTCACACTTGTCCTTCACTTGGAAGAACTACCACGTCCTTCAGGGGTCAGCAGAGACCCTGGCCTCCCTCCTGAGGGGCACTTGTCCACCAGCCCCTCATCTCCCGGGTACAAGCCGGGGAGAAAATAAGAATGAGCCTTAGCACTCTAGCTTTCAAAGGCTGGGGCCTCCATTCTGAGGACTTACAGGATATTGGACCAACTCCCCAAAGGGGGCCCTTCACTGAATAGCTTCAGGATCAACGGAATGTTTCTCCCGCCCACAGAATTGTTCTCACACCCTGTGCCAGGCTCACAGCCCGGGACAGCTCTGTGCCCTCCCTGATGGCTGCATGGAAATTAAAGCACGCAGAGCACATTTATCAGCTCTGCCCCCAGTTCTACTCCAGACCAAAGAGACGTGATCTGGCTTGAATGTGATGAGCCGTCATTAATGTCCTGTCCCCACTGAGAGCCTGGGGGCCAAGGAGTGACCCCAACCCTCCAAGCAGCCCTGTCTGTGCAATCTCAGGACAAGTCGGTCCAACAAATACCTGGTTTTCTCATCGTCTCCAAATCACACACACACCAAAAAAATTTCTGGCTTTTTATTTTACCTGTTACTAGTGGACTTGCTCTGTGGATCTTATGTTTTATCTTCCTAATGCACAGAGCAGCCAATCAAAGTCAATCGGTCTGACAATTGCCAATTTTTGCACAAACTAAAACTCATAACTGTGGGAATTCCCTGGCAGGCCAGTGGTTAGGACTCTGCACTTCCACTGCAGGAGTCCTGGGTTCAGTCCCTGGTCGGGGAGCTAAGATCCCGCAAGCTGCGTGACACAGCCGAAAAGAAAGAAAAAAATCAGAGATACCAAAGGAAAGAAGAGCACAAAATATTAGAATCATGTAGGTAAATAAAAATAACTATTTTTAAAATAAATAAAGTCGTAATCGTCTGAATTTTTCACACGGTAAATTGAATAGATTTAATTCAGTTTGTGAATAGATGAATAGACCTATTCAATTGAATAGATCTAATGAATAGATCCTGACAAGGGCAATGTCTCGGGCGTCCAAAAGACCCACCTCAGTCGCAGCTGGAGTGAGTCCTAACCCCGCTGGTGAACTTGGGTCCCACCCTCACATTTTTATTCAGAGCTGTCCTTCGTGAGCCTTGTGTGGGCCTGAGGGGAAGGGGACCCTCCTCGGGACAGAGAAGGGGCTGGCTGAGCCAAGCTTGCCTGGGCCAAAATAAACAGGCCCTTTGTGGTCATTATTTTAATGAGATCATTCAATCAGTCTTGACATGCTTTCTAAATACAGACAAGAGCGCGCCCAAACTGCAGCGGGGTTGGTGATCTTGAAAAGGTCTGATTTTTCCACTCCCTCCTGGATATAAAAATAAGGAAAGCTGGGAAGACTCTTATTACCTTTTTTTTTCCTTCACACAGTACCACCGAATTTTTTCCAAAGGTCCGGAGAAGAGAACAAGCCTTAGAACCAATCATTTTTTTAAAGGATGTCATTCGGTTTTCCTAATCTTCATAAAACAGGATGATTGCAAGAGACCCACTGAGACAACCTGTATTGCCAGGCTGACCCCCGAAAGCAGGTTTCTGGTGGAAGCAGCTGGGCCTTCTGGGGGTACGGCAGGGAGGAAGGGGGCGAGGCGGGGTCATGCAAAGCAATGTTAGGATGCTTTCGTTTTTAGAAAAGCATAATTAATAGGAAAAACAATGCATATTTTAATGAGTTTCTTCTTCCTTTTCAGAAGCAACATAATACTCTTGTAGGCAAAGGGATCAAAGAGATACAGAGTCCTAAGTCCAAATTATGTTTCGGGAAGACTTCCCGTTTCTGCTCATCCAAAACTTTCCTTTTACCTGTAGGGTGGTCTCCAATCTTGGCTTCCCTTAGAGGCTGTTTCAGGACACCCTCAGGGCCTGGCTCCCTCTCTCCCAGGCCACCCCAGCTGCTGTTCGAAAGCCTTATCACCTGAACCACTCTGCAGGCCCTGAACTTCCCTTTGCTTTCTTGCCACTGTAAACTCTGCAGCTCGGTGCC
The DNA here is from genome assembly GCF_005190385.1 of Monodon monoceros. Classification (NCBI taxonomy): domain Eukaryota; kingdom Metazoa; phylum Chordata; class Mammalia; order Artiodactyla; family Monodontidae; genus Monodon; species Monodon monoceros. The sequence goes on along the minus strand of NW_021703765.1, from coordinate 58,024,965 downwards.
AGTAATCAATCCCCTCCTAACCTTTTCCCCTTAGAGAAGCTCCCACTGGACAATGGCTGTTCCGTGGAACACACTGTCCTCTTAGAAAGGTCAGACTCCCATAGTCTTTACACATTCGGGATGCTAATCCTTAGTGACTTCAATGTATTACAGTCATTTTCTTGCAGATTGTCACTTGACTTTCACTTTTTTTTTTAGTGTCTTTTGATGAAGCAAATTTCTAATTTTAATGGGATCAAATTTATTATGTTTTATATATTGCTGTGCTTTTCTTGTCTGACTTAAAAAAAAAAATTCTCTCCAGAAAACATAATGATATGTTGTTAGAATCTTTTCCAGTGTTTTAATATTTTTAATTCACATTTAGTGTTTAATACAACTGGAGTCCATTTTGTTGCAGTGTGTGATGGGCCATGATTTTTGTTCGTTTCCCTATGGCTAACCACCTCTCCCACAGCCCTTTTACTGAATAGTCATCTTTACGTGCAATGAATTCTGTCACTTATTAAGTTTCTACCCATGTGTATCTGACCTCATGCATGTGTATTAAAGATGTGATTTGGTTCTGAGACCTCCAATTCCAACCCAACAGCGTAGGGTCTACTCCAGCCTACCCCCTTAGCTTATTCATAACGCCTTTCTCCAACTGTGAGAAACACGGTTCTTGTTACCTACAACATATTCACTTTTTTGCTCTATCTTAGAATAAACACAAAGTAGTTTCAACTGTTAAAAAAGAAGAGGAAGAAAAGATCAGACCCGAGCAAAACAGAGGAGTTAATGTATGTCCCAAATGTAGGTCTGAGAGAGAAAGATGCAGTCTGCCCTCTCCGTGTCCTTAAAGGGCAGCGATCTGGACCCTCGGCCCCCAGCTGTGAGCACAGCAGCCTTAGACAGATGGCCAGCACCCACCCGGGGGCAGAGCGGGATGCAGGGACCCAAGTGCAGACGGGGCAGCTCAGCGCCGGGCGGGCTGCGGGGTGGTGGGGGGTGGCCTCCCCGTGTACTTTGTTCCACACACGTCCACCCTTCTCAACCAAGAAAAATACACAGAATCCTCCTCAAGTCTCATCTTCCTGCCAGAAGGGAACCCATAGAGAATTATAACAAAGGGGATCTTGTTTCTCTGTTTAATGCTCTCTAGGGACTGGTTTGGAGGATGCATTAGCATCCTTGCCATTTTTTACCTATTCTTAAGAGTCACCTTGGGGGCTTGGAGGTGCCATCAACCCATTCAGAAGCGAGGAAACAGGGACAACGCCTTGCGGGCGGCGTAGCAATGAGACAGGGGCTCCCAGGGAAAATCTGAGAGCTTTGCTTTCCACTGAAGCCTGAAATATCTAGAGGGAACCATCTGGGGGACATCTGGGGGAGGTGACAACAGCGAGGGGGAGCCCAGCCCCCTCGCTTCAAAGCCAACTTCCCACCCCACAGTGAAGGAACTTCCCTTCTTCCCACATGTCCGCCTGGCTAAATATAAATCCATCTTGGTTTATACTGTGCGGCCTCCAATTGAACCATATTCTTTCACTTGTTTGATTCAGAAGCAAGAAGCCATCCTGGGCCCTCCCCGGGAAGCCTGCGAGCGAGACCTCAGGGACGGTTCCCAGCTCCTCGGGCAGGGGGTTGGCTCCAGCATTGGCCGCAGAGCACTTTGGGGGCTCGAAGGGAAGGGTGCGAGGATGGACCAGTTCTAGGAAACCATTAACGTAATTCCTACATCAAGGCGTCCAGAGAAAACGTAAGCCCACGAGATGCCAAAGAGGCGTTTCAGAGCAGTAACCCTCCTCTTGATTTAACCCAAAAGTCCTAAGTAACATCGGAACAGACGGTACGACCTTGACATGATGGAATATCTACCTGGAGTCAGAAGCCAAGGTCAGCTGCCTCCGGGGCACTCGGGGAGCTGAAGGGCGGGAGTCAGACAAGCGGGTCTCTGTCACCCCTGGTGTCCAGAAAGATGCTGGACATGTAAAAAGAGAAAGAAGAGGGGGCTAAAGCAAAACACTCATTTCTTGCAGATGACATGATTACATACCAGAAAATCCAGGAGAATCCATTAAAAACTAGAGTTAGAATCTAGTAGAAACTAGGTCATAAATCAGTACCTTACAAGTCATAACTCCATGAGGTCTTGGGTTCTGGTTCAGGATAAGCAGTTTTCTTTCACTCGTTTGGCAACTGTTGAGCACCTCCTGTATGCCCGTGGTGGTCTGGGCGCTGGTGACTCACAGGGTAGAGCAGAGCGCCGCCCTCCTCATGCAGCTACCTCCTGGGGGTCAGACAACAAACAAGGGAATCAGCAGATACGCCAAGTCCAGGGGGTGACACGTCTATGGTGAAAAATAGGGCCAAGGAGAGGTCCAGTGACCTGGTGAGAGGCTGCTGTTTTCGCAGGAAAAACAGACAAGTCCTCCCTGCAGAGCTGACTTGGAGGAGTAGGGGCCCCAGCAACTGAAATTGAAATCTGGACTCTTTCAATTTCCCTCAACCCAGCAAAGCAGAAGAGCTGTCTCCAGGGGCTACTGGAGAAGGGGGTGTCTCGCAGAGAGGGCATCAGGACCCGGTGTGGGTCTGAGAAAGTGTGGGGATCAGTAGGCGATGAGGCCAGAGGCCACCGGGGGGACAGCCTCAGAGCCCAGGAGGCCACGAGGAAGGCTGTGGCTCGTGCTGTTTAGAAGGTTGTCAGCACAGAAGCAGAATGATCTGACTTTCTGTCAAAAGAGAGTAGGGCACAATGAGATACCACCTCATACCCATTAGGATGGCTACTATCCTAAACAAAAACAAAACCAGTAAATAACAAATGTTGGTCAGGATATGGAGAAACTGAAAACTTGTTCACTGTTGGTGGGAATGTAAAGTGGTGCAGCCACTGTGGAAAACGGTATGGCAGTTCCTCAAACTAGTAAAATAGAATTACCATATAATCCACTTATTTCACTTCTGGGTATACCCCCAAAACCACTGAAAGCAGGGACTCAAACAGGTATTTGCATCCCATATTCACAGCAGCACCATCCACAGTAGCCAAAGAACAGAAGCAACTCAGGGGTCCATCAACAGATGAATGGATAAATAAAATGTAGGCTGTACATACATGTAAAATTATTCAGCCTAAAAAAGGGAGGACATTCTGACACAGGCTGCAACATGAATGAACCTTGAGGACATTATGATGAGTGAAATAAGTCAGTCACAAAAAGACAAATACTTTACGTTTCTACTTATATGAGAGGCCTAGTGAGGTCAAATCTACGGAGACAGAAAGTAGGATGGTGATTACTTACCAACGGCTGGGGGAGGGGTTGAGGAGTTGTTTTGCAACTTCAAACTTCAGTTTTGCAAAGATGAAAAGAGTTTGGAGACGGATTGTGGTGATGGTTGCACAACAATGTGAGTGTAAGTAATACCACTGAACCGTACACTTAAAAATGGTTAGAAACAGGACTTCCCTGGTGGCGCAGTGGTTAAGAATCCGCCTGCCAATGCAGGGACACAGGTTCGAGCCCTGGTCCAGGAAGATCCCACTTGCCGCGGAGAAACTGAGCCCGTGCGCCACAACTACTGAGTCTGCGCCCTAGAGCCCACGAGCCACAACTACTGAGCCCGCATGCCACAACTACTGAAGCTCATGTGCCTAGAGCCCGTGCTTTCTCCGCCACAGCTAGAGAAAGCCTGCGCATAGCAACAAAGACCCAACGCAGCCAAAAACTAATTAATTAATTTTGTTTAAGTCCTTATCTTTTAAACAAATGGTTAGAAACATAAATTTTATGTTCTGTGTATTTTACCACAATTGAGAGAGAGAGAGACAGAGAGAGAGAAGGATGAGGAGAAGAGGAGAAAGGGGAAGTG